>NC_084498.1:24887246-25196413 GCF_030035675.1 Rhineura floridana | reverse complement strand
TGTTGATGTTGTTGTTGATGTTGTTGTTGATGTTGTTGTTGATGTTGTTGAGGATCGGGTTGAGGATCGGGTTGAGGATCGGGTTGAGGATCGGGTTGAGGATGTTATAGTTTATTTATTCCCCGTGTTGATGTTGATGATGATGTCAATGATGATGATGACAATTATCTGTTGTTAATGTTGATGTTGATGGCAATTTTGATGACTATGACAATGACGATGACGTGTTGTTGTCGATGTCGATGTCGATGCTCATGTTCATGTTGTTGATGCTGTTATTGATAATGACGATGACGATCTTCTCGGAGAAGCTGCACCCGCTGCCCTGCTGGACGAGGGCAAGCCTGCAAAGGTAAGTTGATGATGTTATTATTATTGTCATAGTTTATTTATCTTGATGATATTGATGCTAATGTTGTTATTGTTGTTGATGATGATGATGATGCTATTATTATTATAGATTGTTTATGCTCCGCCTTGATGCTGTTGTTGATGCTGTTGTTGATGCTGTTGTTGATGCTGTTGTTGAGGATCTGGTTGAGGATCTGGTTGAGGATCTGGTTGAGGATCTGGTTGAGGATCTGGTTGAGGATCTGGTTGAGGATGTTATAGTTTATTTATTCCCCGTCTTGATGTTGATGATGATGATGTCAATGACGATGATGACAATTATCTGTTAATGTTGATGTTGATGGCAATTTTGATGACTATGACAATGACGATGATAATGACGATGACGTGTTGTTGTCGATGTCGATGCTCATGTTCATGTTGATGCTGTTATTGATAATGACGATGACGATCTTCTCGGAGAAGCTGCACCCGCTGCCCTGCTGGACGAGGGTGAGCCTGCAAAGGTAAGCTGAAGATGTTATTATTATTATTGTCATAGTTTATTTATCTTGATGATATTGATGCTAATGTTGTTGTTGTCGATGATGATGATGATGCTATTATTATTATAGTTTGTTTATGCCCCGCCTTGATGTTGATGTTGTTGTTGAGGATGTTGTTGAGGATGTTGTAGTTTATTTATGCCCCGTCTTGATATTGATGATGATGTCAATAATGATGATGACAATGATCTGTTGTTAATGTTGATGTCAATATTGCTGACTATGACAACGACAATGATAAAGACAATGACATGTTCTTGTTTATGTCGATGTCGATGCTCATGTTGATGTTGTTGTTGATGCTGTTATTGATGATGACGATGACGATCTTTTCGGAGAAGCTGCACCTGCTGCCCTGCTGGACGAGGGTGAGCCTGCAAAGGTAAGTTGAAGATGTTATTATTATTATTGTCATAGTTTATTTATCTTGATGATATTGATGCTAATGTTGTTGTTGTCGATGATGATGATGATGCTATTATTATTATAGTTTGTTTATGCCCCGCCTTGACATTGTTGTTGATGTTGTTGTTGATGTTGTTGAGGATCTGGTTGAGGATCGGGTTGAGGATGTTATAGTTTATTTATTCCCCGTCTTGATGTTGATGATGATGTCAATGACGATGATGACAATTATCTGTTAATGTTGATGTTGATGGCAATTTTGATGACTATGACAATGACGATGATAATGACGATGACATGTTGTTGTCGATGTCGATGTCGATGCTCATGTTCATGTTGTTGATGCTGTTATTGATAATGACGATGACGATCTTCTCGGAGAAGCTGCACCCGCTGCCCTGCTGGACGAGGGTGAGCCTGCAAAGGTAAGTTGAAGATGTTATTATTATTATTGTCATAGTTTATTTATCTTGATGATATTGATGCTAATGTTGTTGTTGTCGATGATGATGATGATGCTATTATTATTATAGTTTGTTTATGCCCCGCCTTGACGTTGATGTTGATGTTCTTGATGTTGTTGTTGAGGATGTTGTTGAGGATGTTGTAGTTTATTTATTCCCCGTCTTGATATTGATGATGATGTCAATAATGATGATGACAATGATCTGTTGTTAATGTTGATGTCAATATTGCTGACTATGACAATGACAATGATAAAGACGATGACATGTTCTTGTTTATGTCGATGTCGATGCTCATGTTGATGTTGTTGTTGATGCTGTTATTGATGATGACGATGACAATCTTTTCGGAGAAGCTGCACCCGCTGCCCTGCTGGACCAGGGCGAGCCTGCAAAGGTAAGTTGCCAGGGTGAGGCGAAGAGGACAATGTTGGTGGTTAACTGCCCCACAATGGTTTAGCTTGAATAATACTTAGTGCAGGGGCAAAAACCTGGTTCCTCCCTAGGCCAGAAGCGGGATCCTTTATGGGCCAGAAGCTGGATCCTTTATGGGTCAGGTGCGGGGTCCTTTATGGGCCAGGTGCGGGGTCCTTTATGGGCCAGGTGCGGGGTCCTTTATGGGCCAGGTGCGGGGTCCTTTATGGGCCAGGTGCGGGGTCCTTTATGGGCCAGGTGCGGGGTCCTTTATGGGCCAGGTGCGGGGTCCTTTATGGGCCAGGTGCGGGGTCCTTTATGGGCCAGGTGCGGGGTCCTTTATGGGCCAGGTGCGGGGTCCTTTATGGGCCAGGTGCGGGGTCCTTTACGGGCCAGGTGCGGGGTCCTTTACGGGCCAGGTGCGGGGTCCTTTACGGGCCAGGTGCGGGGTCCTTTACGGGCCAGGTGCGGGGTCCTTTACGGGCCAGGAGCAAGTATGGGCCAGGTGCGGGGTCCTTTACGGGCCAGGAGCAAGTATGGGCCAGGTGCGGGGTCCTTTACGGGCCAGGAGCAAGTATGGGCCAGGTGCGGGGTCCTTTACGGGCCAGGAGCAAGTATGGGCCAGGTGCGGGGTCCTTTACGGGCCAGGAGCAAGTATGGGCCAGGTGCGGGGTCCTTTACGGGCCAGGAGCAAGTATGGGCCAGGTGCGGGGTCCTTTACGGGCCAGGAGCAAGTATGGGCCAGGTGCGGGGTCCTTTACGGGCCAGGAGCAAGTATGGGCCAGGTGCGGGGTCCTTTACGGGCCAGGAGCAAGTATGGGCCAGGTGCGGGGTCCTTTACGGGCCAGGAGCAAGTATGGGCCAGGTGCGGGGTCCTTTACGGGCCAGGAGCAAGTATGGGCCAGGTGCGGGGTCCTTTACGGGCCAGGAGCAAGTATGGGCCAGGTGCGGGGTCCTTTACGGGCCAGGAGCAAGTATGGGCCAGGTGCGGGGTCCTTTACGGGCCAGGAGCAAGTATGGGCCAGGTGCGGGGTCCTTTACGGGCCAGGAGCAAGTATGGGCCAGGTGCGGGGTCCTTTACGGGCCAGGAGCAAGTATGGGCCAGGTGCGGGGTCCTTTACGGGCCAGGAGCAAGTATGGGCCAGGTGCGGGGTCCTTTACGGGCCAGGAGCAAGTATGGGCCAGGTGCGGGGTCCTTTACGGGCCAGGAGCAAGTATGGGCCAGGTGCGGGGTCCTTTACGGGCCAGGAGCAAGTATGGGCCAGGTGCGGGGTCCTTTACGGGCCAGGAGCAAGTATGGGCCAGGTGCGGGGTCCTTTACGGGCCAGGAGCAAGTATGGGCCAGGTGCGGGGTCCTTTACGGGCCAGGAGCAAGTATGGGCCAGGTGCGGGGTCCTTTACGGGCCAGGAGCAAGTATGGGCCAGGTGCGGGGTCCTTTACGGGCCAGGAGCAAGTATGGGCCAGGTGCGGGGTCCTTTACGGGCCAGGAGCAAGTATGGGCCAGGTGCGGGGTCCTTTACGGGCCAGGAGCAAGTATGGGCCAGGAGCGGGGTCCTTTACGGGCCAGGAGCAAGTATGGGCCAGGAGCGGGGTCCGTTACGGGCCAGGAGCAAGTATGGGCCAGGAGCGGGGTCCGTTACGGGCCAGGAGCAAGTATGGGCCAGGAGCGGGGTCCGTTACGGGCCAGGAGCAAGTATGGGCCAGGAGCGGGGTCCGTTACGGGCCAGGAGCAAGTATGGGCCAGGAGCGGGGTCCGTTACGGGCCAGGAGCGGGGTCCGTTACGGGCCAGGAGCGGGGTCCGTTACGGGCCAGGAGCGGGGTCCGTTACGGGCCAGGAGCCGGGTCCGTTACGGGCCAGGAGCCGGGTCCGTTACGGGCCAGGAGCCGGGTCCGTTACGGGCCAGGAGCCGGGTCCGTTACGGGCCAGGAGCCGGGTCCGTTACGGGCCAGGAGCCGGGTCCGTTACGGGCCAGGAGCCGGGTCCGTTACGGGCCAGGAGCCGGGTCCGTTACGGGCCAGGAGCCGGGTCCGTTACGGGCCAGGAGCCGGGTCCGTTACGGGCCAGGAGCCGGGTCCGTTACGGGCCAGGAGCCGGGTCCGTTACGGGCCAGGAGCCGGGTCCGTTACGGGCCAGGAGCCGGGTCCGTTACGGGCCAGGAGCCGGGTCCGTTACGGGCCAGGAGCCGGGTCCGTTACGGGCCAGGAGCCGGGTCCGTTACGGGCCAGGAGCCGGGTCCGTTACGGGCCAGGAGCCGGGTCCGTTACGGGCCAGGAGCCGGGTCCGTTACGGGCCAGGAGCCGGGTCCGTTACGGGCCAGGAGCCGGGTCCGTTACGGGCCAGCTGCGGGGTCCGTTACGGGCCAGCTGCGGGGTCCGTTACGGGCCAGGAGCCGGGTCCGTTACGGGCCAGGAGCCGGGTCCGTTACGGGCCAGCTGCGGGGTCCGTTACGGGCCAGCTGCGGGGTCCGTTACGGGCCAGCTGCGGGGTCCGTTACGGGCCAGCTGCGGGGTCCGTTACGGGCCAGCTGCGGGGTCCTGTATGGGCCAGCTGCGGGGTCCTGTATGGGCCAGCTGCGGGGTCCTGTATGGGCCAGCTGCGGGGTCCTGTATGGGCCAGCTGCGGGGTCCTGTATGGGCCAGCTGCAGCATGATTTATGGGCCAGAAGCGGGGTCCTGTATGGGCCACATGTAGGGTCCTTTATGGGCCACATGTAGGGTCCTTTATGGGCCACATGTAGGGTCCTTTATGGGCCACATGTAGGGTCCTTTATGGGCCACATGTAGGGTCCTTTATGGGCCACATGTAGGGTCCTTTATGGGCCAAATGCAGCATAATTTATGGGCCAGGAGCGGGGCCCTGTGTGGGCCAGGAGCGGGGCCCTGTGTGGGCCAGGAGCGGGGCCCTGTGTGGGCCAGGAGCGGGGCCCTGTGTGGGCCAGGAGCGGGGCCCTGTGTGGGCCAGGAGCGGGGCCCTGTGTGGGCCAGGAGCGGGGCCCTGTGTGGGCCAGGAGCGGGGCCCTGTGTGGGCCAGGAGCGGGGCCCTGTGTGGGCCAGGAGCGGGGCCCTGTGTGGGCCAGGAGCGGGGCCCTGTGTGGGCCAGGAGCGGGGCCCTGTGTGGGCCAGGAGCGGGGCCCTGTGTGGGCCAGGAGCGGGGCCCTGTGTGGGCCAGGAGCGGGGCCCCTGTGTGGGCCAGATGCACGGTCCTGTGTGGGCCAGGAGCGGGGTCCTATATGGGCCATTAGGAAGGTCCTTTATGGGCGAGAAGCAGGGTCCTTTATGGGCGAGAAGCAGGGTCCTTTATGGGCGAGAAGCAGGGTCCTTTATGGGCCATCAGCAGAGTCCTTTATGGGCCAGATGGAAGTTCCTTTCTGGGCCCGAAGGCTGGGGGTCCTTTATGGGCCAGCAGCGGGGTCCTTTATGGGCCAGCAGCGGGGTCCTTTATGGGCCAGCAGCGGGGTCCTTTATGGGCCAGCAGCGGGGTCCTTTATGGGCCAGCAGCGGGGTCCTTTATGGGCCAGCAGCGGGGTCCTTTATGGGCCAGCAGCGGGGGTCCCTTTATGGGCCAGCGGGAAGGTCCTTTATGGGCCAGCGGGAAGGTCCTTTATGGGCCAGCGGGAAGGTCCTTTATGGGCCAGCGGGAAGGTCCTTTATGGGCCAGCGGGAAGGTCCTTTATGGGCCAGCGGGAAGGTCCTTTATGGGCCAGCGGGAAGGTCCTTTATGGGCCAGCGGAAGGTCCTTTATGGGCCAGCGGGAAGGTCCTTTATGGGGCCAGCGGGAAGGTCCTTTATGGCCAGCGGGAAGGTCCTTTATGGGCCAGCGGGAAGGTCCTTTATGGGCCGGAAGCGGGGTCCTTTATGGGCCGGAAGCGGGGTCCTTTATGGGCCGGAAGCGGGGTCCTTTATGGGCCGGAAGCGGGGTCCTTTATGGGCCGGAAGCGGGGTCCTTTATGGGCCGGAAGCGGGGTCCTATATGGGCCGGAAGCGGGGTCCTATATGGGCCGGAAGCGGGGTCCTATATGGGCCGGAAGCGGGGTCCTATATGGGCCGGAAGCGGGGTCCTATATGGGCCGGAAGCGGGGTCCTATATGGGCCGGATGCGGGGCCCTATATGGGCCGGAAGCGGGGCCCTTTATGGGCCGGAAGCGGGGCCCTTTATGGGCCGGAAAGCGGGGCCCTTTATGGGCCGGAAGCGGGGCCCTTTATGGGCCGGAAGCGGGGCCCTTTATGGGCCGGAAGCGGGGCCCTTTATGGGCCGGAAGCGGGGCCCTTTATGGGCCGGAAGCGGGGTCCGTTATGGGCCGGAAGCGGGGGTCCGTTATGGGCCAGATGCAGGGTCCGTTATGGGCCAGATGCAGGGTCCTTTATGGGCCAGTAGCAAAGTCCTTTATGGGCCAGTAGCAAGGTCCTTTATGGGCCAAGTAGCAAGGTCCTGTATGGGCCAGATGCAAGGTCCTGTATGGGCCAGGAGCGGGGTCCTTTGTGGGCCAGAAGCGGGGTCCTTTGTGGGCCAGAAGCGGGGTCCTTTGTGGGCCAGATGCGGGGCCCTTTGTGGGTCTGATGCGGGGTCCTTTATGGGCCAGAGGGAAGGTCCTTTATGGGCCAGAGGGAAGGTCCTTTATGGGCCAGAGGGAAGGTCCTTTATGGGCCAGAGGGAAGGTCCTTTATGGGCCAGAAGCGGGGTCCTTTATGGGCCAGAAGCGGGGTCCTTTATGGGCCAGAAGCGGGGTCCTTTATGGGCCAGAAGCGGGGTCCTTTATGGGCCGGTAGGAAGGTCCTTTATGGGCCGGTAGGAAGGTCCTTTATGGGCCGGTAGGAAGGTCCTTTATGGGCCGGTAGGAAGGTCCTTTATGGGCCGGTAGGAAGGTCCTTTATGGGCCGGTAGGAAGGTCCTTTATGGGCCGGTAGGAAGGTCCTTTATGGGCCGGATGCGGGGTCCTTTATGGGCCGGATGCGGGGTCCTTTATGGGCCGGATGCGGGGTCCTTTATGGGCCGGATGCGGGGTCCTTTATGGGCCGGATGCGGGGTCCTTTATGGGCCGGATGCAGGAAGGTCTTTTATGGCCCAGAAGCAGTTTCCTTTATGGGCCAGATGCAAGGTCCTTTATGGGCCAGTAGCAAGGTCCTTTATGGGCCAGTAGCAAGGTCCTTTATGGGCCAGTAGCAAGGTCCTTTATGGGCCAGTAGCAAGGTCCTTTATGGGCCAGTAGCAAGGTCCTTTATGGGCCAGTAGCAAGGTCCTTTATGGGCCAGTAGCAAGGTCCTTTATGGGCCAGTAGCAGGGTCCTTTATGGGCCAGTAGCAGGTCCTTTATGGGCCAGTAGCAGGGTCCTTTATGGGCCAGATGCAGGGTCCGTTATGGGCCAGATGCAGGGTCCGTTATGGGCCAGATGCAGGGTCCGTTATGGGCCAGTAGCAAGGTCCTTTATGGGCCAGATGCAAGGTCCTTTATGGGCCAGATGCAAGGTCCTGTATTGGCCAGGAGCGGGGGTACTTTGTGGGCCAGAAGCGGGGTCCTTTATGGGCCAGATGCAGTGCCCTTTATGGGTCAGATGCAGGGTCCGTTATGGGCCAGAAGCAAGGTCCTTTATGGGCCAGTAGCAAAGTCCTTTATGGGCCAGATGCAAGGTCCTTTATGGGCCATTAGGAAGGTCCTTTATGGGCCATTAGGAAGGTCCTTTATGGGCCAGAAAGCGGGGTCCTGTATTGGCCAGGAGCGGGGTCCCTGTATTGGCCAGGAGCGGGGTCCTTTGTGGGCCAGATGCAGTGTCCTTTATGGGTCAGAAGAAGGGCCCTTTATGGGCCAGTAGCAAGGTCCTTTATGGGCCAGATGCAGTGTCCTTTATGGGCCAGAAGAAAGGGCCCTTTATGGACCAGAAGAAGGGCCCTTTATGGGCCAGATGCAGGGTCCTTTATGGGCCAGATGCAGGGTCCTTTATGGGCCAGATGCAGGGTCCTTTATGGGCCAGATGCAGGGTCCTTTATGGGCCAGATGCAGGGTCCTTTATGGCCCGGAAGCGGGGTCCTTTATGGCCCGGAAGCGGGGTCCTTTATGGCCCGGAAGCGGGGTCCTTTATGGCCCGGAAGCGGGGTCCTTTATGGCCCGGAAGCGGGGTCCTTATGGGCCAGAGGGAAGGTCCTTTATGGGCCAGAGGGAAGGTCTTTTATGGCCCAGAAGCAGTTTCCTTTATGGGCCAGTAGCAAGGTCCTTTATGGGCCAGTAGCAAGGTCCTTTATGGGCCAGTAGCAAGGTCCTTTATGGGCCAGTAGCAAGGTCCTTTATGGGCCAGAAGCGGGGTCCTTTATGGGCCGGTAGGAAGGTCCTTTATGGGCCGGTAGGAAGGTCCTTTATGGGCCGGTAGGAAGGTCCTTTATGGGCCGGTAGGAAGGTCCTTTATGGGCCGGTAGGAAGGTCCTTTATGGGCCGGATGCGGGGTCCTTTATGGGCCGGATGCGGGGTCCTTTATGGGCCGGATGCGGGGTCCTTTATGGGCTGGATGCGGGGTCCTTTATGGGCCGGATGCAGGAAGGTCTTTTATGGCCCAGAAGCAGTTTCCTTTATGGGCCAGTAGCAAGGTCCTTTATGGGCCAGTAGCAAGGTCCTTTATGGGCCAGTAGCAAGGTCCTTTATGGGCCAGTAGCAAGGTCCTTTATGGGCCAGTAGCAAGGTCCTTTATGGGCCAGTAGCAAGGTCCTTTATGGGCCAGATGCAGGGTCCTTTATGGGCCAGATGCAAGGTTTATTATGGGCCAGAAGCAGGGTCCGTTATGGGCCAGATGCAGGGTCCTTTATGGGCCAGATGCAGGGTCCTTTATGGGCCAGAAACAAGGTCCTTTATGGGCCAGATGCAAGGTCCTTTATGGGCCAGATGCAAGGTCCTTTATGGGCCAGATGCAAGGTCCTTTATGGGCCAGATGCAAGGTTCTTTATGGGCCAGATGCAAGGTCCTGTATTGGCCAGGAGCGGGGTCCTTTGTGGGCCAGAAGCGGGGTCCTTTATGGGCCAGAAGCGGGGTCCTTTATGGGCCAGATGCAGTGCCCTTTATGGGTCAGATGCAGGGTCCTTTATGGGCCAGAAGCAAGGTCCTTTATGGGCCAGTAGCAAAGTCCTTTATGGGCCAGATGCAAGGTCCTTTATGGGCCAGATGCAAGGTCCTTTATGGGCCAGAGGGAAGGTCCTTTATGGGCCAGAGGGAAGGTCCTTTATGGGCCAGATGCAGGGTCCTTTATGGGCCATAGCAAAGTCATTTATGGGCCAGTAGCGGGGTCCTTTATGGGCCAGTGGGAAGGTCCTTTATGGGCCAGATGGAAGGTCCTTTATGGACCAGAAGCGGGGTCCTTTATGGGCCAGATGGAAGGTCCTTTATGGGCCAGTAGCGGGGTCCTTTATGGGCCAGTAGCGGGGTCCTTTATGGGCCAGTAGCGGGGTCCTTTATGGGCCAGAAGCGGGGTCCTTTATGGGCCAGAAGCGGGGTCCTTTATGGGCCAGAAGCGGGGTCCTTTATGGGCCAGAAGCGGGGTCCTTTATGGGCCAGAAGCGGGGTCCTTTATGGGCCAGAAGCGGGGTCCTTTATGGGCCAGAAGCGGGGTCCTTTATGGGCCAGAAGCGGGGTCCTTTATGGGCCAGAAGCGGGGTCCTTTATGGGCCAGCTGCAGGGTCCTTTATGGGCCAGCTGCAGGGTCCTTTATGGGCCAGCTGCAGGGTCCTTTATGGGCCAGCTGCAGGGTCCTTTATGGGCCAGATGCAGGGTCCTTTATGGGCCAGAAGCAGGGTCCTTTATGGGCCAGATGTAGGGTCCTTTATGGGCCAGAAGCAAGGTCCTTTATGGGCCATTAGGAAGGTCCTTTATGGGCTAGAAGCAAGGTCCTGTATTGGCCAGGAGCGGGGTCCTTTGTGGGCCAGAAGCGGGATCCTTTATGGGCCAGATGCAGTGTCTTTTATGGGCCAGAAGCAGGGCCCTTTATGGGCCAGAAGCAGGGCCCTTTATGGGCCAGAAGCAGGGCCCTTTATGGGCCAGAAGCAGGGCCCTTTATGGGCCAGAAGCAGGGCCCTTTATGGGCCAGAAGCAGGGCCCTTTATGGGCCAGATGCAAGGTCCTTTACGGGCCAGATGCAAGGTCCTTTACGGGCCAGATGCAGGGTCCTTTACGGGCCAGATGCAGGGTCCTTTACGGGCCATAGCAAAGTCATTTATGGGCCAGTAGGGGGAATCCTTTATGGCCCAGAATCGGGGTCCTTTATGGCCCAGAAGCGGGGTCCTTTATGGGCCAGTGGGAAGGTCCTTTAAGGGGCAGATGGAAGGTCCTTTATGGGCCAGATGCAGAGTCCTTTATGGGCCAGAAGCAGAGTCCTTTATGGGCCAGTGGGAAGGTCCTTTATGGACCAGAAGCGGGGTCCTTTATGGGCCAGATGGAAGGTCCTTTATGGGCCAGAAGCAGAGTCCTTTATTTGCCAGAAACGTGGTCCTTTATGGGCCAGAAACAGGGTCCTTTATGGGCCAGATATAGGGTCCTTTATGAGCGAGATGCAGCATAATTTATGGGCCAGATGCAGGGCCCTTTATGGGCCAGAAGCAGAGTCCTTTATTTGCCAGAAACGGGGTCCTTTATGGGCCAGAAACGGGGTCCTTTATGGGCCAGATATAGGGTCCTTTATGAGCGAGATGCAGCATAATTTATGGGCCAGATGCAGGGCCCTTTATGGGCCAGAAGCAGGGCCCTTTGTGGGCCAGATGCAGCATAATTTATGGGCCAGATGCAGGGTCCTTTATGGGCCAGAAGCGGGGTCCTTTATGGGCCAGAAGCGGGGTCCTTTATGGGCCATTAGGAAGGTCCTTTATGGGCCAGAAGCGGGGCCCTTTATGGGCCAGAAGCGGGGCCCTTTATGGGCCAGAAGCGGGGCCCTTTATGGGCCAGAAGCGGGGCCCTTTATGGGCCAGAAGCGGGGCCCTTTATGGGCCAGAAGCGGGGCCCTTTATGGGCCAGTAGCGGGGCCCTTTATGGGCCAGTAGCGGGGCCCTTTATGGGCCAGTAGCGGGGCCCTTTATGGGCCAGTAGCGGGGCCCTTTATGGGCCAGTAGCGGGGCCCTGTATGGGCCAGTAGCGGGGTCCTGTATGGGCCAGATGCGGGGTCCTGTATGGGCCAGATGCGGGGTCCTGTATGGGCCAGATGCGGGGTCCTGTATGGGCCAGAAGCGGCGTCCTGTATGGGCCAGAAGCGGCGTCCTGTATGGGCCAGAAGCGGCGTCCTGTATGGGCCAGAAGCGGCGTCCTGTATGGGCCAGAAGCGGCGTCCTGTATGGGCCAGAAGCGGCGTCCTGTATGGGCCAGAAGCGGCGTCCTGTATGGGCCAGAAGCGGCGTCCTGTATGGGCCAGAAGCGGCGTCCTGTATGGGCCAGATGCAAAGTCATTTATGGGCGAGAAGCGGGGTCCTTTATGGGTGAGAAGCGGGGTCCTTTATGAGGCAGAAGCGGGGTCCTTTATGGGCCAGAAGCGGGGTCCTTTATGGGCCAGAAGCGGGGTCCTTTATGGGCCAGAAGCGGGGTCCTTTATGGGCCAGTAGCAAGGTCCTTTATGGGCCAGTAGCAAGGTCCTTTATGGGCCAGTAGCAAGGTCCTTTATGGGCCAGTAGCAAGGTCCTTTATGGGCCAGTAGCAAGGTCCTTTATGGGCCAGATGCAGGGTCCTTTATGGGCCAGATGCAGGGTCCTTTATGGGCCAGATGCAAGGTCCTTTATGGGCCAGATGCGGGGTCCTTTATGGGCCAGATGCGGGGTCCTTTATGGGCCAGATGCGGGGTCCTTTATGGGCCAGATGCGGGGTCCTTTATGGGCCAGATGCGGGGTCCTTTATGGGCCAGATGCGGGGTCCTTTATGGGCCAGATGCGGGGTCCTTTATGGGCCAGATGCGGGGTCCTTTATGGGCCAGATGCGGGGTCCTTTATGGGCCAGATGCGGGGTCCTTTATGGGCCAGATGCGGGGTCCTTTATGGGCCAGATGCGGGGTCCTTTATGGGCCAGATGCGGGGTCCTTTATGGGCCAGATGCGGGGTCCTTTATGGGCCAGAAGCGGGGTCCTTTATGGGCAGAAGCGGGGTCCTTTATGGGCCAGAAGCGGGGTCCTTTATGGGCCAGAAGCGGGGTCCTTTATGGGCCAGATGCAAGTTTTAAGCTTCCCTATAGCAGGTAAAAGCATAGTGACATAACCTTTAGTAAAGGGTGGTATGTGGAAGGAACCCCAGTTCCCATTGGACAGGGGTAGTTTTAAGATTGAGGCATACAGGATATAGACAGAAGGTTTGAGAAACGTAGAAAAACAGTGGAAAGGTTAAGGAGTCAGTGACTATTTGTGTTGGGTAAGGAATGTCTTGGGCAAATTAATGGATTGACTCATGGGAGGGGGAGGGAACATAATAATTTTTGTGTTATTTTCTTAAAGCACCAGAACATGCCCACTATCCTGTTGATGATATGGGGAATCTTAGGAGCACATGCAGAGTGGAAGGCAGGTGTCCTGGAGTATACTGGCATCGAGCCCATCACCGCAAATGCTTGGATCTGTTATCAGGACCCAGAGGTGGAGATGGCCTGTCGATTTCCAGGGTTATTGAGTAATGCTTCCAGGAGACAACAACTGGAAAAAGATATCCTCCATCAGCTACCTGTCTCACAGAGTGCAGCTTGTGAGGAGTCACGATTAATTAAATGCACCAGAAGCAGCAAGTTCATTTTTGCCATGATTCTTCTGTGGACACCAAGATTTCTTGCACCCCACGATTTGGTGAAATGTCCCAAGGCAGCGACATGATATATGAAGACGTTTGCAACATTTTATGGATTTCTATGGTCACTCGGGGGGAGGGATCACCTTTGCACTTCCAGGTTTTTGTGGCAAGTGCCAAGAAAAGAGGACCTACTGATGAACTGGCTCTTGTCCTTATTTCATCAAAAGGGCAAGAATATCCCAGAACTATAACAAACTGGAACAGGTACAGTGGACTTGTGGACGTGACCAAAATACACACTGTCGGTCCTCTAGACTGAATAATGCCTATCCAGGAAAAGTACTGCCATTATGGACAATATCATATTCCTTTTAAGTCAATAGGTTATGTTTCTATTATTGAGAAATATAGCACACCAGGGTTTTATAGATTGGAAGTAGGTTTGTCATTTAAGAAAATCATAACACTGAATCCCCTTATTAAAAAAATTAATGAATTAAGCCATTTGAGGAGCCCTCTTGTCGGATCTCATGTGATTAAATTGAACCCCCCCCAGCAATTATTGATAAAACCAGCGACTGCACTTAAAGAAGTGGTAGTCTCATTTGAGAAATTAAACATTGCAAAGGAATTCCCTGTTTGTGCATCCTATTTAGAGATGAGTAATAGAGGATGGGATCATTGGGTTAAATTATGGGAGGGGGAGAATGGGAAGAGAAATAAGCGGGATTTGTCAGGGTGGCTGGGTACTGAAGCTGCTTTTCTGGATGCTACCAATATTGAAATATTAGCCAACAAATTACATTATACCACTGAAGAAATAAGTAAGATGACAGAACCTATCAATAGGGCTCTGGAAAAGACTACTGAAACCCCCCAAATCATAGCCAGTTTACTTCCAATGTGGGAACAGAGAATGGAAAAAGATTATCATGACATGGGAAATACCATGCAGTCCTTACAACAGAATATTTCCTTGGCCATTACATGCACCCAAATGTAGAACTGGGCCCATACAGTGGCTTTGGAACTTATTCACATGACAGATAGTGGGTTTATACCCGGGGAAATTAGGTTCCTAATTTGACGTCAAGTGTCCAAGGGAGAAAGAAAATTGGAAGACTGGTGGAGCCTTGTCAATGCCACATATGATAAGCAAAATCATGCATTAAGATTGTCTATTGTAATGGTAGAAGCGTCTGAAATCATTACTGTATATCCTGTAATTCCATTGCGAATCACTGTAGATCAAGATTTAGTTCTTTATGCCCAGGAAGTTCATCAGTGGGCCATAATTAATCATGCAAGATGGGTAACCATTAATGTGAAAGGTTGTCAACATCATAAGAAGTTAGGATTTGTTTGTGAAGATGATAGTTTGGAATCCCATCAAGATTGCTTTTCTCTCAGAACAATTAATGTATTGTATTGCTCTTTCATGCTAAGAAATGAGTCAAGTTCAACCATTGTGTATTCTGGACATGGGTGTGTGTGCCTTAGAATGTTTTGTGATTATGCTGTTATTGATAAGTATTATATACAAACTATGCTAAGATATATCAATAGATGCTTTTGTGGTATTGAGGAAATAGTAGGATGTGATTTTCATTTAAAGTCCCTGTATGGACCATCCAGAGAATTAGTTAATCCAGATTTGTTTCAGTACCTCAAACCCATTGCATTAGGGTATGGCCTAGCTGATCTCCAGAAGTTACTTTCTCATCCTATGTTACAGAAATAATTAGAAGCAGTTAAACAAATGGGAGAGCAACCTACACTCCAGATAAAACACGAGTGCCATACAATTACCAATATAGCAGCCAAGATCAAACAGATAGGGGCACATAAATGGTGGGATTCCCTGTTTGGCTGGGGAGAAGGCGCCAAAGGAGGTCTAAACCTTTTAATGCACCCCATTGTGGTGATTCTAATATGGCAAGTTTTTTTGGTCTTCGTCTTAATAGCCCTTGTAATACGGATCCGATCTCAAATGGCACAGATACCCCAGAGGGAATGCCACCCCCCACCGCTGCTTGTGCCCCCCACTGTCCCCACAGCATGTTCTGCTGCCCCCGCCACCACACCTCTCATTCCACCACCATCACCACCACCACCCGTCCTACCGCCCCCACCACCCCCACCCCCACCCTGCCTCTCATTCCCCCACCGTTGCTGCAGTTCCTGTGGCCCCCCACCTGCCTCTCATTCCCCCTGCTGCCGCTGCACCTCCTGCCGCCCCCACCCCACCTCTCATTCCCCAGCCGCACCTCCTGCCACCCCTGCCTCTCGTTCCCCTGCTGCTGCACTGCCTGCCACCCCCCACCTCTTGTTCCCCCGCTGCCGCCACTACTGCTACCACCACACCTCCTGCTGCCCCCCGGCACCACCCCACCTCTCATTCCCCTGCTGCCGCTGCCACATCTCCTGCCACCCACCACCCCGCCTCTCATTCCGCTGCCGTCGCCGCCACCCCTCCTGCCGCCGCCGCCAGCGCCCCTCTTGCCGCCGCCACCACCGCCAGCGCCCCTCCTGCCGCCGCCACCACCGCCAGCGCCCCTCCTGCCGCCGCCGCCGCCGCCAGCGCCCCTCCTGCCGCCGCCGCCAGCGCCCCTCCTGCCGCCGCCGCCAGCGCCCCTCCTGCCGCCGCCGCCAGCGCCCCTCCTGCCGCCGCCGCCAGCGCCCCTCCTGCCGCCGCCGCCAGCGCCCCTCCTGCCGCCGCCGCCGCCGCCAGCGCCCCTCCTGCCGCCGCCGCCGCCGCCAGCGCCCCTCCTGCCGCCGCCGCCGCCGCCAGCGCCCCTCCTGCCGCCGCCGCCGCCGCCAGCGCCCCTCCTGCCGCCGCCGCCGCCGCCAGCGCCCCTCCTGCCGCCGCCGCCGCCGCCAGCGCCCCTCCTGCCGCCGCCGCCGCCGCCAGCGCCCCTCCTGCCGCCGCCGCCGCCGCCAGCGCCCCTCCTGCCGCCGCCGCCGCCGCCAGCGCCCCTCCTGCCGCCGCCGCCGCCGCCAGCGCCCCTCCTGCCGCCGCCGCCGCCGCCAGCGCCCCTCCTGCCGCCGCCGCCGCCGCCAGCGCCCCTCCTGCCGCCGCCGCCGCCGCCAGCGCCCCTCCTGCCGCCGCCGCCGCCGCCAGCGCCCCTCCTGCCGCCGCCGCCGCCGCCAGCGCCCCTCCTGCCGCCGCCAGCGCCCCTCCTGCCGCCGCCAGCGCCCCTCCTGCCGCCGCCAGCGCCCCTCCTGCCGCCGCCAGCGCCCCTCCTGCCGCCGCCAGCGCCCCTCCTGCCGCCGCCGCCGCCGCCAGCGCCCCTCCTGCCGCCGCCGCCGCCGCCAGCGCCCCTCCTGCCGCCGCCGCCGCCGCCAGCGCCCCTCCTGCCGCCGCCGCCGCCGCCAGCGCCCCTCCTGCCGCCGCCGCCGCCGCCAGCGCCCCTCCTGCCGCCGCCGCCGCCGCCAGCGCCCCTCCTGCCGCCGCCGCCGCCGCCAGCGCCCCTCCTGCCGCCGCCGCCGCCGCCAGCGCCCCTCCTGCCGCCGCCGCACCATGTACCTACCTTCATTTCAGGCAGTTTTTTCTGTTCATTTGGCAAATGTTAGGCTGTATAATACTTAGAAAAATGTAAGATTTGTTACATTTAATGCCTAAGGTTTGATTTTAGTACCTGGTAAATGTTTCCTTCCCCCCCCCCCGTTCTTATTTTGAAATTTAAAAGCCTGATGTGTTTAAATGTTCAGGATGGCTAGATTTTAGTTGTAAAAGGTTTTTGGAACATGTAAACTTCCTATAGTATGTATGTAACTTGTATTTTTGAGAATCACTGTACTATTGTGGTCCATTGTTTCTGTCAATAGCTCCTAAAGGAGTTCTTACCTTAGAAATGTAAAGACCTACAATAAAGCATTTTGCTTCATTGAGCACCAGAACTTGCCCCCTCTTTTTGTTTTGTCCTAATTCTTTTTTCTGAGTTGGACTTATTTGTGGTAACAGAAGCCGGGTGGATAAATGCTAGATGAGGGACCCACCACAGGGAGGTAAGCTGTGAGCAGGGGAGGTAGTACCATAGCTCAGTGGTAAGAGCATCTGCTTTACATTCAGAAAACTCCAGGTTCGGTCCCCAGCATCTCCAGGTAGGCCTGGAAATGTCCCGACTAAAACCATAGAGAGCTACTGCCAGTCAGTGTAGACAGTACTGAGCTAGATGGACCCATGGCCTAAGAACGTACAAAGAGCCCTGCTGGTTCAGGCCAAAGACCCATCTAGTCCAGAATTCTGTTCTCACGGGCCAACTAGGTGCCCATGGGAAGGTTTTGAGCAGCACCTGGGTGCGACAGCACTCTCTGCACCTGTGATTCCCAGCTATTGGTATTCAGAAACATACTGCTTTCACCAGTGAAGGCAGAATGAAGCTATTGTGGCTAGCAGCCATTGACTCTGTATATGGCAGCTTCCTATGTATCTAGCCCCTGTGACTCATGTAACATTTGCTGCTTAAATTTCCCCCTGCCCTCCACTTTGTGTGTGATTTGTGGCATACCCACATTTAAAGATGAGGATACATCATAGTTGATATCCTAAGGGTGGATGGGAAAAAGTCCAACAATGATCCTTTGTCTTGATAACTTTAATGATTCCGGGGAGGGGGGGAGCAAACAAAATACACTGAAGACGTGTGCATTGTCATCTATAGCTGTGCATTTACAGAAGAGTCAAATCTTATACCTGAGCAAACAGAACTGAACTCTTAACAAACACACATGCAAAATTCATTTGTTGGTGTACAATGACAGAACAGCACACTGATGTCTACTTTACATTCCATTTGGATGTTTGTAATTGTGGGGAGTGCAATGATGGGCAAAGATCCCAGGCAAGATGTGCAACATAAAAGCACAAACCGCCAAAAGAAAAAAAGACATTACCATTGAGCTAGATGAGCAGCGTCAAGCAGCATTTCTAAAGGATCAAATCCTGCCCTGTTTTATCATCTAGCAATAAAGCAGGAAGAGTTTCAAACCTCATGAGAGAATGATGCCAACAGCTCAAACTGCAACCCATTTTAAATGAATACTAGGATCTGAGTCAATTTAACACCACTTAGAATAAATTGGATTACCTTCAAACACTTAAGTATGGAACGGGCTGTAAAATAACTGAAAGTACAAGCCTCTGTAATTTCCTCACAACAAGGCATGAATGCATCCAAAATGCCCCAGACTTGCCTTGAGAATAAAAAGGTATCCTCGCCAGGACACTTGCTTTTCTTATCAGTTCAGTTTTGTGCCTCATCCAGTACTAAGCTTTCCATAAGCAGGCTCAGATTTTTATTGGAAAATTTTAAAAGATCATGAATTGGTGCCATTGCACCCATGTATATCCTATTATATTTTAGGCAAAACTGTTCTGAACAGTGGGGTGAGCCACAAGACAGAATGGTGAAACAGCTGGGGGCTCTAAGATCATTGGGATTGGATGGGGGGGTGCAAGTTTGCCTAAAAGAAATTAGCAGAAAAAATAAGCTCATTTTGGTAAATGAAGGAATGGCACAAAATGGTAAAGGAAGTGAGAGAGAAAGAAAACTACGTTCACTTCTGTCAGAACCAGTTGAAGAAAAATATGGATCTCTTTAATGAGGCATAACCTTTCATGTAAAACTCTCCCCTTTCCCATCTCCTTCTAGAAAATGACTGCAAACTTCTCCTGCACAGATATCATTAACTTCAGTGGGATCTCGCAAGAGATCTGCCTTTGCTTTAGACTTATTTCCTTCTCAGTTATCTTTAGTGATGCCTAAATTCACTGCCCTAGGCAACTACTTTGCTTTATTTTAGGGCTACTTATGTCTATGCGTATGTATGGTTGCAGGTACCTGTGCCAGGGAAATAGGATTGATCATATCTTCCCACAGTATGTAGAGCGGAGGAGGACATATGCTTTTGCTATGTAATATGTGTAGCTGACCTCAGGTGAGATACAGACACTCTATAATACTCAGAGGCATTCCTTTTTACATATTTTTGTAAAATATTTTTGCACCTTATGCTCCTTCCCTATTTTAAATAGAACTGATTAATGACGTTTGCAACTTGCTGCAAGCATTTTGTATGATAGGATATAAATAATAATAATGAACATGTTCTGTGTCCAGGATTTGGCCTCAGAGAAGAAATTTCCAGGGTTGAGCCCTGGTGCATCCTGACCTGACTGTGCTTAAGCTCAGACTGTAGTCCACTATCCTATGAATGTGTAAGAAAAGATCTAGGAGTCTTTCTTCCAATTATAGCTTTAGGATCAAGGTGTGCACTTTCAGCTGAAAGTAACTTTAGAGCAACTGACTTTAAGTAGAACTTTGCCTGTTTTAAATGGTTGTGGAGTCACAGCCCAGCCTCTACAAATCACTGGGATGGTGCCACAGCATTGCTGTTTGGGCTTAAGTGTTAGAGAATATTTTTCCAGAGATCAGTGATGAAAGATACACCTCTAGATTTAGCAGCTTTTAAAAAAACTGCCCTTGTGTTTGTGCCTGAAATATTTCCATCTGCTAATCAGGTTAATTGTTATGCCATCAAAAATTACACCTGCTGATGCCTGCAGATCAGACTGTTAAAAGTGCAGCAGCAGGCCAGCCAGGCCATTTTCTTGTAGTGTGAATTCCCCACCTCAAGCCCTTGGATACTGTATGAGTTTTCCTAAGTACAACTGCCCTAAAGTTTTCTCTCCTTCTGCCTCAGCTCTTCACTTGGCCTGCTCTTTCCCCTTTTCTTGTCCTCCCCATCTTTCTCTCTGTTTTGTTTCTCCTTATTCAATGGTTTGGTGTGCAGCTCCTCTCTCTCCCTGCCCCCCTCCATTTTCCTTAAGTTTGCTCCTGTCTCTTCCCAGCTGCTTTGAGCAAATAGTGCTACTCTCCTTTTCCCACCCCCTGCCCCTCCTACTTGCCACGGAAAAGGCATGAGCCACGAGGTGATTTTAACTTACAGGAAAAAGTGCACAGTCATTAGCAGTAACTGATTGGGTTGAAGAGGAAGTGATTAATAGAAGTGTAGTAATGGGGGATGTGGGGGCTTGAAAGAGACATCTAGTTCAAAAACCCTTCTCAGTGGCAGGACCCACCACGTGCAACAGAACCCTGAAGTCTTTCTTGGAACAACAAGGCCTGCTGTCATCAGACCACATTAGATTCTTTTACAAGGCAAAGGCTCCAAAGTTCATTTGCCGCCTATAAGCTTCTAGGACAAATTGCCCAAACAGGTGAAGTATGCCACAATTTACTATGGGGGGGGAAAGGGGGGGGACTTATGAGTCATCATTCAAGCTGACCGGATGTACAATCTTAATTAGCAACTAATATGTGGTTTTGTTGAGTTCTGAGTGAGCAGTATTGTGAGAATGTATTATAAAAGCAGCATTTCAAGTGTAAAATTTGATTTCAAGTGTTGGGGTATCAGTGAGATTCTGTTATGCCATTCTGTTAATCTTATGGATAAAACAAATTATTCTACTACCCCCTCTGTGTGTGTGTGTGTGTGTGTGTTTATTTTTAATATTGTTTTAGGCTACTTAGATGTGCAGCAGCCAAGGCCAGCACATTGTAGGCTTTTTTTTTAAAGCAACTGAAATGTAACTGTAGTGATTACTTTTGAGAAAAAGTAAAGTAATCAGTTACTTTCAGAGCAATTGTAATTGTAACAGTATTTACTACTTTTTTGGTCAAGTAATTGTAACTGTAATTTATTACTTTTTAAAAGTAATCTTCCAAGCTCTGGGTGACATTTGACCTGTAATACGAGAGAGTCTAACTGGGGTCCAGTGCCATCTTAATAAGGTTTTGATTACTGCCTCTTGTATACGAGAGGATGTATATGGTCTCCTTTCATCAATTTTGTTAACAAGAAAGAAGGGACCGTTCATCCTCCATGTACACATGGGACTATGTGGAGAGGTTATGTACATGTATTATGAGAAAAACGTTGATGTCAGCAAGATGCTTACAATATGAATAATGTTCTCCAATGAATTTGATAACTTTACATTTTCAAAGAACCACACTGCATAAATTTGTATTTTACATTGTTGTTTACCTTAGAGAAGTTTGTACAAGTTAATACAACCTGCTATATGTTGTCTTTTGTGAAAATTTAATAAAATATTTTTTAAAAATAAAAAAATTAACTTCATTCAACCAACCCAAAATTCAGAATCATGCCTCTTTAAGCTGTTTTGCAACTATTTATGTTTGTTTTATTGGATTTTAAAGGGATTTATTTCTTAATGTGAGCTGCCTTGGTTTCCAGTCACCAACCCTACCTCACAGCGTTGTTAGAAAAACATATTTACTTGGCACTAGAAGGACATCAAGGTAGGTGACAGGCGTATGCCCCTCTGGAGAAACCATTCTCTCCAGGCTGTCTTTCCAGAGTGTTTTGTCAGGTGGAAATCCCAACTTGAGCCCCCCCCCCCAAAAAAAAGAGATGGGGGAAAATGCACACTTTATGCACCTGGCAAAAACAATGTCAGAGGCAAAATAGAGGGCCCTTCAAGGGCTTGAACCCACACTACAAGCTCCACAGAGCATTCCCTAATCACTCAGCCACAGCAGCAGACTTATGATGGGGCATTTGTTTTCATCCAGCCACAAGACCTAGTCATAGATGCTAGGAGCATAGGGGCTGCAGGAGAATCCCTAGTGAGGTGGAACAGCTCATATTTTACATGCAAGCATCCCAGGTTCAAATTCAGTATATGCCATGCTAGGAAAGTTGGGGTAATCCCACACCAGGCATAGCTGAGCCAATCAGGGCCAGTGACATAGCTGGTGCATGGGTCAATAAGCACTTTTAGCTGCTCCCTATGATAACCCATTGACAACCCCCCTCTCTGTATAGCTGGATAGGCTAGTATGATGACTGGATGATGTGTTTGGGTCCCCTCCAAGCCTGTGATTCTGTATCTGTAAGGTTGGAATCTATAGCAGAAGGAACCTGCTGCCTTGGCCAAACCAGTATTTTTGTTAATGTAATAGCTCTGGCCAAGTCTGTCAAGAAGCAACCCATCTGTATGACTAAAGAGTTGGTCATAGTGCCATAGGAACAGCTGGCTGCTGATGCCCTTTCAGGAGGGGTTAGGCCTCCCTTGCTCACCTGGGTGGAAATCATCTTGTAGGTAGGAGAGCAACAGCCCAGGAGCTAGCCTTGGTTAGTCTGGTCTTGAGCTGGGAAAACACAGAGACTTCACTTGGTCTCTGTGCTGAGTCCATCAGCCCCAGCCACCACGGCTGTAGTGCAAAGAAATCTGGAGGGCATCAAGTTGGGGAAGGCTGTTGTAGTGTTTGAGAGCTCTCTGACCTACTATACCCGCAGACACATGGGTTGTGGTATAGTGGGAAGGAACAGTGCTGCCCAGTTTTCAAAGTCAACTTTGACAAGCATTTTTCAGAGTCCCAACTCAGCTTAACAAGGCAATAGATCTTCCTAGGGCCACATAATGAGAATATGGGTTAAAGGTGTTTTTTCTCTTGTGTGTAGCATGCAGTCAGACCCTGGGCTGTTGGAGAGGGCAGTGCTTTGAAAACCTTTCCAATATGAAAGCTTTAATCCAATACTTGCTTTTCTGGGAGTAAAGGAATGCTGATCCCATGTACCTAGAGTGAACCCCATTGAATTCATTAGGACTTACTTTTGAGTAGACATGGTTAGGATTGTGCTGTAAATTAATGGGACTTCTGAGTAAACATAACAAAGAATTGTGTTTGTGTTAAAATGAACATAATTTTGATGTAGTTCTTAAACGTTTTTACTTTGAATTCTATTGTTTTCTTACCGAATTTTCACTTTAACCACATGAAACTATGTATAAATGTAAATACATTTAGGCTGTGCATATGATATTGTAATTTAAAGGTGTAATTTTAATTTTGCTAGTTATTTATGTCAATACTATTGCCATTACATTCAGTGATATACAGGAATTATGATTTACGAGTAACATTAGTACAAAAAACATTACTAAGGATTCTGTATGGTCTGGTATGGGAGGAGGTCCATGGGGGTGACACCATGAGTTACCGCACCGAGTGACACCAACCCTAGTGACGCCACTCCTTCACCGAAGAATCTTGGGAACTGTCGTTTGGGAGGGGTGCTGGAGAGTTCCGAGGTGTCTTTGGATTGCTTTACAGCACGCTACCCAACCGGGCATTGGGTGTTTGAAATGACTCAGCTGCAAAGCATTGTCGTGGATGAGATATGAAGCCATATTAAAAAATAAAATCTGCTTGCAAATGACTGCAGCCTGGTGTTGCAGTCATCACGTAACTTGTGCGGAGGTGCAAACCAGCGCTTGGGTGGTTAGCCTGCCCCCTGGATCCAGTGATGTGTATGAGCCTGGTTCCTTGGGGGGACAGTGTCTCAGTCAGTAATGGCTTGCCCAGTCGGGCGGATGAGGTACTGCTCCCATTAACCTCAGTCTGCCCTCAGCCAGCTCCCAGCTGCCTGTCTTCATACTTACAGCAGGTCCAGGGGGTGGCCTTGCCAGTCTCAGTGTTCCCCTTGTAGAACTCAGCAGGGTGGAGGATGGGGACAGAACTACAATTAGCTGGCTCCACCTCCAATTGGCACTGGCTCCGCCTACTTGTTGGGCTGCCTGCCTTCCGCCCTTCCAGTCTCAGTGAGCACCAGCCATCCCTGGGTGGTCTTTTCCTCCATGGATTTATCTAACAAAGGCTGCAATCTAATACACACTTTCATGGAAGTAAGTCCCATTGGACCCAGTGGAGCTTACTTCTGAGTGAGCACGTGTTAGACTGCAGCCAAAGTCAATAACGATTTTTTAAAAAGCCAATTCAAGATCCTATGAAAGAGAGGTTCTAAAGTGATCGTTTATAGAAGGCTTCCCTATCTGTCTCCCATTGCTCCATTCATTTCCTCTCCCCGTGTGATTTCCCTGCCCTCTCACCCAGAGCTTGGAAAAGTTACTTTTTTGAACTACAACTCCCATCAGCCCAATCCAGTGGTGATGCTGGCTGGGGCTGATGGCAGTTGTAGTTCAAAAAGTAACTGTTCCAAGCCTGCTCTCACCCCTCTTCTCTCCCTGCAGACTCCCCACTCGCCCATCTGCATTAGTTGGCTCCGCCTTTCATTGGCTCCAGCTCCACCTACTGTTGGGCTCCCTGCTTTCCACCCCACTAGTCCCGGTGGGCACCAGACGCCCCTCCTCCTCCGTCCATGAGCCCAGAGCCACCATCGCTCAGCTAAAATGCTGCCAGCATGTCATGTCATATCATCTCTCTCTCCGCCCACCCCTTGTCTGAGAGCCTTTGTTTTGTATCAACATGCTAAAATTAGCTTCACGTTTCACTCAATTAATTGCTCCAATGGGGAGACACCTGTGCAATCAGCACTCAGCCGCAGTGGAATGAATGAGGTCTCCTTTAACCTGTTGGCTGCTCACAGCTGTTCCTAAAGTCTCCCCGGGGGCGGGGGCAGGGTAGAGAGGTTACAAGAAATTTGCAGTCCAAATGAAGGCCTGAATCCAGCAAGCCAAACACCCCTTGAGTCTGACAATAAGAACAAAGCATGCAAATGAGGCAGATTCACCGGCATAACAGGATTCCATTTGGACTACCCTGAAACCAATCTGGTCCCTGAAATCCTCCTCTGACAATGTTGATTTGCCCAGAGATTTCCTGAAAGCCTGGTGGTTTGTCAGATCATCCCTGAATGTTGGGTGTTTGTATTTGAAGCCATCTGCGGTTTCATTTTGGTGTTTCATAGATGACATGCAATGGCGTTAGGAATGGAAAGATCTGTCTGTTTCGGTTCTCTCAGTTTCTCATTTTTCCAATGTTAAATTCAGTTCTCTACATTTCTACAGCGATCTGCGATTTTAAAAAAAATCCTCATGAAAATTCTCCACCATTTCAGTGCGAATTTCTCCAAATAAACACATTTTTGTAAGCAGTTTTAACAAAGGTACAAATTTTCGCAAGCCATTTCTCATCATTTCATGCCTTTTTGCGTGTTATTTTCACTCATGTATTCATTTTTATGCACACTTTCCCCTAATATGTGCATTTTTGTAAATGTTGTTTAGTTGGCAAACTGCATCCCAAAATTCTAATAAATGCAGATTTCGAAGGCTGGCCTTGTTTCAGTTCTAATATTGTTTCAGAAATTGCAAATTTGATAAATTCTGCTTGAAATGCAAACTGAATCGAAATTCTCACCCATCCCTAAATTTATTTATTTATTTATTGTATTTATATACCGCCCCATAGCCAAAGTATAGTGGGAATGAGGTTCACCTGTGGCCCTCCAGATGTTGCTGGACTCCGCCTCCCATCATAGTTGGCCACAGGGTTTTTTCTGAAGGCGCATGAGGCCACCACATTGCTGAAGCTAAGCAGGTTGGGGTCAGTGCCTGGAGACCACCTGGGAACTACATGCATGCCGCCTTGGGTTCCTTAATGAAAGAAAAGTGGGATATAAATGTAAGAAAACAAAAACAATTCTCAGACCGTTAGCTGTGCCAGCAGTAGCCGACAGTTGTCATGCAAAACATCTGGCAGGCCCAGGTTGGCTAAAGTTTGTCTATTTAGATATACTGCCCTTGTGTTGCGTGAACCAGAAAAGAACAAATTACATCCCGAGAGGTTAAAAAAAAATCAATCCCCACCAAACGAGAGGAATCGGGAAAGGCCCTGCTGTTGCTTAGCGGCTATGTACCTCTAGAGCTCTCCAAGGCATTCAAGATGCTGGAAATGAGTGAGGTAACTGTTAAAGCCCTTGCGGGTAACGTACAGCAGAAGGCTGAAGGCAGGGCTGAGGGAGATCTTAATCTGCCTCGCTGGTGACTTGTCTTGTCCTGCTAGGCAAAGTCCACCCTTGGCACTAATGAATGTTAATAACACTTCCTGGAATGTGTGGAGGATGCATCCTTCGGTTAGGCAGAGAAGCCCTGACTCTGTTCCCCCAGAGCAAGCAGGTCTGCTGGAGATCAGCAGAAGAGAGTCCTTGAAGGATATGCCCGGCAAAGACAGGCAGCTCGCCAGCTCGCCCTCCTGTCTGGAAAAGATTTTTGTAAAAGGTGAAAGCTTGCGTACCCGTGCTTCAACATGTGTTCCAAGAGACAGATCTCAGGCTCGGGGCTCAAATGCAACCTTCCAGGCTTCTTTATCAGGCCCCCAGAATTCTCCCCAAGGCACACCCCTTGTGGGCCCTGCTTTGCACTCCTAATTTTTTTTTCGTGGCTGGAATGTCTCCTTGAACTGTGATCAGGCCTCTTGCTTGCTTGGATGGAATTTGCCGCTACATTACTGGTGTCCAAAGACATATTGCCTCCAACAGTAGAGGCAGAGCTTAGAATCATAGAATAATAGAGTTGGAAGGAGACAACAAGGCCATCTAGTCCAACCTCCTGCTCAGTGCAGGAATCCAACTTAAAGCATCCCCCGGCAGGTCGCTGTCCAGCTGCCTCTTGAATGCCTCCAGCGTTGGAGAGCCCAGAGCCATCATGACTAGTAACCGTTGACAGCCTTATCTTTGATGATTTTGTCTCATCTTCTTTGAAAGCCAGCCCAGCTGGCGTCCATCACTGCCTCCTGTGGGAGCAAATTCCCTAGCAATAAATGTGCTGGATGAAGTACTTAGTACCTGTTTTGGCATTAAACTGTATTAAAAAATTAATAATCGTAAAAGTAATATAAAAACAGCATGGAAAAAATAGTTAAGAACAGCCGCAGACTAGGAAGTTAAAAGCAGTTCAGCCAGCAAATTAAACACCCCTGATGTAAAAATGAAATCCTAAACGTGCTTACTCACAAGTAAGTCCTATTGAATTCAGTGGGGCTTCTTCCTCCCAGGTAAGTGGGGTTAGGATTACGTCTTCCTTCCGAGCAAACAAGGCTAGGATTAGGCCATAAACTACCATCATCATGGCACCTAGATTAAGAAAACCTAGATTTTACCTTTCACCAACCCTGGCTTAATTCCCCAGCCACCTGTGAGAATTTTGATTGCCTAGTAGTCAGCGATGGGTGGGGCTTGCCTTGCATGTAAATTGAATTAAGGGAGCAGGGGGGAAGATATGCAAGGGTGGATTTGTAGGTGGAAATTTCCTCTCCCTGGCTTGGTAAACAGGATAATGCTTGGAAGCTTTTTGCTGTAGCGGTTCTAGAGGAGAGGGTTGTGTCTGTCTGAGTGAAGGGCTTCACGGGGAAGAGAAATCCAGGGCTGTGTTAAACAGCCTGAGTGAATTCTGCTTTCTGAAGCTACTAGGGAAGGAGGCTCAATTTAGCCAGCTCTCTCTCTCTCTGCTCCCTCCAAACTACCTCTTGATTCTTAGTGGCTGTTTGTGCAACTGAGAACACTTAGGAAGAACTATTAGTAGAACCTGCAACAAAATGGTGCAGCATAGCTTCCCTGATAACAGAAGTGCTTTTGGTAAGGATGCCAGCCAGCTTGCCAGCCCCTTGAAGCACTCCCCTCCAGAGACGGGAAGATCTGTCTGTCTTGGTACTCTCTCTTTCTCATTTTTCCAACGTTAAATTCAGTTCTCTACATTCCGACAGCAATCTGCAAATATTATTTAAAAAAAAAATCCTCATGAAAATTCTCCACCATTTTAGTGCAAATTTCTCCAAATAAACACATTTTTGTAAGCAGTTTTGACAAAGATACATGTTTTTGCAAGCCTTTTCTCATCACATCATGCCTTTTTGCCTGTTATTGTCACTTGTGTATTCATTTTTATGCACACTTTCCCCTAATATATGCATTTTTGTAAATGTTGTTTAGTTGGCGAACTGCATTCCAAAATTCTAATAAATGCAAATTTCGAAGGATGGTTGTGTTTTGATTCTCATATTGTTTCGGAAATTGCAAATTTGATAAATTCTGCTTGAAATGCAAACTGAATCAAAATTCTCGCACATCCCTACTTGGTATATAAGGCTGCTTTCTCCATTCCCCCTCCAATCATCCCTCATCAGCAGTTAGCATGCAGTGCAGGGTTCATCGCTGACGGTGGTGGGATCCATACCTTCAGAGAGGCTTGCACCATTGGCACGAAGTGATTTGTCTTGAAACCGCTTGCTAAAAATCTTTAAGCCAGGGGTTTCAATGCAGACCTCTTTGCACTAACAGAGCAAGCTTCTTTGAAGGTATGCCTCACGCTCCCCAGTCAGGTGATTGACACTGGGAGCCCACCTTCAAAGCAGGTCCCTATAAACACCCATCAGCTATTATGGCCATCCCTTTTAAATTTTGCCTGTCAGTTGCTGGAGGTGTGGAAGATTGCAACTCAGATTTGGGGGGTTGAAGTCTGCATGCCAGATAGTCTGTCCATCTGGCCTGTGCTTATCTGCCAATCTTCCATCCTTGTAAACTGCAGGGGTGTAGTCATCCAGGATCTTGGGGGGGTCTTAGACCCTTTACTTTTTGGGGAGCAGGGTCTCAGCAGGGCCCCTATGTCTTCAGCATCCTGCGAGCCAATCAGCACGAGAGGGGAGTGTGTTCGCCAGTGATAAGTGTCTTCTAACATGCTTCCTTGTCCTTTCCTGCTGCTTGGAGCCAATCAGAGTGAAAGGAAGTGAGTCAGCCACTGAGAAGACTCTTTTCAGTAGCTAACATTCTCATGCTAATTGGCCCCTAGGGATGTGTGTTGTTCTGGGAGAACGGATTAACGAGGGTCTCATTCTCAACCCAGCAGCAAAAGGAAAAGGGGGGAGGGTGTGGCTATGACTGTCGCAAAGGGACCCCACACTTCTGAATTTGCCACTACACTACTGGTAAACTGATACCCTCAGGGAAGCTGAGCACTCCTTCCAACCTCACCTTCCTCCTTTTTCTCTGACCACCAAAAGGAGCGGAGACATCTTGCCTTTGAGTCTCTCTCTCCTGTAGCATGGGGGCAATGACCAACCCTGGCTATTTCAACCTCCAACTTAGTTAGAACCAAATTGCCTTTCCTGTCAACTGTGTATTTCTATAAATAAAGTACCTTTATTTATTTTCTACCAAGCCTGAAGTCTCAGTGATTTAAAGCAGGGGAACAGGCTGCTCCTTTACAGGTAAATCATCCCCTCTCCATTCCGCTGCCAGTACTGCACCACAGCTAATCTCGGCCATTACCCAACATCAATCACCTGGCCTTTGTTTCAGCAGGCAGGGGGCCAGAGATAGTGAAGGAAAAGCAGGGGAGTGGACCCCTGCGTTCTGGCTGCTGAACAGATTTAGCAAGCAATTTCATAGTGGAACTGAGCAAACAGCGGCCAGAACAGAAAATGGTTCTAGGCATCCAGTTTTTATACCTTCCTGAACAAAAGCCTTAAAACAAAATAGATTGGAGCAGGGACGTGTTGTTCCTCAATTTCCATACTGATGATGAGTCTTGTGGTCAGGGTGATGGGCTTTTCTTTTGTGGAGACAGATGGTGGTATTCACTGTTCAGTTAGCTTGATAAGAGAAAGCATTAAAGAATGGGCTCCTCTCCCGAGGACCAAATGATTACAGTTACTTTTGGATCGACCTAATTGGATTGCCTAAGGTCGTGTCCTGGGCATATGACTGGCACCTTTATCTCAGCTGAGATGACGAACTTGACTCTTTCAGCTGTTCTTTCCATCAGGTCTCAAGCAGCCTTTTTGCAAAAGGAACCAAACTGAAGCAAATTTAAAATCATAGGTTTATCACCTAGATGCCAGCTAAAATATCTATTGACTCAACTCTTATGGCTGCCACAATTGCCCAGTTTGTATAAACCCTTTTGGTGAGCTTGCATGTTTTGCATTTTGCAAGCAGAAATTGCCCACCAAGAGCGATATCATCCTTGGAAATGGACTGCCTTCAAGTTGATCCTGACTTATGGCGACCCTATGAATAGTGTTTTCATGGTAAGCGGTATTCAGAGGTGGTTTACCGTTGCCTTCCTCTGAGGTTGAGAGGCAGTGACTGGCCCAAGGTCACCCAGTGAGCTTCATGGCTGTGTGGGGATTCAAACCCTGGTCTCCCAGGTCGTAGTCCAACACCTTAACCACTACATCACCCTTAACTACATCACCCTTAACCACCTCTAAATGAAGCAAGACTGGCCAACATTAACCCATTAGGCAAAAATAATCCATGTTGGACACAGTGTGCTTCCCCTGCCATAAATAAGTTTATATATCCTTTGGATGCACTGAATGCATTTCCTTGGGGGGAAGAACATGGTGCTTCTCTGACACAGCTGGAAGAATAGCTGACTTACAGATGTAGCAACAGTTAGCCTCTGGCAAACCACAGGGCAAGGGCTACCCACAGAAGATGTGGCCTTGTCCTGCATTCCATTGTTCTTTAGCTGAAGCTGGCTTAACTAAGTCTAGAACATGTTTCATCAATGGCTTTTGAGGACCTGGTGGCTACTAGTTAAGACACAGACATATCCCACCCACCTAGTAGCATTGGAGAGAAACAGTTGGAGCTGCAAAGCAATCACTATTCCCTCCCAAGGATAATTTTTGGGGGGAGGGGAAAAAGAGACACCCCAAAATTGATAGATTCACCCCACACACACACACACTTATTAGGTCAATTACAAAGTGGCACAGATCACAAAAGCCGGTTCACCCCTACCTACTCCTTGGTGATCATGCCAGTTGGCAGCAACATGCGACTCTGTAAAACAGGGGTAGCCAAGGTGGCCCCCTCCAGATGCTGTAGACTACAACTCCCACCATCCCTAGCAAGCATGGCCAACAGAGTCAGGGGCGATGGGAAGTGTGGCCCACAACATCTGAAGGGCACCACCTTGGCTGCCGCTGCAGTACGAACGCCAGAAGAAAAAGAGTCACGGGTTTAAGAAAATTCTTTTTAATGCACTTATTGACAATGCAACACAACCCTATGCAAACAAGACTTGGCAGCATGCAGTTTTAACATCCCATCTCTATATAAATATGTGTAAGTGAAGGAGAACCTGGGCCCTACCCAGCAGCCAGCATACGTGCAGGAGTTGAAGCAGGGCCTCTTGGCAAATAATAATAGTACATTACAGCATTATATACATCCGTGAGTCAACGAGATAATACAGCAGCAGTGAGACTGCCTGGATGTCCCAACACTTTCTGCCAGGCACTCAGGCAGGGATATGAGTGTTCACGGTCCCACATCACCCGAGTCCATGTGGTTACATGTGCGTGTGGGGGAATGCAAAAAGTTGTCAGCTTAAAGAGTCTATAAAAACAGCAGCGGGACAGATGCCCACCGTCACTGGAGCATCCTTCTGATGAGAGGAGGCTGGAGGAGGCATGCAGGCGACGCATCTTCCTGTTTCTGCTCCTCTGTGGCATCCAGCAACTGCTGCACATAACAGGAAGTGCCAAGCAGCACATGACCCGTCGCTTGCATGGTGAAGAGGGTCCAGCGTAAAGCCTCCCTGGAAAGACCAAAACCGCAGGGGGGAGATTGTTAGGGACTTGGTTATATAAAGTGGGGGGGGCTTTTACATTTAAGCTTACATTCAGATGGAATTCAGAACAGGTGAGATACACTGGAATGGAGAGTTTGTATATGCATGTTCAGGACACAATTCTACGCTTCAAGTTCAAGCTCAGTTTTTATAAAGGGGACAGGGGTGCAACCACACTGGATTCAATTATCTTCCAATGCTTGTGCAACAAAAATGCCAGAAGGGGGCCCCTTAGCGACTGTTTTTCAAGAACGCTACAGGAAGACCATGGTTTGGCTAAAACTGGGGGGGGGGTGTCGGTGGATTTCAATAAGCCTCCCCCCTAAACATTTCTCCATACAATTCAAGCACTAATAGCTCAAGTGTTTGAGGAAGATGTTCTCTTTACATTTGCAACATTCTGATGCCCACATTTCAGAAACCATCTTGAGCCCTGTTTTTAAACAGGAGGCAGGGAAGTGCAAAGTAAAAATGGATAACTAAAAACAAAGTTTCTCCAATAGGGTTAATACCATCAGGGTCAATGGCCAGACGTCAGAGTTCAGCAAATCTGTCCCATTTTAATTTCTCTGTTTTCCAATCTTAAATTCAGTTTTCCATGTCAGTTGACAGTTTTTAAAAAAAGTCCTCATGAAAATTCATCAGTGAAATTTCCCTTACTATGCACATTTTAGTATGCGGTTTGGCTTAATATACACATTTTTACAAAGCAACTTTCCCCAACAGAATGTGTGTCTGCATGCCATTTTCCATAACAGCTCATCTGTATGCACGCTTTGCCCCAAATATGCACATTTTTGTACACATTACTTGACTGGAGAATTGCATCCCAAAATTTGGAGTCCAAATTTCAAAGGAAGGCTGTGCTTCAGTTCACACCAGGGATGTGCTGGAATCCCACCCCATTCATATTTGGTACTGAATTTTCCATTAATTCACTTATTCTGAATTGCCGAGGATCAGATTTTAATGTAGCGAATTTCTGTGGCTATTTTTCTGGGCTCCTGCTGTGAGGAAGGGCGGGATAGAAATCTAATAAATAAAATAAAATTTTGAACACCGACTTTTTGAAAAGTCTGTCTTTAAAGCACTGATTATGAGAATAATTTATCGATATTTCCTTTTAAAATTGATAATGTCAATATTTTTTGCACAAGCATTGGCTAACAGCTACAGAACAAACTCTAATCGATGCCAGCCTGGTAGGTCGATGGAATGCTTTCAAACAGGCACCGGCCAACTGATCCCATCCCTAGTTCACACATTGTTTCAGAAAGTGTGGATTGGGTAGATTTGCCTTTAAATGCAAACTGAATTGAATTACTTTCCATCCCTGGCACACGTAATCCAGCAGGGCTGAAAGACAGAAAGATAACTCACTTCATTATCCTCTTGGCTCCATAGCATCGTACATCATAAGACATGCTGTAAGTGCCATAGAGGGTGGCCTTGACATTCAGACAGCCAATGAAGTCCTGGGGGTTGGTCTTGTAGAGATCAAAGGTTACACAGGCCACATCAATCCTCCGCCTGGGTTTGTGGGACAGCGAAAGCTGGTAGCCTGCCGTCTGCCAAGGGGAAAAAAAGCAGAAATGAATACAATAACCCTCAGAACCATCAACGCCTATGACAACCCCAGCCAGATGTTGCAAGCTGAGCCATTTTATAGTCCACACCTTCAGTCTGAAAGCACCCACTGTTTAGATTTCACTCTTTTCCAAAGTCACAGCTTTCATTTCACAGAAGTCAGGTATCTAGCCCTCACGATTACAGAGCAAAGAGTACACATTTTGTACAAATGAAAAGCTAGAAAATCAAACTTGGCATTAACTAGTATCCATTTTCAGCATTGCAACACCTCATGCATGCTTATTTTCTTCTCTGCTATTTCATATATTAAAGAGCATGCCTGGTTTTGATAAAATCTCTTCAGTGTTTGCTTTTAAAAAATGCCACCCTTCAATTTATGACCAGTGGTATAGTCATCCAGGGTTGTAGACCTGATACCTTTTTGGGAGCGGGGTCCCAACCAGGTACCTATGTAGGAGCCAATCAGCATGAAAAGGGAACATGTGAGCCACTGAGAAGAGTTCTTGCCATTTTGTGCAGATTGGAGCCAATCAGAGTGAAAGGAGGCGAGTCAGCCACTGAGAAGACTCTTCTCAGTAGCTAACACAGCCTCCCCTTTCATGCTGATTGGCTACTAGGGATGTCTGTTGTAGCAGAGTGTGGGCTCATAAGGGGATGAGAGAAAGTGGAAAAGGGGGCATGGCATGACAGGGGTGCAGCATGACTAGTATGAAGGAACACTGCACTTCTGGATTTGTCACCACTCTACTGTTTATGACCTAGGAGAACAGGGAAAGAATTCCCTATTCAGGCCTTAAAAGCAGAGGGCTCAGGCCCACCAGCTCACCTTGGCTGGCCTCCATGTTTGTCCCTTGGTCAACACCAGCAAGACTGTGCCCTCCTCCAGCATCTGAAAGAAATCCTCTGTCTCTACGATGGTGCCATCTTCATCCAGGACCACAGAGATGTCGCCTGCTAAGAGCAGAGCACTGCATACCTAGGTAGAGAAAACACTGGGGTTGAAAAGCCACCTGCTGCCACATTTTGCCTCCATCACCACCACCTAGCTTCGGGAAGAGGGCTTCAGAATCACTCACCTTCTCCTGCAGATCCCTCAGGCTATCGGCCATGATCCCCTTGCGCACGGTGCGATCGCAGTTGCTCACTCGGTAAGGCCGGGCACGAGGAGCAGGGCTGGTCAAGAGCTGCTGAGTCATGGAAGCACTAGCGGAGACGCACCTGTAAGGATGGACAGAATGTGTCAATTGCAGTTGCTCATTTTCCAGGCTTAAGTGCCATTTGCCACCATGTGCATGGGTTTGAGATGACTGAGCTGTATCCACCTTAGTCACACACAGAGTAGACCTATTAAAATTAATGGATATGACTTGCTTCAGTAGTTCATGCGCTGGTAACCTCAAATTAGATTACTGCAATGCGCTCTACGTGGGGCTGCCTATGAAGACGGTTCGGAAAGTGCAGCTGGTGCAGAATGCAGTGGCCAGACTGCTCACGGGGACCAGACGGTTTGACCACATAACACCAATTCTGGCTCGCTTGCACTGGCTGCCTATCTGTTTCCGGGCCCGGTTCAAAGTGCTGGTTTTGACCTATAAAGCCTTACACGGCACAGGACCACAATACCTGTTGGAACGCCTCCCCCATTACGAACCTGCCCGTACACTACGTTCATCATCAAAGACCCTCCTCCGAGTTCCCGCTCGGAGGGTGGCGACGCGGAAAAAGGCTTTTTCTGTGGTGGCCCCCGAACTGTGGAATGATCTCCCAGAGGAGATACGCCTGGCACCAACGTTGCTGTCTTTTCGGCGCCAGGTTAAAACTTTTCTCTTCGCCCGGGCTTTTTAACATGCTTTTAACATGCTTTAACATGCTCTTAACTTGCTTGTATGTGTGGATATTGTTTTAATTTTTTTAACATTTTAAATTTTTAATGTGTTTATACTGTTATAGGTTTATTGTACTTCTGATGTTTCTTGTCTTGTGAACCGCCCAGAGAGCTTCGGCTATGGGGCGGTCTATAAGTTTAATGAAATAATAAATAAAATAAATTTCAATAAGTCTACTCTGAGTAAAAGTTAGCTGGGTGCAACCTATTATAATGAAAAAGAAGTCCTCATAAAAATTCACCAGGATTTTAGTGTACCATTTATGAATAATCACATTTATACCCCATTTTCCTCCAAGGAGCTCATGGTGGCATACATGGTTCTCACTCCTCATCTTACCCTTACAACAACCCCATGAGGTAGGTTAGGCTGAGAGAGTGTGACTGGCCCAAGGTCAGCCAGTGAGCTTTCCAGTTCAGTGGGATTTGAACCCTGGTCTGCAACCACTGTTCTTTCAATATACAGAGTTTTGTTTGGATGAGGCCAACGGTCCATCTAGTTCTCACAGTGGCCAACCAGATACTCATTAAGGGAAGCCCACAAGCAACAGCGCACTCCCCTCCTGCAGTTTCCAGAAATGGTGTTCAGAAGCCTCAGATAGTGGAGGCGGAACATAGCCATTGTGGCTAGTAGCCACTAAAGCCTTGTCCTCCACATTTGTTACTCTGCCCACTTTTGCCCTTGGAAGATAGCCCAGAATAATTCTACTCTAAATCTAATATTGATATATTTATATTATGGTTGGAAAGGGATACAATGCATCGAAAGCAATCATGTTATTGAAATATTTGTAAACATTTATATTGCTGCACAACACACATTTCTGCTGAACTGTTTTTGAAGCCCGTTTCCTTCTTAACATACACATTTTGCAGACAGTTTGGAAGAGAACAGCATTGCAAAGCAACATTTCAAAAGCAGAGCTGCGGTTGGGTCTGAGTCTTTGGTTTGGATTAGGTAGCTTTGCATTTCAGTGGGAACCAAACTCTCCCCACCCTGTCCCTAGAATCCTGGGACAGTTTTTTAAAAAGCAAAAGCAAAGCAATCAAGTGACAAGGGGCGAGAAAAACCACTCCTCTACATGGTAACTGCTGTGGCAGTTTTCAACTCCAAGAGCATTATCTGCCCAACAGAGAAATATTGGCAGCTCATGTGTGAAAATCTTGGACAGCTTCGGTCGATGTTGAAGTTCACAGACGTTGCATCTGGCCCATCTGCTGAAAATTCGAGTAATCACTCAAGGAGGCAACATGCACTCTGTGCCTGGTAAAATGTGCAGAGACCTCCACGTCGGACGAGAAGCATCATGAATGCTGCAAGTCCAACATCTCCATGGTATATTCCGCGTTCCCTTTTGCAGTGTTCCAAAATCTCACACACATAAAAATCTCAGGCAATCCCCACCGATGCTGTGCTGATCACACAAGTCCTTGGGCCATCTCCTCCAATTGCTGCTCAGGGCAGAGTCCTAGCCAGCTACCTTCAATCAGGAGGACCACCCTACAGGTACTTACTTGGAGAGGGACCGTGGAGACAGCAGGCACAGAGACTTCTTTGCGTAGTCCATCCTTGAGAAAGTGCGGAGTTGCTGGCTCAAGCTTTAGGGAGAGAGAAAAGGCTTGCTTAGCAGATGTCCATAGGAAGCTGCCTTAAACAGGAGTCAGACCATTGGTCCAGCTAGCTCAGTATTGTCCACACTGACTGGCAGCATCTCTCCAGGATTTCAGGCAGCCCTCCCTGGAGCGGCTGTGGATTGCACCTGGGACCTTCTGCATGGAAAAAGGAATTACCTACCATCTATCTGCGACGTCCCCTTTGGGAGGATAGCTCCTAGATGGCACGCGGCCAAGCCTACAGAGCCGCTGTAGAGATAAGAAGTCTGCATCTGTGTTGGAATTGCTTTTTAATATGTTCTTAAACTTTCTTTTTCTAAAATGTTTTTAATCTTAGAAGATGTTTTATAGCTTTTCTTGAGTAATGTTTCTGAAGATGTTTTGTTTTAATGTGTTTTAACTTTTGTTGTTATGATGTTTTTAATGTTTTTAGTGCTTTTGTTTGCCTGCTGGGAGGAAGGGCGGGATATAAATCAAAGAAGAAGAAGAAGCAAGCTGAAAACATGAGCCAAGAACCAGGAAATCTGGCACTTGCCAGGATGCTACAGAATAGCTGCTGCTAACAGCCTTCCCCGTGCTAAGTTTTAACAGTTGCTGGTCTACCTTCCAGGGTTGTTGTTAAACTCTTGATGATCTTTATGTAATTTACAACATCAAGTGATTGGCAGGCGGGTGTCCCTGCCCATCTGTCAAAGCTGGCCCATGGTGGTGGTAAGGTAACGATCTGGCCCAGCAGGCCAAAAAAGGTTCCCCAGCCCTGTACTGACACATTATTAGGGCCACCCGAGGGGGGGGGCACATAGCCAATTGAGATAAATTGGAAAAGCAGTCAAAAAGTTTGAGGATAAGCATAACAAATTCATATTAATACAGGAAGTCATTTCCACGAACAACTGCTCTCAGACACAGGTACTGGCTTACTAACCCAATAATATATTGTTTCAATAAGTGTACAAGATTATTATTATTATTATTTATTACATCTGTATACCGCCCCACAGCCAAAGCTCTCTGGGCAGTTTACAACAATTAAAAACATTAAAAACAAAGATGGTAAAAGGAAAGAGAGAGATGTCGGAACAGCAAGAGAAATGCATTCATATTAAAAAAAATAAATCAAGGTCAGTCCAGTCCTTCAGTGGGGCAGCATTAGTGTTCAAAAATGCAACACGCAGCCTTTTCAGGTAGAAAGACTGCCTGTTGTGCAAAAAAAGATATGGACTGCCTTCAAGTCGATCCAGACTTATGGTGACCCTCTGAATAGGGTTTTCATGGTAGGCGGTATTCAGAGGGGGTTCACCATTGCCTTCCTCTGAGGCTGAGAGGCAGTGACTGGCCCAAGGCCACCCGGTGAGCTTCACGGATGGGTGTGGATTCAAACCCTGGTCTCCCAGGTCATACTTCAACACTCTAACCACTACACCACACTGTTGTGCACCCCCAAATTTATCTGTGCATGCCAGAAGAGAGAAATTCTCTCCAGCCAACACCAAAAAACAAGTGAACGTTTCATGATAAGGTAGTCTCCTTTAGAACAGCCAATAAAAATGAGGGGGCACATGCTATCCCACCCCAAATAGGAACATAGAAAGCTGCCTTATACTGAGTCAAACCATTGGGCCATCAAGCTCAATATCATCTACACTGACTGGCAGGAGCACATTCCTAGCCCTACCTGGAGATGCTGGGGACTGAACCTGGAACCTTCTGCATGCAAAGCAGGTGCTCTGCCACTGAGCTACAGCCCATTCTCTTAAAAATAACTCCTGCCTGGCCATCTGGCCTAGCACCCACAATCCCAGAAGGGAGCAGCACTCGTGTCGTTTTACTTACTTTCACCAGCTGTTCTGCCGTTCCCAGTTATATCTGATTTGTGCCAAGTCCTCCCTCCAGTTATAAAGAGCCAAGGCCTCAGCTGCCCTTTGAACAGGAAAGGGTGGGGTTGCCAACAGGGCCAGAAGGCCTTGCCAGCCTGTTGTGTCAGGCTGCCTGAGCTCTGGAAGAGTCAGAAGCCGTTGGGAAATTAGGCCAAAGGAGAAGACTGCTGAGCTGGTGGTGACATCATACAAAGCAGCATTCCCCAGTTCCAGGTGGAGGTGAAGGAAGAGTCATTGCATAGCTACATGAGGCATCGCAAGGGCATCTAGTCCAGCCCTGTGCCACAAACTATTCAGGCAGCCATTCCCACACTTGACCACACAAGACATATCCACTACAGGACTGAGAAACCAAAGCCTAGATTTGTTTTAACCTTCACCCAATGTTGAGGGGGGGGGTTATTTTCTACTCCAATGAGATTTCTAAAGTGTGGCAGGCTGATATCTTGACTGCAGATAACATTTGTGGCTGGGGTGTCTGATGAAGTGTGCTTGACAATATCCAAACACCCTGAGCCAGAAACGCTTATTCAGAGGAGAAAGAAATATTTCTGTGCATTTGACTCCAGAGCTCTTTGTTGACCTCTCCCCGATCATTTTTCTATGAAAAACTATGGGGTGTTTTTACTACCCCAATCTGCTAACGTTGGCTGGGGTAGTAGATACACCCCCAAATGCATTCCTGGGACGTTTTATGCCCCAAGTGGTTTCTTGCATTTCCAGAAGGAAAACAGTAAGTGGTAACTGGCTGAAATTTGGGATTGTACAGATGACACTTTGTAAAAAGACTACCATGTAGGTCTACTTATGTGTAAATTGCACAATGAAAGCTGTGCCCTGGGGACCTTAGGGTAAAGGGGGCAAGTCAGAAATTAAAACAAACAGCAGCCAGGGCTTATCTTCAACATGCTAGATATCTGTAGCAAATCTCTTCCATATAAAGGAGCATTCATTTATGCAAGCCTTTAGTTCAGCCGGCATTAACCAGGTGTCCTCTGGTCTACAATGCCCATCAGCTAGCACGGCCGGGCAAAGAGTCTGGAGGGCACCGGGTTGGCAAAGGCTGCTTCAGCTAGAGGCACTTTCAAGGCAGACTTGGGGTGAGACTCCTCATGAAAATTCATCACCATTTTAGTGCAAGTTTTGCCCAATATACACGTCTTGGTATGCCATTTTTCCTAATATACATATTTTTGCAAAGCAATTTCCTCCAATACATTTTAAACGTTATTCTTCTTTAATATCTAACTTTATATGCACAGTTTACCCTAGTATATGCAATTTCTTTGGTACATATTCCTTGGCTAGAGAACTTTGCAGAAATTCAGAGGCGTGCATATTTCACAGGATGGCTGGGTTTCGGTTCGCCTATTGTGTTGAAAAGTGAGAATTAGGTAAGTTTGTGTCTTAAATGTGAATGGAATCAAATTTCTCCTCCTCCCCAGAAAGAGGTAATGTAAACACCCCCTGCCCGCGATTTCTCTGTTGCCCAAGGATTCACAAAAAACTGGATTCAGTCCTGCACATTACTATCTAGGGTGGGCAGGAATATAAGATCTAGTCCAGAGTCTAAAAACTTTCTTTACCATTGCCCTTACCTGCAGCCTGAGGACGGTGCAGTGTGCAAACTCAGCCTTATCCGCTTGTCTGCTTCTTGCAAGAATGAGACCTCTGTTTACACCCTGGGAAGCTGAGCTACCACTTCCAGATTACTTAAAGCCAACACACAAGTCCTGACTTGTAGACTCCTTCCTTCCCCGTCACAGGAGGGCCGTGAACTATGTACTCCTCAAACTTTAGCCAGACACTGTCTCAGAGAAGGACGTGTGTTAACATTCTTCATTTGCCCAACTTCAGCAATAGCCCTCTTCTGCATGCATTTTGATATGCAACAATTCCCCCCCCTTTAAATAAAAGGTATCAGGCTTGAAATTCCACGAAGGATACAGAATGTGGTATTGGCTACAGACCTCAGAATCACAGCTGTTGTGCTAAGAACTACAGTTTTTGCTGCCCTGGGCTCCATCTGGAAGGAAAGGTGGGATATAAATTTAATAAATAAACTAAAGTCAAGTTTCTAGTCCTAATGGCTGAAAGAGATAACCTCGGAAATGTGAGGGCTCTGCCTGGATGGAAGCAGCATGCTTCCGACCACCAGTAGCTGGAAGCCACAGGAGGGGGAGGGAGAGAGTGCTTTTGCACTCAGGTCTTGCTTGCAGGCTTCCCATTGGCACATCTGGTTGGCAGGTATGAGAACAGGATGCTGGACTAGACGGGCCACTGACCTCATCCAGCAGGCTCTTCTGATGTTCCTAAATCCCAGCAGGTTCTGAGTGCTTTAGGGCCAAAGTCGCAGTGTTCCCCTCCGCTGTAAGTACCAGCAAGTAAGCCATGAATAAAAGAAGCAGCAGTTATGCAAATGGCACAATCTATATAGATTGCACTTCATTTTGGTAGAATTCACACACAGCCACCGCATAAGGTTAATGCCAGGTCACTGGAGACAGGTAATTGCAAAAAGCATCATCATAAAGGAAAGAAGATACGAAATGGTGAAATAATTCAGGATGTGTATGACTCAAAGACATCCAATATATAGTGCATTTTAAAATTTAATTTAAAAGTTATGAACGGCGCAGAGAAAGTGGGTAGGGATATTTTTTTCCTCCCCCTCATATTACACTAGAGCTTGGGGACATCCAGTGAAGCTGAGTGTTGGAAGATTCAAGACAGGCAAGAGAAAACACTTCTACACACAGCACAGTGTTAAGCTATGGAAAGAGGCAGTGATTGCCACCCTGAGCCAGTGTGGTGTAGTGGTTAGTGTTTGGCTGGAACCTGGGAGACCAGGGTTCAAATCCCCGGCTCAGCCATGAAGCTCACTGGGTGACCTTGGGCCAGTCACTGCCTCTCAGCCTGAACTACCTCACAGGGTTGTTGTGAGGATAAAATCAGGAGTGGGAGAACTGTGTTTGTACTCCACCTTGAGCTCTTTGGAGGAAAAGTGGGAGATAAATGTAACAACAACTACTTTTATTATGCAGTTTCTGTCGCCTGCTGAAGACACACCTCTTAACCCTTGCCTGTGACACACAAGATGAAGATGTTCAGGAGCATCCCCCCCCCATTCTTTTGCTTTGTTTTAAATTGTGGGTGATACTCAGTGCTTACCCTACTCAGAGTAGACCCATTGAAGTTAACAGACATGGCTATTTAGGTTCATTAATTTCAATGGGTCTCCTCTTAGTAGGACTTTGTTGAATATTTTAACTTCTTGAAACAGAGAAAAAGACAAATAATTGGGTGTTAGAACAAATCAAACCAGAACTGTCACCAGAAGCTGAAATGATGAAACTGAGGTTATCATACTTTGGACACATCATGAGAAGACATGATTCACTAGAAAAGACAATAATGCTGGGAAAAACAGAAGGGAGTAGAAAAAGAGGACAGCCAAACAAGAGATGGATTGATTCCATAAAGGAAGCCACAGACCTGAACGCACAAGATCTGAACAGGTTAGTTCACAATAGATGCTGTTGGATGTCAGTGATTCATAGGGTTGCCATAAGTCATGATTGACTTGAAGGCACATAACAACAACAAATATCTTCATGAAGGCCACCAGCTAGAGCCCTCACACTAGTGGAAAGAGCACTGGCAGCTTGTACTCCAGCTTTACTAAAGGTCTGGCTATCAGCCCCAAAACAGGCCCAGAAGTAAAAAAAAAAACACCATCTCTGTAGTCAACTAGCAATGCTGTAAGAACAAGAAATCACTGGAGCTTAGGAAACTCACAAATTATTCACCTTCTGTAACTCATACACACAGCAGCCCCCTACTTACCAAGCCACTGCTACTGGTGCTGCTTCTACCTAGAATATTTAGCTGATTACTCAAAAGGATGGAGAGAGGCTTGGTTTTTATCCCCAGACAAGCCCTACCTCCCCACCCCCTTGAAGCTAATCTCCTGTAAACAAACAGGGTGAAATCTAGGGCAGGGCAAGGCTACTTCATCTCAAAGTGGAAAGGATTACCAGTACTTTAAACCTGTTTCCCATGCAGGGATGTCTAGGCAGTGTCAGAGGATAAGGAACACCTGGCCCTTTCAAAAGATGGCCCTGAGCAGGGATTAAGGAGCAACTTAGAGAAAAGGAACCGGCACTCAGGAGATGGTCCCCAGATGTGGAGGGCTCCTTGGCCTTTAAGACTTAACAGAGGGACTGTAAGTCTCTTGAGGAAAAGAGCACAGGCTATCTTGCTGCATCTTAGTGAAAGACTAACAGGTTTATTGGGGTGTAAATGGGCTACGTAGTCTACTAATCAGATGCATGAAGCACATCAGTGTATACCTGAGACACACAGAGATTCCGTAAGTTTTTTATTGACTAGTATGTATGAATGAATACTGTAGTGTGTTTTACGTTGGTTGTGGTTTTACATCATGCCTTGTGATGCTCTCTGAATTTTATTTATATTGATATTGCATTCATAGATATGGATGTTGTTACACAAATGGATATTGTTGGCATTTTTAATTGGGTTGGATCAAACTAAGTTCTGCTCAGAGTAGACCTATGGAAATTAATGTGCCTTACTCATGTTTATTGATTTTGATGGGTCTACGCTGAGTAGGACAGACATTGACTATAACCTATTGTACATATTGTGTGTTTATATCTTCATCTACTATATAAACTGCTTTGACATCTGTAGATAGTAAGTGGTCTATAAATGAGATTTAAATATAAAGAAATAAAATAAGTGACATTGAAATGCAAAAAGCAATCAATGAAGTTAGTGCTTAAAAGTAAGCAAGTAAGCTTACAGGGACCTTTTACAAGAGCTGCAGTTGTTGGTGATAATATAATCATCTTAGCATTTACTGCTTTATCATCTATTTGCCACCCTGAGCTTCCTTTGGGAGGACGGGCAAGAGAGAAATTTAATTCATAATAGAAAATTGCTAAATGAATGAACATTGATGAGGGACAGGAAACCCATTGTCTCTATTCAGACCCAAATGAATCCAATCAAACTTTTGTATTTGTTAGTTATAATTTGGCCAAGTCATGCTGGAGTCTCCATTTACCTTTAAGAGTTTTTGTAGCTGAGGGAATTTTGGGCGTGGCAGTTTTTTTAATCACCCCTGTAGCTGCATCTGCCAAAATTCACTCTTTTTCTACAAAACTCTTAAAGATTCCCTATCATCCTGTGCATTTCACTGTGTATCACTGAACACTAAAGTCAGGATCATTCAGACCATGGCATTCCCGATATCTATGTATGGATGTGACAGTTGGACAGTGAAAAAAGCAGCCAAGAGAAAAATCAACTCATTTGAAATGTGGTGCTGGAGGAGAGCGCATACCATGGACTGCGAAAAAGACAAATAATTGGGCGTTAGAACAAATTAAACCAGAACTATCACTAGAAGCTAAAATGATGAAACTGAGGTTATTATACTTTGGACACATCATGAGAAGACCAGATTCACTAGAAAAGACCATAATGCTGGGAAAAACAGAAGGGAGCAGAAAGAGAGGAAGGCCAAACAAGAGATGGATTGATTCCATAAAGGAAGCCACAGACCTGAACTTACAAGATCTGAACAGGGTGGTTTATGACAGATGCTCTTGGAGGTCACTGATTCATAGGGTTGCCATAAGTTGCAATCAACTTGAAGGCACATAACAACAACAAGACCACTGAGCTGCGGCCTTTCACTATACTGAGTCAGGCCCATCCAGCTCAGAACTGTCCACTGACTGGCACCTGCTTCCCAGAGTTTCAAACGGTCATCTCACTCAGCTTTACCTACAGGTGCTGAGGACTGAACCTGAGATGTTCTGCATATCAAGCAGATTCTTTACCACTGAACTATGACCCTTCCCCTGTCGTAGGATCACTCCCCCATGTATCTATGCATATATATATATACGTGTATGTTTATGTGTATATATATATATGCATATTGTATTTTATGTATTTTAATTGTACTTTATGTATTTTAATTTACTGTAACGTTTTGTGTATCATGTACGTGTGCGAATTTATGCCCCCCGGAGCGTCCTATTGTAGGGCAGAAGGGCAGGATACAAATATTTTAAATAAATAAAAATAAAATAAACAAATAGGAAGTGGCCTTGTCCCAAGTCATACCATTGATGCATCTTGCACGGGGTGGTCTACACTGACTGGCAGCAGCTCTGCATGCTTTCAAGGGGGGCATTCCCAGCCCTACCTGTGGCTGCTTGAGATTGAACTTGGACTCTTTTTCATGCAACTCAGCTGCTCTGCTTCCAAGCCACTCGCTACACTGAGTCCATCTAGCTTAATAATTTCCTCACTGGCTGGCAGTGTTTGAGCCCTGCCTGCAGATGCCATTGGGGGTTGAACCTGGGGCCTTCTGTGTGCAAAGATGCTCTGTCATGGAGCTGTGGCACTTCTGTTATCACACAGGAGCAGAGGAAGCTGTCTTATCCCAAGTTGGACCACAGGTTCATCTAGCTTAGTATTGTCAACTCTGACTGGCAGCAGCTCTCCGAGCTATCGGGCAGGCGACATGCCCAGCCCTACCTAGAGATGCTGCTGGAGAATGAACCAGGGACCTTTGGGATGCGAAGCTTATGCTCTGCCACTGAGCTACAGTCCATTGCTTGCAGCTTAGGATCGCTTGCTAGGAGGCACTCTTACCCATACAATAGCACTGAACAAGCCCAGTCCTTAACTTCGTGTGTGTGTGTATTAATATTACACTTTATGTTGGAAAGATGACATTACTTCTTAAATTTAATACAGAACTTCATTACTGGATTCCTTGCACTTTTAAAAAGCTGTTCCTTTTTTCTTTCTTTCTGAAGGTGATCGTAAATCATGGGAGACGAGGGATTTCTCTCGAATATGATGGCAAGAGAGTGAGAGTGAATCACACAAAAATGTATCTTATGGCTAGTATACGCCTGAGCCCTTTTGCACGCCTTCGATCAGAGCCCTCTGGGTGTCAAGGACGGATTCAGAAGGGGCAGTCATTTCCTTGTCCTTGTAAATCTTCAGCCACAATTCTTTGCACACCTTTAACCGCGGAGTCACCGGTGGCTTCTCCATAACTCTCCGCCGGTTCTGCCTTTGCTCTGTCAGCTCCAGTGACAGCGATTCGTGTCTGGTTTTCAAATAACAGCAATTTCCCCGACAGGTGAGTCTTCCTGCCCTTGGATGCAGCCTGTTGCAAGGGACAATGTCACAATCCATCGGATCTCTCTGTTGGCATTTAGAAGGTGCTTCTCGGGCTGGTATCTTACCACAGGATTCAGATTGTAATGCAAGAAATAAAGGAAGCAATAAACAGGCAATTAAAAATAAAAACGAAGATTTAATGCATTGGCTGCGCAAAGTCCCATCTTCTGCCCCAAATGCACAGGCAAGGCCAGACCACCTGAATGAAGCTCACAGATCACAGTTTGGGGACTCTTGCCCTTGATACAAGATGAGTCTAAAAGAAGTGTCACCCTCCCCCCCAAAAACCCCTTATATTTGAACATGTGGCCTCTGACTATTATTGTTAGCAGGGCCATACTAACTCATGGGTCTAATTTGGCCTGGCAGAGGTCCTAATTAACCCCATGAGTCCATTTCCCCCTCCCATATCATGTCCACCTGCCCCACACCTGATATTCGACGTCAGGTGTGGGGCAGGTAAAAAAGCTCATTCAGAAGGTTCATTCGGAAGGTTCAACTGCAGTCCTGACTGGTCCTTGGCAAGCAGGGCTTGCTGATAGTGTCGATCAGCTGATAAGCACAGACAGCGAGCCCATGGAAGTTCTCATCTGAGGTCATAATAATGGTGTCAGGTGGTTGGCAGCTGGGTGGCCCCGGCCAGATGTCTGCAGATGGTGGGCCGGTTCTCCATCCAGCCCTGAGGCTGAAAAAGCCTCCCCCTGCCCAAGGCTCACCAATCACCCTCTCCAAAGGTTGGAAGTAGGATGCTTCTGAATACCAGTTGCGGGGAATCGCGAGCAGGGTAAGCGTGTTGTTCCATTTGGATTGTGTGTGTGAGCTTCCTATTGGGACATCTGGTTGGCCACTGTGAGAGCAGGATATTGGGTTAGATGGGCCCCCTTTGGCCTGATCCAGCAGGCTCTTCTGATGTTCCCCAGCAACTGCTGATTCAGTGGGAGCTAAGGTGTGTGTGTGTGTGTGTGTGTGTGTGTGTGTGTGTGTGTGTGTGTGTGTGTGTGTGTGTGTGTGTGAGTGTGTGTGTGAGTGTGTGTGTGAGTGTGTGTGTGAGTGTGTGTGTGTGTGTGTGTGAGTGTGTGTGTGAGTGTGTGTGTGAGTGTGTGTGTGTGTGTGTGTGTGTGAGAGAGAGAGAGAGAGAGAGAGAGAGAGTTGTCTCTTTTCGTGATCTACTGGAGGGAGCAGAGTCGCTTGATTGAAATACACCTCTTCCTTGCCCAAAGGCTCACATCCGACATAGTGCATTTAATTATTGAACACACACACACAGCCTGGCTCCTTCCCAGAGCAAGCCATAGAGTCAGAAACAGTACCATGCCAATGGCCAGCAAACACACAACTTAAGGAGACAAGCCAAGAAATCTTTTTGTTATGTATTATATTCAAACCTCCCCCCCTCCCCCCCCCAGTTTCCATTTGATTTCATCTTAAAGGCTGCTCCCAGCTTCGTAATCTGGCCTGCGGATGTTTCTGGTTGCTCCCTGTTTCCCTGAGAAAGACGGAAATTTCAGCGGTAGCCTTGGATATTCTCAGTGCCCTCAGTGAGAGAAGGATGGATAAATCTGTCCATTTTGGCTTTTCATTTTTCCAGTCTCAAGTTCAGCTTGTCCACTTCATTCTGCAATTTTTAAAAAAAATTCTCATGAAATTTCTCATCAGCAATTTTGAGCAGATTTCTCCTTGTGTACACATTTTTATATGCACCTTTCTCTAACGTGTGCAGTTTTGCAGAGCAATTTCCCCTAATATAATGCATTTGTGTGTGTTATTTTCACAAATATATGCATTTATATTTATTTATCGTTTATTTATTAGATTGATAATCCTGCCCTTCCTCCCAGCAGGAGCCTAGGGCAGCAAACAAAAACACTAAAACGCCCTAAAACTTCATAAAAACAGACTTTAAAATATATTACAACAAAACATCCTTTAAAACAAAACATCTTAAAAAAAATCTTAAAAGCAATTCTAGCACAGATGCAGACTGGGATAAGGTCTCTACTTAAAAGGCTTGTTGAAAGAGAATGGTCTTCAGTAGGCACCAAAAAAATAGCAGAGATGGAGCCTGTCCAATATTTAAGGGTAGGGAATTCCACAGGGTCAGTGCCGCCACACTAAAGGTCCATTTCCTATGTTGTGCGGAACGGACCTCCTGATAAGACAGTATCTGCAGGAGGCCCTCACCTGCAGAGAGCAGTGATTTACTGGGTATCTATAAGGGATAAGACGGTCTTTCAGGTATCCTGGTCCCAAGCTCTGTAGGGCTTTGTACACCAAACCCAGAACCGTGAACTTAGCCTGGTAACCAGTGCAATCCTTTCAGCAGTGGGGTGACATGCTGGCAATACTCTGCCCCAGTGAGCAGAAGCAGATGCACACTCCACTCTAGTATCTGCATTTTTGTACACATTATTTATTTTTATTTATTTATTATTTGATTTATATCCTGCCCTTCCTTCCAGCAGGAGCCCAGGGCAGCAATTACTTGGCTGAAGAACTACACTGCAAAATTATGAATTTTGAAGGGTTGCTGTGCTCTGAGTTGCATATTTATTTATTTTTGGAAAGTGCAAATTAGGTAAGATCACCTTTAAATGTAAACCAAATTGAATTTCTCCTCTGTCCCTAGTTGAAGATTATTTCTGCTTCCCAATGTGCCTGGGGATCAGGGGATCATAGCAAGCTGCCTTACACCCAGTCCGACCATTGGTCCATCTAGCTCAGTCTTGTCTACACTGACTGGCAGCAGCTCTCCAGGGTTTCAGGTTCTCTCCCAGCCCTGAATGGAGATGCCATTGGAGATTGAACCTGGGGCCTTCTGCATGCAAGGCAGATGCTCTGCCACTGAGCTATGGCCATTGCCCCAATAATGGTTCAGTCCCTCTGTGCGTGTGCGTGTGAACTCTCTCCCATTCCCGATGATGCAACAAGGACTCTCCAGGGCTCTTTCCTGCAGGGCCTCCTACTCTCACTCCGAGGCCAGCCGCCGTGCTCTGCTGACAGTTCTGAAGGGTAGCAGCCAATGAGAGGGAGAGATGAGGAAATAGTTGACTTGATTTATGGATTATCTGACCCAATCATTCCTGGAATTGGCACCATTTCTGCCTCGGTGTACAATTGTGTGAGGCTTTTTTCCCCCTGCTTCAGCCTGGGGCTCTGAAAATGTCTTCAATAATATAAGATACTTAAGAGCAGGGGGGGAATGTGTGATCTGTTAATTGAGAGCGCACGGCACTTCTGCGACTAAACGTTTTAAGTCCAGGAGATAAGGTGGAGAGCAGGTTGATGATCTGGAGCAAGTGTCCCGGTCAGCGCTCTCAGCTGGGAGGTCTGGTGACCCAGTCTTCAGCCTCTGCTAAGAGCAGCCTCTCTCATAACCACCTTGGGCCAGGAGCAGCTAGGACAGAGGGAGAGGTTTGGTTTGGTTAACATTTTAATGTGAACCTACCTAATGCACACTCCTTGCAGCTACCCTTTGAAATGCATTAGCCCTAATGCTACCCTGTTCTTGCTTCAGAGGGAATTCTAATTTTCCCCTTCTTCCAGTGGATCTTTCCATTGGATTTTTCACAAGGGCACGTTTTGACAGGACAAGTCAGTCGCTGTCCTGGAACCTGAGTGTACCAAGGGCTGAGCCTGGCCTCTTTTGCTCTCCTGGGCTCACTTCTCTGGAAGCACCACAGATCAGAGTCAAAAAGCACAGAAGAGGCTGCGATGCCTTTGCAGTTCTTTTGGTGACCAAAGCCCTCCCTTTCGATGGGTAGAGAGACCTCGGGGGCCTTTCTGACTTGGAATCGGCGCAGATCAAAGGCCGCCTGGTGGGGGCCTTTGTGATGTTTGTTAATTAAAGCAAAGAAACAAAAATGAGCATTAATTACTCAGCTGGGGATATAAAGTGAAGGCGGTGAGACAAGAAAAATGTAGGAGATTATCTTACTGATCTGTGCTAGGGAGATGCCTGGAGAATATATGAAAAAAAATTAAATGGACTGCCTCCAAGTCGATTCTGACTAATGGCGACCCTATGAATAGGGTTTTCATGGTAAGCGGTATTCAGAGGGGGTTTACCATTGCCTTCCTCTGTGGCTGAAAGGCAGTGACTGGCCCAAGGTCACCCATTGAGCTTCACGGCGTGTGGGGATTCGAACACTGGTCTCCCAGGTCCTACTCCAACACCATAACCTCTACACCATAAGGAGCTGTTTTATATTGCAGGGGTGCTGAACCTTGGGCCCAGGGGGCCGAACACAGCCCTTGAAGCATCTCCACCTCTCTCTAGCCCTTGGGTCTCTCCTGAGGCCATTCCCTCACTCCCCAGGCATCAGCCCTCACTGGCCTTACTTCACACCCTCCTTGACCCTTTTTGCCTGGCTGGAATGTGTCGTTGATCTCTGAAAATGGGTGCATCCACACTAAGCATTTAAAGCGCTATGATACAACTTTAACACTCATGGCTTCCTCCAGAGAATCCTGGGAACTGTAGTTTGTTAAGGGTGCTGAGGGATATTGGGCGACTCCTATTCCCCTCGGAGAGGTACAGTTCCAAAGGTGCTTAAACAATCTGAGAGGCGCCAGCCATGATGTCGTTTAGGCCCCCATTAAAAATGTATTTGTTTGTTCGGACAGTTCCTGGCGGTTCATGTGTAGTATTTTTTCCCAATTTTTTTGGCTCTAGATTTTTATTGCGATATTGTATCTTGTTGTATTGGTAACTGAGCTTTGTGATTTGATGACTTTTACTCTGTAAACCACTTAGATCTTTTTTTAATTAAAGTCTATAAATTGAAATAAATAACAGAGCAATCCAAACCGCCTTTGGACTGGGCTGGGGGTTGGGTTGGGCAGAGGGGTCCTTTACCCAGCCTCTGCTTGTAGAGTGACACCAGTTTTGCTCTGCTAGCAGTGGTGACAGGTTGCTCCGTGTCAGTGGGGCAGTGGAATCCACTCTGTGTTTTAGTCCAAACTTTCAAGAAGCTCTCCAAAGTGCTTCAGCCAGCTCCATTTGCTGGTATGGACCTCCCCTTCCTGCCAATTGAACATGCCGGTGGGTGGAAGTTCCACTGGTAGGGATGCGGGCGACATTAAATTCAGTTCACACTGAAAGCACTGAATCTAACAAATTCCAAAACAATACTTGAACTGAAACAGAGCCATCCTTTGAAATTCGCACGTACCTGAATTTTGTGAAGCAGTTCTCCAACGAAACCATGTTCACACAAATGCATATATTAGGGATGTGTGTGCAAAAAAATTAATATATTGACAACAATAACATACAAGGCTGCATTATTATTATTTTTATTAGGAGAAATTGCTTGCAAATGTATGTAGATTAGATAAAACTGCATCCAAAATTTGTTTACGATGAGCAACTCGCGCCAAAATGCTGGAGGATTTTCAGAGGATTAAAAGAAAATTGCATATTGCTGCAGAAAGGTGGAGAACCGAATTAAAGATTGAAGAAAGGAGAGCACAAGAGGAACCAAAATGGACAGATCCTTCCGTCTGTACCCGCTGGTGGGTTTCATGTGCTGCCAGCAGGCAGCAAAAAGCCCAGGAATGGGTCTATTCATTGCCCCTGCTCCAGGCTGGCTCAGAAAACCGCTTGCCCCCCAGCCTTCCCCCACGCCAGCTGGCATGCTTGGCAGGCCTGTAGATGTGGTGGTGGCAGCCCTGCCCCTCTGTTAAGCCAGCCAGGCAGCAGCTGTGGGTTAGAACTGCCCTGTGACAGCCAGTGTGGTGTAGTGGTTAAGGTGTTGGACTACAACCTAGGAGACCAGGGTTGGAATCCCCAGACAGCCATGAATCTCCCTGGGTGAGCTTGGGCCAGTCACTGCCTCTCAGCCACAGAGGGAGGCAATGGTAAACCCCCTCAGAATACCGCTTACCATGAAAACCCTATTCATAGGGGCGCCATTAGTCAGAATCGACTTGAAGGCTGTCCATTTCCATTTTTATGCAGAAGCACATCTCAGAATTCTAGCTGTAGACATTGCATAAAAATGCAATAATAAAAACAGGCCTTATTTTGAGTTAATGTTTTGATTTTGCGCTGACGTTGGGCAGCACCTCTGTGTCTGGAACATGCCCAGGTGTGCAAGGGGCCAAACAGACATTGAGGCAGTGGGACACATTTATATATTTATTTTATTTCTTTATTGTCACATGTATATCCCCACCTTTCCTCCAAGGAGCTCAAGGTGCTGTGCCAACATGGTTCTCCGCTTCCCCACTTTATCCACACAATAACCCTGTGAGGTTGGTTATGCTGAGAGGCAGGGACTGGCCCAAGGTCACCCAGTGAGCTTCATAGCCTAGTGGGGATTTGAATCCTGGCCTCCTAGGTCCCAGTCGGACACTCTAACCACTGAGCCACACTGGCGTTGGATCATAACGCATAGGAGAGGAAAAGAACGATTCTGTAGCTGATGAGGCAACGCCCAGGACGTGGGGGGGAGGTTTGGGGGGGAGGTCCTTCAAAAATGCACAATGGAGAGAATAAAAAAAAAACTGTAGAAAAAGTCAGAAAAAGAAAGGGCACTGCTGCAGAACCGAGTAGGTTCCTGAAGCATTTGGGGCATTTCTCATCAAGGGAGTGTACAAACACTGTGCACTCTAAAATGCCAAACTTATTGAACCATGTCAGACAAATTCTACAATATTCATCTGCAATAGCTGGGTTCAGTGTTTGCCAGAACATGCAATGTTTACAAGTGGGGACAGGGGGTGCATCATGCAATGTTCCCATGTGTGTCCGGCCTGTAGCTAGTAACTCCAACGTTCCTGTTTTGAATGGGACACCTCTGCAGGAGGATTTGGGGGGCATTTTCCTGAACGTGAGTAGAACCTGCCACACCATTGGGGACCTTGCTTTTATAATGCCTGAACATGGCTAATGGATAAAAGCAAAACACTGTATAATGAAATATCTTTTATGTATAGGTCATAAAAACGTAGGCACTTGATATCACAATCATATTAAACTTTTTGCTTTAAACGATTTAGGGCCCCCTTGAGCTCCTGGAGGAAAGATGCGGTGTTATTTTATTCCATTTCTAGCTTCCCTTTAAAAATATAACTTTCCCCCAGGAACGTCAGCAGGAAAGGACAAGGAAGCATGCTAGAGGACTCTTCTCAGTGGCTAGCACACTCCCCTTTCATGCTGATTGGCTCTTAGGATGCTGGAGACATAGGGACCCTGCTGGAATCCTGCTCCCAAAAAAGCAAAGGGTCTTAAGACCCCTTGAGACTGCTGATGACTACACCTTTGCCCAAGACAGCTCGTGATGTTAACTCAACACATTAACACACTTTTATTACTATTACTATTTCTCTTACTATTACTAGGCTGTGTCCCTTTAAATTCATGCTATCTCTCAGCCCTGGGGTGTGGCTGAACTAATCAGAAGACATACTTCAGTATTTAAGTGCTCAGTTGTAGCCTGACATTTAATGGAGCAATGTCTTTCTTGTGTAGGAGCTCTCCAAGGTTCTGAAAGCCCCAAACATTACGGCCCTCTTCAACCTGACCAACAAGTGACCTGGCTTGGAATCCAGCAACTGCACAAACATTGCAACAGACACACAAGTCTGTGCGCACAGGCCAGTGAGAGGGAGGAGTCCTCGAGGTGCCAAAACAAAACGAACTGCAGGGTTGGAAAAGTAATGAAGATGATTTATTGTAGCCCGACGAGTTTTGGGTTGGCACGCAACCCTTTATGAAGGGCAATCTTAAGGAGGCTAAAGAGTAATTTCTTGTAAAAATGACAAGTAAAATTTAAAGGAACATCTAGCTCTGGCGCATGATGCCACACACATAAATCTGTGTGGCCGCACCACGTTTCACTTGACATGCTTTCCCAACGGCTGGTTTTAATAGCAAGGTTGCAACGCGTAATGCAGAAAGAGACCTGCTCTGGTGGCTCTACCCCTGGCAATGCAGCCTTTCTCTGGCAGCTCATGTCTCTCCCATTAAAAGAGGAAAGACATGGGGATGAAAGAACTGGCTGTTCTGTGTCTGCGGACCTGCCAAGAAGGCAAGCAGAACGTGCGTCTACGTGGGTGGGTGTGCAAGAGAATAAAAGAACATTACTCAAGGTAACCAGGGCTGTGTGTCAATCGTGCCAATTCTGTTCTCCCTTATTCCTCTTGAGGTATCACCTCATTGTCAGTCTGAGTAATCTGGGATTTGGGAGGCACCTTTCAAAAGGGCCGCCAGTCATGTCCAAAGCACAACATGGCAGCAAGAGAGAAAGTGTGGTGTGGCAGTTAGGAAGCCAGGGTGACATAATAGTTAGAGTGCCTGGGAGACGCTTGTCCTTGCGTAGCCATGAAACTCAATGGGTGACCTTGGGCCAGTTGCTGTCTCTCAGCCTAACCTACCTCGCACGGTTGTTGTGAGGATGAAATGAGGAGGGCAAAATCCATGTCCGCCACCTTAAACCCCTTGGAGGAAAGGTGGGTTATGAATGTATTACTTATTCCTATACACATTCTCACCCCCTTGAATCTAGACGTGCATACACAGAGAGGATTTAGTACCTGTCACACAATCCTGGCTGCTTCCTAATCCAGCCACGGAGATAGGTGTGTGTGTGAGAGAGGAGAGAGATAGCCTGGGAATCCTGCCAGGGTCTGGGCTGGCTAGGTAGCTAGCCTGGAAGCAGAAGCAACTGGTTTGAGTTTTATTTTTCTTTGCAGAGCTGAAATCAAAAGAAACTCATCTTGTAGGCGTCTAACCATTGGGGATGGACAAACCTGTTTTGTTTCTTTCCCTTTCTTATTTTTCCACTCTTAACTTCATTCTCCACCTTTCCACATAAGTTTGCAATTTTTTAAAAAATAAAACAAGTCCTCATGAAAATCCATCAGCATTTTAGAGCAACTTTCTCCTCGTCGACACATCTTTGTAAGCAATTTTGCCAAGGGTACACTTTTTTGCAAAGCAATTTTCCCCAATGCCGTGCATTCGTGTAGGTTATTTTCACGAATATAATCATCCTTACAAATGATTTCCATGAATGTATGCATTTTTGTAAACCTTGCTCGGTGGAAGAACTGCATGGCAAAATTTGGGAAAGTGTGCCGTTTGAAGGTGAAGCGGATCCTGATTTCCTCTGGAAGCCAAATCAGCCTGAAAAACATGCCAATAGTCCACGAGCTGGTGAGTCAAGTGAATCTTGGGTTTCCTTTGATGAATGTTGAGAACCATTTCCTCTGGGAACAACAAAAAAGGAATCTTGAGTCCATTTAATTCACTTAGCAAATTCTAATGCCGACTTCGGCTAGTTAGTTATGGGCTCTCTGATGTCTAGTGCAGCTTTCCGCAACCTGGTATCCTCCTGGGCTGGTTGGGGCTTGATGGGAGTTGTCGTGTGCAACATCTGGAGGGCCCCAGGTTGGAGAAGGGCTGGTCTTTGGCTGTGAGTGCCATCTTTTTGCTTCTAGAAGAGTCACTGTGTTAGTCGGATGCAGCAAACCACCAAAAACCCCAAGCCAATGAAGAACTGTTTATGGGGTCTTCAAGACTGACAAATAGGGAAGGGCTGTAGCTCAGTGGTAGAGCATCTGCCTTGCATGCAGGAGGCCCCCCGTTCAGTCCCCACTGGCATCTCCAGGTAGGGCTGGGAGAGACCCTCCCATGTGAAGCTGCAGAGAGTTGCTGCCAGAGTCGATAATGCTGACCTAGAGAGACCAATGGTGTGAAGGGCCGTAACTTAGTGGTAGAGCATCACCTCTGCATGTGGGAGATCCCATATTCAGTTTCCAGGTAGGGCTGGGAGAGACTTCTGCCTGAAATCCTGGGGAGATTCTGCCAGCCAGTGCAGACAATATTGTGCTAGATGGAGCAGTGGTTTGACTCAGTATAAGGCAGCTTCCTATGTCAATTTATTGCAATGTGAGATTTCATATAGACCCCCTCCCATTTTCTTTCTCTCATTCCCTTCTCTCTCTCTCCCCCCCCACTGAAAATACCCCTCATGCAGCAATTGGGCATACCACCCTTTCCCAACTTTTGGGTCTCCAGATGTTGCTGGACTACAGTTACCATCATCCTTGACCATTGGCCATGCTGGCTGAGGCTGATGGGAATTGTAGTTCAGCATCTTCTGGGGACCCACAGATTGGGAAAAGCTGCCATAGACCTTTTTTATCTGCACCTAATTGCTGCACAGGGGCAATTTTCCGGGGCCTGTATGTGAGAAGGGTTAACCCTCCTCTCCCCAGCTAACACCAGGGATGCAGTTGTCCGGGGTCTCGAGGGGTCTTAGGCCCCTTGCTTTTTGGGGGGAGCAGGGTCCCTAAGTCTCCAGCATCATATGAACCAATTAGCATGAACAGGGAGTGTGTTAGCCACTGAGAAGAGTCTTCTAGCATGCTTCCTTGTCCTTTCCTGCTGATTGGAGCCCTTCAGAGGGAAAGGATATATTTCTCTGCATATTTCACCAAGGTTGCTCAATAAATTTGGAAGTGGATAACTTGCACTTCATAAGTGAGTCTCATGCATGTGTACCTATAAATCATTCACAAAGCACACACCATCTGCATTCATAACTCAGTGTTTGGATAGAGTTTTTGAATGTATACCACATTGCTTAATCAGTTAGGTGGTGGCTGGTGCCTATTGGGACTGGTGGGGCGGAAAGCAGAGAGCCCAACGGGAGGTGGAGCCAGAGCCAATTACAGGCAGAGCCAATTAATGCTAGCATTGACCCTATCTTCCTCCCTGCTGAGTTCTACAATGGACTGAGGAGGCGGGAGGCGGCAGCCAGGGCACCCGTTGTACAGGTTGCAAATAGGAAGGCGGGCAAGTGGGGGTGGCTGAGGGCAGGCTGAAGTTGGTAGGGCAGTGCCCCGTGAGCCCCTAATGGACCAGCCACCACTGTTTCTATTCCGCCTACCTCTTCTCCCTGAAGCCTGTTGCCCGGTCACTCATCCAACTGCAGCAAGCAGTTGGGAGAACTATGGATAGGGGATGGGGGACAAATTTGATTCAGTTTTCATTCAAAGCTAAATCTATCAGGTTCACACCTTCCAAAGTGATACAAGAACTGAAAAACAGCCATCCTTCAAACTTCTCGCTTACCCAGATTGTGCGATGAAGTTCTCCAATCAATGTTTACAGAAGTGCATATGTTAGGGGAAAGTGCTCATAAAAATGAACATATTAGTGAAAACAACGTTCTGAAATGCATTACGTCAGGGAAAATTGCCTGCAAAAAAGATGTAGATTAGTCAAAACTGCGTACAAAAATGTGTTTATTATGAGAAATTTACACTAAAGTCCTGGAGAATTTTCATGAGGGTTTTTAAAAAAGAAAATAACAAATTGATGAAGAATTCTGGAGAACTGAATTTAAGATTGGAAGAATGAGAAGTGGAGAGAACCAACACTGAGAGATCCTTAAGAGCAGGAAAGAAGGCACAGGGAACCATTGGAAATGTGATCTTCCCCAAGGGCAACTACAAGGTCAGGGGCTCTTGGGAAAACTGCATTTCCCAAGGCAACTGAACTGTTGCGTCCTGGCACATGCTGGAGCCATGAGTTTTCCTGGCATCGCTACCAATAAAGGTGCCTCTCAAAGCCTGGCTGTGGTACCAGTTGAGGATTTGGAGATATACATATGCATATAATGGACCAATTAGTCAGCTGAAAGCTCCTTAATGAGCTGGCAACCCGCGCATAGATATTGCACAATGTGCAGCTCCTTGTCTATCGCTGTAGTTGGTCCAGTCTATTATCTCGGACTGTGTGGCTGAGCTTCTTCTCTCATCTCACCCCCCTGACATAACACTTCCATTTGTGGGTTTTTCTAATGCATGCCTCACCAGAGGCATCTAACGTCATGTCCAATTACGTCTAGTTAGGGGCTAATCTTCTGTACAGTAAGGAATTGCTCACCTTGCACAATTCCCACCACTCGTTTGTTATGCCAGCTCTTTGCTCACACCCAGGCTCCTGCAGTAAGTACACAAATTAATCAGGACAGCCAAAGAGGGAAGGAAAGGAATGGGGGGGGCGGAGAGGGAAGGAAAATGCCCCTCAATTTCTTGCCAATCGGACACAACAAAGGCATTACAGCATGTGGGAACCGGCATACCATTCACTCCGGAATGAGCTGATTGCTCTTGACAAATGGCCCCCGAACGACAAGACAAGGTGCCAGCTGCGTACCAATGTACACCTCTAAGCCTCAGCGGCTATGTCAGTCCTACTGAACACAAGCCAGGGCAAGTGAGAGACTTTGTTGTGGTTTTGTGGTTTCCCCGAGCAGTAGAACGTTCTGGAAGCTGTCTTTCATAGCAGAGTACGTTTCCTCACGAGAGGACAGGCCTGGACACTCCAGTGATATTTTTTTTCTTTATGTGTGAGTGTGTAAATCATTCCTTATAATAGTGAAAGTGGGTGGCGAGTGCCGATGGCTGTTTTGGAGCCCAAACGCTGCCACTAGGCCAGGGGTGGCCAAACTTGCTTACAGTAAGAGCCACATACAATAAACTTCAGATATTTGAGAGCCACAAGACATGAACAAATATTACACACACGTTTTTATTGTTATATGCACATTTTGTTACAAAAACTTTATATAAATATTAAGAAATATATGTACATAATAATATTTATTCATGTATGTAGTTTTTAAACTGTTAATTTGTATTTGTTTCAATAATCACAAAGTACACATGTCTATACCAAATGTTTTCAAAATCCTGAATGATTATTGTTCTAACTATATGGAACATATTTAATACAGTAATGAACTACGGAAACATTTAAGAAAAATATGCAAATAAAAGGGGTAAAAACAGATATTTTAATGATATTTATTTGTCTTAGTAAATATCTGGTCAAAACATGGAGGAAAATATGTAAACCAATAAAATTAGAGATATTTTAATCTACAGCACCCAGTATCACGTTAACACTCCGCTAATTTCACTGTCCGCAACACAGCCACACACGGCATAATCACGCGATCGCAAGCCACGGCCACTAAAACTAACATTGTCAGCACCGGCTTGTACGATTACTGATTCTCCAGCACAATTATAAAGCTTGAAAAATTTTTATTTACCTTTTATATTAATTGTAATGCAAAAAGGAACTCAGCCAACATATTTCCGCAAGAGCCGCACATATATGTCAAAGAGCCGCATGTGGCTCGCAAGCCGCAGTTTGGCCACCCCTGCACTAGACAAAGAAGATGATATCAATGTGCTTGGGGGAACCTTGTTGTGTACAGTAGTGTGTGTGTGTGTGTGTGTGTGTGTGTGTGCGTTAAGGGGAATGTAATTTGAGTGGTTAACATGCATGGTGACCGGCCATTGTGCACGTTCACAGGGCTTCATGGAGAATGCGCACATTAACTTTTCATGAAGAGGCAATTGTGCATATTTCCCAGTCGGTTTACATAATCTCCAACTGGCCTTGGTACATTCTCCAGATAAATTGGGAGCTGGAGGAGGAGGGGAAATTGGATCAAGCAGGGGGTTGGACTTGATGGTCTTATAGGAACCCTTCCCTCTCTGCTCTGCTATGATTCTATGGCTGTATGCCACCTTGAGCTCCTTTAATTTGATACTTTTTCCTTGTTATTTTAAAAGGCAGCCACCACCTTATGAATTTTTCATGTGCCAAACTTGCCGCTGTCCTATATATTTTGCCCGCTCGCTCAGGCTGTGGCGGCCGAGACATCCGCTGCTCTGCTCCCCCACGAAAATCAGACAGGCGAGAGTCGGACTGCCAGTGAGGAAGCCACAAAGAGTGTAAGAAGAGCATAAGAACATCAGATGAGCTGGCTGGATCAGGCCAGCGGCCCATCTAGTCCAGCATCCCAGGCCAACCAGATGCCCATTATGGGAAGCCCAAATGCTGACCTGATCACAACTCCCCACTTGCGATTCTCAGCAACTGAGATTCAGCGTACTGCCTCCGACCGTGGATCAGCCCAAAAGGGACCCATCTAGTCCAGCACCCCGTTCTCACAGTGGCCAGCCGGGTGCCTGTGGGAAGCCCGCAGGCAGGACCTGAGCGCAACTGCACTCTCCCTGTATGTGGTTCTCAGCCACTGGCATTCCATGGCATCCCGCCTCCAACCGTGCAGGTACGCCTGGCGCCGACGCTGCTATCTTTTCGGCGCCAGGTGAAAACCTTTTTATACTCCCAGGCATTTTAAAAATTTTAAAAATTTTAAATATTCTTTTTAAAGAAATTGTTTTGTAGTGTATTTTAAAACAGTGTTTCATTGCTGGTATGTTCTGATGTTGTTTGGTTTCTGTTCTTTGTTTGTTTTGCTTTTTGATTTTCTTATATTTGTTCTATTCATATATTTTCTTGTTTATCTTCTATGTACACCGCCCAGAGAGCCTTTTTGGCTTAGGGCAGTATATAAATTAAATTAAATAATAAATAATAATAAAATAATCGTGGTGAGCAGCTTCAAATCTGAAGAGCTCCCCTCCAGGAAGTTACCCCCCAAGGGAGATGCCGAAGAAAGAGGCATCAGCTGTTGCTAGCTTTCCCAAGCACACGGGCAATTAATGCTCCTTTCCTGCTTGTCCATCCTTCTCTGTATATGCCGCCCACGCATCCCGCATCCCACACCCCACCCATGCAAAAGCTGCAGCTGAGTCTCTTGCCGTCTTCAAAGAGCTGCTCTCCCAGGTGAGACTCGTGGAGAGTTCTCCTGGGCTTGTCAGTCACCCAACGCTTCCCTTTGCTTGGCTTCTCTCGGTAGAAGATGTTCTCCTGAAATCTTTGCTAGCCTGTCAGTGAAGAGAGTCTCCTGTCCTTTGCACCCAGCACAGAGACACATGAAGGTCTTCTGGAGCTGAGCTGAAATTTGTTAGGAGACTTTTTTTCCCCCTGAGAAATGTTTTTGAGATGTTCCTCTTCTCCCACCACCACTTTGCAGAATTTTCTCCAGATATTCGCTATTGTTTGTTTGTTTTGGCGATGGTCACTGTACTTTTCCTGACAGTGCTGTGCTGAATCTGTCTTCCAATTTCTTGAAAGCTTTTTTTCCTTTGAAAAAGAGGGCTCAATTTTTCTGCCCCTTTCTCAGGACACTTCAGAACCTCTCCACCACCTGAATTTATTATTATGAGGTGACTGTTGGGAGTAAAGGACCAACATTTGTAACAAGTAACCTGAACCCTGGGACGGGGGGCAATAGACAGAAAGGCAGCCTATTCTTCCCTTGCTGATTCCTTCTTTAGTATCTACTGGTTTGTTTTTTCCTCTCAGGCTTTACTTCCTTCCTCTTCCTTTCTAGTTAGCCAGAGATAGTTCCTGTGAGTGCAAGTGTCATGGCTCTGTGATAGCCACATGTATGCCTGTGGTCAGAATGACTTTATTTTCCCAGCAGTGACCATGGTATTCCCAATCTCTATGTAGGGATGTGAAAGCTGGACAGTGAAAAAAGCAGATAAGAGAAAAATCAACTCATTTGAAAAGTGGTATTGGAGGAGAGCTTTGCGCATACCATGGACTACAAAAAAGACAAATAATTGGGCGTTAGAACAAATTAAACCAGAATCACTGGAAGCTAAAATGATGAAACTGAGGCTATCACACTTTGGACACATAATGAGAAGACCTGATTCACTAGAAAAGACAATAATGCTGGGAAAAACAGAAGGGAGTAGAAAAAGAGGAAGACCAAACAAGAGACGGGTTGATTCCATAAAGGAAGCCACACACCTGAACTTACAAGATCTGAAGAGGGTGGTTTATAACAGATGCTATTGGGGGTCACTGATTCACAGGGTCGCCAAAAGTCGTGATCAACTTGAAGGCATATAACAACTTAAAATAAACCTTAACTTTCTTGATTCTTTCAACCAACAGTCTGATCAGACTTATTTCTGCACTCTGCCGCAATATATGCCAAACTCCAACAGTGGCCAAGGGTAATGTGCATCTTTTTCTTTCCAGTAAACATTTCTCCAGCACACTGCAGCAGCCTCCCCAGCTGCCCGCTCTTCCTGATCTGAAAAAGGATGCCCCAATGGGAAACCCAAGCAGGACTTGAGCGCAGCAGCACTCTCTCCTCCTGTGGTTTCCAGCAACTGATATTTGAAAGCATACTGCCTGCAACAGTGGAGGCAGAACACAGGGGGCAGGGTTAGTAGCTATTGATGGCACCTTTAAATTTTGGGCAGAAGAGGAGATTTTGGCTGTTATAGAGCCAGTAAGCCATGATAAAAATTCATTGGAGCAGTGGCAGCTGACAACTCCATGTCAGCAGGGCAGTGGAATCCGCTCTGTGTTTTAGTCTGAACTTTCAAGGAATTGTCGATGGTGCTGAAACCTATTCCCCAAATGGGAGGCCACGTCCCTTGGTATAACTTAACAGTAACATGGGAAGCCACCTTCTACCATCAGTCTCTCAATCTCAGGGTTGTCTGCCCTGACCAGCAGTGGCTCTCCAGGTTTTCACACAGGAGATTTCCCCAGTCCAACCTTGGATTGAACCTAGGACCTTGCATACGTAAATAAGGTGCCCTCCAACTGAGCTACAGTTCGGGTTGTTGGAGAAATTGGATGAAAACAGAAACAGGAGCAGAAATGGCCAATGTGCGGCTTCTTTGTCCCGTGCCTGGAAGATACTGCAGTGAATACTGTTGTTGCTGCTGCTGCTTTCAGCCTGCAAATGATTCATAATTGATTACATCCCCCCTCCATTTGCATTCTGTTTCCTTTGCATTGAAATGAAGGGGGCGGAATGATGTAATAATGTAACTGACATAACTGAATTAAGATACGCAATTTTGCCACGGTGGACAGTGAGATGAATAACGTAGATTTTGGCAGAAGAACTGCAGCGGAACAGAAGCAGTGCCGCATGTGACAAATACAGAGCCAAACAGAAAATAATGTCTTCTTGATTCCTGGCTTTAGCCCCCTTTCCTAGCCCCTAAGTGGGCTGAAACCTGTGAGGCTAGTAGCACCATGCCAAATGGCCTAAAGGGAACTGCTTTCGTTTGCACCAGAGCTGAGGACAGGTATTACCAATGGAGTCTCGTGGCTCCGATGTCAATGGAATCTGCTCTGGGTTTTAGTCCACATTTTCAGCACCTTGGACAGCTCCTTGAAAGTTCTGGTGAAAACCCAGCGCAGATTCACTGCCCCCCTGACCTCAGAGCCACCCGTCTCTGCTGCGTGTTACTCCTTGGCCCATTCCACTGTTCAGCACCGTTGTATGTTCCCGTGGATAGAAGGTCTCATTCCTCTCATGCTCCCTTCCTGCTGCTGTCTTCCTCTCCCATTCTAAGGGGTGGGGGCTGACATCTTTTGGGACAAAGCCACCATCTGCTTCCCTTCTCTGTTCCAGCTTGTCTTTGATCCATCCCTTTTCTCTCTGCCGCCTGTCAGCCTTTGTCCTTTTGTTTTTTGCCCTGAGTATTGTTCCCCCGGCACAATGGGGGGAAGAAGAATGGGAATCAGAGAGGGGACCGATGGTCCTTCCTAGCCTCAGGGGAAAATGAGATCTTGGGGATTCTCAGAGACACCACTAATTAATTATGTTCTCTACCTTTCCCAGAATCAGGGCTCGGAAAGCTCATTTTTTAAAAGGAACTAGTTCTAGTTCAAGCTCATCCTATCTGCAAAAGGACCTTGTTTTACTTTATGTTTTGTCCCTTTGCAAAAGGGACTGGTTTAGTTTAAGTTCATCCAAATGCTCCTTGGCCTTTCCCCCCCCCCCAGCATTCAGAGTGTTAGAACCTGCTGTGCTGAAGTATTAAAATATACTTAGAATCATATAATCGTAGAGTTGGAAGGAGCCTCTAAGGCCATCCAGTCCAACCCCCTACTCAACGCAGGAATCCAAGTTAAAGCATCCCCGACAGGTGGCTGCCTAGTTGCCTCTTGAAGGCCTCCAGGGCTGGGGAGCCCACCACCTCCCTAGGTAAGAAGACTTTTTAAAAAGCCAAAACACATACACCATGGAATGTGAACAGTTTCATCCTCCTCCTCCCCAAATCATAACCTTTAAGATTAAAGGCCCAAAGAGCCTACAGAATAAAAACCAGATGTTAGAGAATCAACTTGAAATTGAACCTCCACTGTCGAAGGCGGTATGCTTCTGAATGCCAGTTGCTGCATAGCTCAGGAGGGGAGAGTGCTGATGTGCTCAGTCCTGCTTGCAAGCTTCCCATTGGAAATCCAGCTGGCCACTGTGAGAACCTTTTCTTCTCCCACCATAGTCCTGACAGCCCCCCCCCATGTTGCTGTTAGCCCCAGGCAGGGAATTGCCATTGACACTATTTCTTCTTTGCCCTTGGTAAACTAAGGAAGGGACATAGCTCAGTGGCGAAGCACTTGCTTTGCATGCAGAAGGTTCCCGGTTCAATTCCAAGCATCTCCAGGTAGGGTTGAGAATGTCCCCTACCTGACAAAACCCTGGAGAGCCACTGTCGAGTAAAATCCCAGAGCCAGGCACAACTGTACATCTCTCTAAAACAATCTGAAGTCAGCAACTGTAATAAAACATCCTAATCGTAGGTCGCTCGGCGAGGGAGGAAATATACGTCGCAACGATCTGGGGATGGGGGAGCAATAATAATAATAATAATGATCTGAGAATTTATATGCCACTTAATGACAAGCAGTTCTAAGCAGTGTAGAAGTAACTCAGTACAAGGAAGATAAAAGTCAGTTAAACTATAAAGCTCAGTTAAAATGCCTGCTGTTTCCGCACCCAGCCAACACTCTGTTAAATGAGACGGGCCGCTTCCTGCTGTCAACTGGGAGCTGATGCCACAAGGGACTCCCAGGTCTAACTTTCAGGTCCTCTTTGATGACAGGCTGAGTAGGATATGAAGCGGCTTGTTCAGTGTGTGCGAACTAATGGGCTCTGGGTAAAAGCCTAATATTGTGCTCCTGCAAAGAGAATCCATGGCTCCCCTCAGCAGCACAAGGTTTTGAAGAAAGTTCCTTCCCAAAATCCTTGCTGTAAATTTTTGATATTCAGTATTCTCTGAACACTTGAATGTTTGATGGATAGTTACTGAATATTCAATATGCTATGATTTATTTTCATTATTTACAATATCTGACAGCTCAGAGTTGACACTCTTAATTAGCTAACGTAGCCTACTTGTGGGTTTCTTAAAGGCACCTGATTGGAAACATAATGCTTGGCTGAATGGACCTTTGGTGTCCTGATCCGTAGCAGTCTTCATTGCTGGGAACAGGTTGCAGTTCAAATGAGAGGGCAGGAGGCAGGCTCAGGGCTGCCTGAGTCAGCTTTGTGCTGCAGTGAGGTCAGAACCTTGGACAGGAACAAACTGCAGGAGTAAGAGGTTCAGGACCATGGATAGCAATCCTTCAGCAGAGAAAAGAAGTTGTCCTAGCACTGGCGTGCTGTAGCTGCCACAGCCTGGAAGATCCGGACTGAAGCTCCTGAGTGCTACAACATGCCAGTTAAAGGGCCAGTATCCTTTGATGCAGCTTTTGGTGCCTTCTAGGCAGCAGGGCTTTGTGATGTGGAGACTTGTTCTGTGGAAGCTCTGTGGGGCTTTATTGACCTTCAGAGGAGTCAGCGGTCCATCCTTCAGTATCCTATGAACATAAGAACAAGAGTCAATAGGCAAAGGGACATTCTTTGTGTTTGGGAGACCGTTGTGGAGTCTGGTGTTGGCAGGACTACTCAGGATGGTCTGGGGAAGGGTCCTGCCTCTTTGGGTCTACTAATGTTCAGGGATGGTGACTCCAAGGACTTGGGGTTTGGCGTAATGACATTTGCTCTGATCTAGCAGAGCTCCTCTACATTTTTGCCAGCTCAGAAATCCCTCTTTCTCTCTTTTTCCTATTCATTTTTATGTGCTCCAAATTTTCTCATCAAGGAAAACAAACCTTGCAGCAAATTCATCTTGTACTACCTTCATTTTTTTATGGGCCACCAATCTGCCTGATACTTCCAATCCAGGGCAACATTGTTCCATCTTTCAGTGAGAAAAGCCCAAAGCAAAGTCTCATTGAGCTTTGCCAACGATGCCGCAGGGCTCCGTTATCTTCCACTCCATTTTAATTACCCTCTGGGCACTGCCAGGCTGTCCCACCTTGCTGTGGATCTGAGCAGGAACACTCTACATTAATGGGAGGGGGTAGGCTTGGAGTAAAAGGGAGGGGCTGGATGAGAAGATTAAGGAATGTCAAAGAGGAAGATAAACATTGATTAATATCAAGCACCACAGCTGAACATTCCATCTGTGAACTGATCTAGGATGGATTTTGCCACCACATGTGCATATTTCACAGAGCACAAGAGTCAATTTGACACATCCATTGGATGGTAGGAAGAGAGGCTCAGGGGCACCATTCATAGAAGGGATGGGGCAATCTGTGGCCCTCCAGATGTTGTTGGACTCCAACTCCCATCATCCCTAGCCAGCATGGCCAATGATCACGGATGATGTGAGTTGTAGTTCAGCAACATCCGCACACCCGCATGATATATTGGGTTAGGAGGGTAGAGGGACCCCCCTGTCCTGCTTTCAGACCTTATTTTATTATTTTTTAGGGCTACCTCTTCTTCTAGCTAAGTCAGTGTCACAGGTTGTTGACCATTGTTTATTAGACTGAGAATGAGGCGCCCACACACTCCATTTTCAGTGTTCCCTTCCTCCCCTCCTAAACTCAGGTTTGGCAGATCTCTCATGATCTCCTCCTACATCTGAACCAGGTTTAATCTCTGCTCACAAACTGCCTGCAAAACCATGATCAGATCCTGGTTTCATAGCCTGATTAGAAAGCAGAGATCGAACCATAGTTTCCTGATTTGGATGTAATGGGAAACAGTGGTTTTATAAAAGCCAGACATGCTCTGTTACACCACGCAAAGGACGAGATGACAGAGCATGCCGGCATTACACTAATTATTGAAAAAATAATGCTTTGTAGGATGCTAGTCTAGATGAGTCTCTGGCCTGCTCTAGCAGGGCTGTTCTTGTGGACTACCACAGCTCCTGTGGGAATAGCTGATTTAGGACATAGGCAGTTGCCTTATGCTGAATCAGACCATAAGTCCATCAGGATTGCTTCTGAATACCAGCTGCAGGGAATCACAAGTGGGGAGAGTGCTCTTGTACTCAGGTCCTACTTGGGGGCTTCTCAGAAGAGGCATCTGACTGGCCATCATGAAAACAGGATGCTGGACTAGATGGGCCACTGGCCTGACCCAGCAAGTTCTTCTTATGTACTTAAATGACTCCTATGCACCAATTCCTAATACAGGTGTGACTGTTCTTTCCCTCCTCACACACTATCAAAATGATTGCGCACCCTGCAGTGTTAGAACTCACGCTGGCCTTGTTTCCCACCTGTTGAGAATTGCCATGTGCCGTTGAAAACAGTCTCTCTATTCCTCCCTGAAGACGCCATTAAGTGCTGTGAGCCGCCGAGAACTGTAAAAGCTCTGCAGGTTGGCTTGACAAATCAGCCTTACGTTATTATTTTTAAAAGGCAGCTGTCAGCATTTTATCGTACCCTGGTGTGTCCAAGAAAGAGGATCTGGATTTAAGCTATGCAAATGAATGAAGAGGCGGGGCTATGGAGATAAGCAAAAGTTTGATTTACAATGGATGGGGTCATTGGGAACAACACGCAAACACATGGACACACACACAGAGTCTGTCCCAGAGAGAAACCTCTTAGTTTCTCACTATAAGTGAAATATTTGCATCTTTATTAATTAATAGTGAACTCACTTCTATAAAGGTGTATTCTTCTATAGCCATACACACCCCACACATCAGAGGAGGGCCGTAGCAAGCTTCAGGAAACCCAAAGGTTTGCAGAATATAAGGAATCTTGGGGGGGGGGGACCAAGGTGGCAACCCCACCCCCAAAGCCCAATAAGCATGGAGCATGCTAAGTGGGGATGGAATGATGACTGACTGTTGGGGGCTGGGGAACCTAAAAATGGAAAGAAGGGTGAATGGAGTGGAGCCATCTGGAAAAGGGGCAGGCTGGCTGGCACCTTGAACTGAAGTATTCCACACTGCAACATTTTGTTGCAGGTCTGATTTGCTCATTCCTATAGGAAAACAAATAAGAGGACATCAAATTTGAAGGCATCATTGCAGCGAGGTCAAAAGGTGTCCTCTGTCTGTCCCCCCCCCCTCCATATGCTAAATGGCCCACTCCAAATTGACTGGGATTCTATGTGGGCTTTTGTGCCTGACTCCCCAGAGATTCTTGCAGAGGCACAAGCCCAGAATTCGCAGGGACATCCCTCCTGTCCCATCCATGACCTTTTGTTAGTAAATGATGCTGATCATTAACTGCACTGAAGGACCACATCAAAGCAAGTTGCTCTCCTGGCTCCTGATGGTGTAAAAAAAAAGCTGATGTAAAAAAAAGAAAAAGTCAGTTCTCTTATCTCCTTTGACTTTTTCTCCTCAGAAGATTGAGCCTTCTCCTTGCCCAAGATAGCAGGTGCTTTATCCAAATAGCCTCTTTCAATTTATAGTCCAATGTCTGGGAAAAGTTAATGTTTATAGCAGTTCCATGTGCTTTTTATTTTATTGCTCCTGTAAATTATCCCTCTTCCCTTCGTGGTGCTTGGCAACTTTATTGGATTTCTCCTGACCCCTCTATACATTAAACTGCAAAGCCAATGAATTCAGCAGGAATAATAACAATAATAATAATAATAATAATAATTCATCCCACCCTTCCTTCCAAAGAGCCCAGGGCGGCAAACAAATGATAAAGCGCTAAAAATATCTCAAAAACAAAACATCTTAAAAAGTAGGGCTTGTTTCTGAGTAGACATGGTTAGGGTTGTGCTGTATAGCTGTAGCATGTGGAGAGCTGAGCAGGAGAGGTGTGAGGTTCTGCGCCACAGTCTCCAGTGTGAACTGAGCTTTGCGCGTGAAATGCCCAGCTGAGCATCCAAGATCCAGTTTCCAGGCTTTAATGCAACTGCAAGAGATCCAGAAGCGCTCTCCGTGGGACGAAAGCATTGCATCGGATGCAGCTTCACAGGCTCTCATTCTTTGAGGCATGCATCTGCAGGGTTCACCTCTGTTTCCCCTCTGAGCTGGGCAAGCCACAGATCAATTGCCATGAACTGATTTGTGCAGCGCTGGGCATGCCAATAGATTTAGCATCCCTTACCTTTCCACATAATAGCTTTTTCTTCTGTTCCTTTTCAGTTAATTTCCCACTGTCTATTAATCAGCCTTTGTTATGGCCTATACATCCTTTTGAGTTGCCCAGCACAGCTTCATGCGAGGTTCTTTCCTAGATGTAACACCACCACCCCAGTTTTGCATGATTGAAACATAAGAACCTCAGAACAGCCTAGCTGCTGGTTCAGTCCAAAGGCCCAACTAGTCCAGCCTGCTGTCCTCTAATCCTCGCTTAAAGCCAACGAAGTTGGTGGCTGTCACAACATCTTGGGAAAACCAATCCCACCGCTCAGCTATGTCTGCTGTAAATCTACTGTGTACAGTGTGTTAATACATATTGCTCAGTATCACCAAGGCATCAGACCGGAGTGTCTCCCAGCTCTACCTGGAGATGCCATTGGGGATTGAAACTGGGATGTTCTGCACTCAAAGCAAGTGCTCTGCCTTGCTGAGCTATGACCCTTCCCTTAAGAAGATAGCCCTTCCATGAGGAGCCAAGCGCTTTGCATCTTTCCTTAATTTCCTTCTTGGTCTGTTCTTGCACCAGTGTGCAGGCGTTGTGGAGCAGGAGGTAGCTGGCGTGATAGGGCTTCACTCCATGAGAGTGAGGTCAGCTTCTGGAGACCATGGGTCAGTACAGCATGTGATTCGAAGACACACCTGTTTACACCAAGCTTTGACCCGACTCTCCTTCTTTAGTTACTTTGTTTTGATGGGATTGTTTTGTTGCATATTTTAACCATGGATGTTTATATTCTAATGTTTTGATGGGATTGTTTTTAATTGTGTGCTCTTATTGTGTTTTAATCAAGGACATTTACATTTTAATGCATGTGTGATTGGTTTTTTTATGCTCGCTTATAGACTACTTAGAAGACTATTTTGGGATTAAGCAGTATGTACATTAATTAAGGGAGTGCTTTGCATGCAAAAGGTACCAGGTTCAGTCTCTGGCATCTCCAGATATGACTGGGTGAGAGCCTTTTCTGGAACCCTGCAGAGCCACTGCCAGCCTGTGTAGTCAATACTGACCGAGATGGACTGATGGGTCTTTCTGTATACAGGATTCCTATGTGTTGAGGGAAGGGTCGTAGCTCAGTGGCAGAGTATCTGCTTTGAATGCAGAGGGTCTCAGGTTCAATCCCTGATGCCTCCACACAGGGCTGAAACCCTGGAGCTGCTGCCAGTCAGTGAAGATAATACTGACTTAGATTGACCAGTGGTTTGAAGCATCTTCCCGTGGAGCAGCGATCTCTGGAGACGGCTTGTTCAGAGGTTTGAGGTTCCAGGCCACCAGTCTCATGACTGAGATCAGGAACTGGGTCTCACTACTCTGCTAGGGATGTGGGCAAGACGGACTCATATGGGGCCTCTCCCTGTGTGTGTCTGAGCCTGGATGGTATCCTTCAGAAAAACCCAGTTGGACACCAAGATTGGTCTGAGCTCCTCCACTAACCCTTGGTTAATTTTGCAGTTATAAATGGCAGGCTTTGAAGAGATTGCATGTTGCTGATCCCCCCACCTCCCACCCCCTTTAATTTCTGGCATTCACAACACTGGGCCCATCCGTATGGAGCTGTCACTTTCACCTATATCCCCCAATATTTCACTTGAGATAAATTCATTTTTTATGGCTGATCCATAAATCTTCCGAGGAAGGGAAAAGTGGCTGTCGGAGGAAGAGAGAGCTTTATCGTTTGTCACTTTTAACAAAGGGTAAATGGGATGTGAAAATTTGGGTTCATGCTCCCTGTATCCCTGGAGAAACTTTGGGGGAAGAGAGGGGCAGAGTGGCTGGAAGTGAATCTCTTCCCCAGCTGAAATCACACCCAAAGACCTTTTATATTTTAGAACTGGGGTGGCATGAGGTCACCAGCTGTCAGCAGATGGCAAATCCATCTTTGTGTCTGATATTTGTGATTCGTAGCCTTGTCTTTGACAAAATTAATAGCAATTAATTCTTTAAAAACACTATATCCATCTTTTCTGCTGCCAAAGAGTGAACCATCCTGAAATCCATGATGCTGAGTCATAGGATCAAAGAACTGTAGAGCTGGAAGGGGCCATAGAGGACATCTAGAGCAACCCCCTGATCAATTCAGGATCTGCCACGCAGGATGCAACAACAGTGTCCCTGCTGGGGGGCCGTCTTGCCTCTGCTGAAATATCTCTGGCAGAGGAGAGCCCACCAGCTCCTGAGCCGTCTGTCCTGGAATTGTCAAACAGTTCCCGCCATTAGGATGTTTCTCTTAATGTTTAGCCATGATCTGCTTCCTTGCAATCCCCCCCCCATTTGGTTCCACCTAAGGAAGGAAGGACCTGTCAGTTTGGGTTCCCTCTGTTCCTCAGTTTTTCCAGTCTTACATTCAGTCCTCCCCACTTCTTGCAGCAATTTGTGATTTTTAAAAAATCCTCATGAGAATTCTTTCGGTGCGAATGCCCCCAATAAAACACGTTCTTGTAGGCAGCTATGACTAGCGTACACGTTTTTGCAAGCAGCTTCTCCCAATGCACGAATGCGTTCATTTCTATTCACACTTTGCCCTCGTATGCGAACTTTTGGAAACCCTGTTTGGTTAGAGAATTGCACTGTAGAAGTCGGATAAGTGTGACTTTTGCAGGATGGCTGTGCTTCACTTCTCACACGGTTCCATAAATGGTGATCTTGATCGATTTGGCTTTCCACGTGAAATGAAATGAGCTTCTCCCCCTAGCTGTGGCTCTGGCCTCTGGATCATGGGCACAAGTCTCCTCCGGCTTCATTGTGGCAACCTGTCTGAAGACCACTCTCCTGTCTCCTTAATCTCTTCCAGCTGCTCTGTTCCTCATAGGAACTGGTTTCCTGAACCCTCAGCCTCCTGGCCGCCCTCCAGGCATGCCCCAGTTGGTCACTGTCCTTAAAATGTGGCACTTGCAATTGGACACAGATGAGCGCAAGATGAGTGCAATGGTTATTGTCATCTGGGGATGAGCTTGGCCCAAGAGAATCCTTGCTGTTGCAATATCCCAACACCTAGATGGGCAGAGCTCTGTCTCCAGAACCAGTTGGACCCGGCAAGTGTTGACTGTCACTAGGAATGGCCAAACCTGTCCGCTCCTTTCTCCTTGGAGCATCTCCCAGCGCTTCCAAGAAAGTTATTTACATATGTCACTGGCACATTTGAAGAGCGGGTGTCAATAAAAGGCCCCAAAGGGAGGGAATCCCGCAAGCAATGAAGGTGCTACACGGTGCTCTTCTGTCCATTTCTCTTCTCGCATCAAGCTCCCATGCGAGAGCCATCATCTTGTTAAATACCCAGCAGGCAGAAATGGTGCAGGGAGAGAGACTGATGTCTTGGGCGCTCATCATTTCTTCTGCCTGTCAGCGAGGGTCGAAATGACAATGTGGACTTTGCTAGTCAAGGGCTGCATTGACGGGAACCACGTTGACCCCTTGTTAAGTATTCCTGTGTGGGCTACCACTGTTAAACACCTTACCCTGGAAGACAATCTTACTCGGCCACGAGTCATCGCCAACGAGATGGACGTAATGAGACTCCGGAGGCTGCGTTCTCCTTTTGTGATGCCGTCAGTTTGCATTGCTTCACACCAGCCTCCGCCAAATTGGTGCCTCCCAGGTGTTTTTGTCTACAGTTATTTATTTATTTATTGCATTTGTATACCGTCCCATAGCCGACGCTCTCTGGGCGGTTTACAACAATTAAACAGTTCCCATCAGCCTTCAGCTGGCCTCGCTGTGTGATGCTCATGGGTGCACAGCCATCCTGGCTAGGGCTGGTGGGAGATGTAGTCCAAAACATATGGAGAGTACCAAGTTATGGACATCTGTTTTACATATAGGAGTACTAGGGGCTGTGCCCCTGCTTGCTCTGCTTGCCAACCCCACTCCTTTCCCAACCTCAACTCCCAGACCTCACCAGCCTTCCTTCCCCAGGCTTTGCCAGCCTCCCACTCCCCTTAGATTTCATCAGTCGCCCCCCACGTACCTTCCCCTTCCCACCTTGTGCCACAACTTCCATGTTCCCCCTACCTTAACGATTCTATCTCCTCACTGATCCAGGGGGCTCTTGTGAAGGGGGCCCTTGCTTGGGTGTGGGCCCTCAGCAGATGCCTGACCATGCTGACCGTTGACACCTGCCCAACAGGCTATATAACTGTCAAGCATGAGATATGCATTGAAATCCTCATCTGTTCTCTGGACACCTCCTCAATGCAGCAGGTCCGGGGGGGGGGAGCTTGCCTGGCTGCGAGCCCTTGGCAGAAGCTGGACTGTGCCAGCCGTCGACGCTGGACCTTCTTGGGGGTAGAGAGGACAATTGCCGCAGAGTACAGTGACATTCATCCTCTGCCGAACACATGTGGGAGCAAGTTCAAAGAGCAGCCAGGCAAGGGGAGAGCATTTCTCCCCTCCCACCGACCCCAAATCCCTCTCTTTGTCTTTCTGAAATTGTTAGTCTGCTCTGTCCTCCGCAGGCAGGCGGAAGAAAGACCGGAGAGCCCCTGGAGCCCCTCCTTCCCTCCCTCCCTCATCTCACTAGAGAGAGGTGGAGGCTCTGGAACAAAAATACCATAGATCAAAGTGAATGTGCTCACAAGGCGAGGAACGAGGGGCGATGAGCTTTGCATGAGAAATGCACTTTTCATCGCCTAATGGAAGACAGCAAGGGAATTAAGAGGTCAGAGAAGGCACTGCCGACTCCTTAAGCTCCAAGGGTCTGCCCTGCCCCACTGCCCACCGGGCAGGAGGAGAAGGAAAGGGGGTGGTCTGTACCAGGAGAGAAGGAAATGGTGCACACTGGCTCTTTGGCCTTGCCGTTGTGACTGTGAATGGGGGAAGGCAGGGCAGGGCAAATAATGATGAATGGGGAGGGGAAGTGGAGCTCCGCCAGTGTTCCGAGGGGAAATGGGCTGGTCAATGGACTTAATGAATGGGGAAGACACCTCTCTGGAGCCTTGGACAGTTGCGGCAGTCAGAGAAGAGCATCCCTTGCCAACCCGGTGCCCTCCAGACATTTGGGCTGTAACTCGCTTCAGCCCCGGCCAGCACGGCTGTATGATGCTGAAGCAGATAGGGGCATGGGTGTGCCAGCAGGAGCTAATGGGAGTTGTAGTCAGTATGGTGCAGTGGTTACAGTGTCAGGCTAGGATCTGGGAGACCGTGGTTCAAGCCCCTGCTCGGCCATAAAGCTCACTGGCTGACCTTGGGCCACTCACAGTCTCTTGGCCTAACCTACCTCCTAGGGTTGTTGTGAGGATAAAATAGAGACAGAGGAGGACCTTGAGCACCTTGGAGGAAAGGTGGGATATATATGTAATAATAAATTTAAAAAGGAGTCCAAAGTACCTGGGAGGGTACCAGGTTGGCAAAGGCTGGTGCAGACAGTACTGAGCCACATGGACCAATGGTCTGACTAGGGCAGCCTTTCCCAACCAGTGTGCCTCCAGATGTTGTTGGACCACAACTCCCATCTTTCTTGACCATTGGCAATGCTGGCTGAGCCTGATGGGAGTTGTGGTCCAACAACATCTGAAGGCACACTGGTTGGGAAAGGCTGGACTAGGGAGGGGTACACACCACACATTTAAAGCACATTGTGTGGGATTTGTTGTTGTTGGTGTTAAGTGCCTCCAAGTCGACTACGACTTACGGCGACCCTATGAATCAGTGACCTCCAAGAGCATCTGTCATGAGCCTCCCTGTTCAGATCTTGTAAGTTCAGGTCTGTGGCTTCCTTTATGGAATCAATCCATCTCTTGTTTGGCCTTCCTCTTTTTCTACTCCCTTCTGTTTTTCCCAGCATTATGGTCTTTTCTAGTGAACCATGTCTTCTCATGATGTGTCCAAAGTATGATAACCTCAGTTTCATCATTTTAGCTTCTAGTGATAGTTCTGCTTTAATTTGTTCTAACACCCAATTATTTGTCTTTTTCACAGTCCATGGTATGCGCAAAGCTCTCCTCCAGCACCACATTTCAAATGAATTGATTTTTCTCTTATCCACCTTTTTCACTGTCCAACTCTCGCATCCATACATAGAGATCGGGAATACCATGGTCTGAATGTTCCTGACTTTAGTGTTCAGTGATACCTCTTTGCATTTGAGGACCTTTTCTAGTTCTCTCACAGCTGCCCTCCCCAGTCCCAGCCTTCATTGTGTGGGATACCTGCATACATAGAATTATGACCCTCTTGTGAGGGAAGGGAGCCTGATGTACAAACCATACTTGTACAAACCATACATATGGTTTGAATGTACAAACTGTGGCTCATTAAGGGTGCTGGGAGTGGCAGCTCTGTGAAGAGTAAGCTACAATTCCCAGGATTCTTTGGGGGGTGGAATGTTCTTTAAATGTGTAGTGTGTATGCAACCTCCATGCAAGACAGCTTCCTATATATGCCTTTAAAAATATGTGTGTGTGTTAGTGAGGTTTGCACTCACTGACTGGCAGCAGCTCTTAGTGCTTCAAGCAGGGATCTTCCCTAGCCTTCCTTGGAGGTGGCAGGGATGGAATCTGGGACCCAGGGCCAGAGCCAAAGGGCAGCCAGGCTGGGCCCTGGCCAAGGGCTCCTGCGGCCCACAGGGGCTCCTGCGGCCCACAGGGGCTCCTGAAGGGCCCCTCCTTAGGGTGTGGGGGTAGCACTCCCCTTCCACGATCCTCGGCAGGGTCAACTCCCGACCCTGCCACAGATTGCAGAGACGGAGCTCCCAGCCCCCCCCTTACAAACCGTGTGGGCCTGCAGAGCCCGCTTGCTCCACCTACCTCTCCTCCCTTTCTGTGGATGCCCTGTGCGCTGTGCATGCAGCTGCCATCAACCAAGATGGCAGCAGAGGCTTCTCTAAGGTTCTGATGCCCCTACCGCCATCTTGATTTATGGCAGGCATGTACGCGCATGCAGCATAGTGCACATGCGTACCACCAACGAAGATGGTGACGGGGGCATCAGACCCAGGGCGTAGAGCATTCACTAAAAGAGAGAAGAGGTAGGTGGAGTGGTCCTGTCCGGTCCTTAAATGTTGGACTAAAACCCAGAGTAGATTCCACTGCCCCACTGACATGAAACCACCAGTAGTGAGTTCTAGGGGCAGCTTTCTAAGCTGTGTTTAGCCTTTTAATTTCCCACAATTCCCTAGAGAACTGGGCATTGTGGGAAATTACTATTGCTGCTCAGAGTGCTGATCAGGAAAAATAAATTAAGACAGGGCAGGGTAAACATTAGCAGGGGGCCCTGGCAATTGCCTAGATGGTGGCACCGGTCCTGCTCAGATTTTGCTCCCACCGCCTGTAAATAGGGTCTCATGAGGACTAGAAAGCTTCCCAGAGATACATAGTTAGATCATGACTACGAGAGCAGGCACATTAAACAAAATGAGCTTCCACCAAGGGAAATAATGACAGTGATAAAAATAAAACTTTGGGAAAATATAAAGGAGGCTTTTACACAACGGTCAGGGAAGAGAAATCTAGAAAAGGAAGCAGGCTCATTAATAAACAAGGCAAGGAAGATTAAATTAATGATAACCCCTCCCCAAGCCTTTAGCTACTGAAACAGTTTTTTAAATCTATGTTAAAACAAAAATGAAGTTTGGATAATAAGGGAGAAAAATCATTGTGAGGTAGAGGAAAGCCCCTGCCGGCTGAGGATCATGTGGGGCTTATGGCACTAACAAGATCAGCTAACGAAATCACCAGAAAAGACTCGCGCTTCGTGTAAGAAGCAGAGACGGAGAGAAATTCTGATCTGCAAAGGCACCGAGAAGCAAAAAGATATGCCAGAGCAATTTAGAAGCAATCTGGGCCCTGGCTTATGACGAGTCTAATTAGGAAACCTATTAAGATAATGGAACAAAACATACAGTAAGGGAAAGGCCTGCAAAGGTGAGGTGCGTTATTGTGGGCTTATAAATAGGAAAGGTAATGAAGCCAGCCTGAATTGGAGACTTCCCCAGTGCTGCCATTCTTGAACTTTTTGGATGGCGTTGAGATTGGAATGAAGTGGAGGCAACATCTGGTTGTATTCCGGAGGGGTGTTTTGGATCTTTTTTGTGGGGGCAGGGGGAAGGGGCGGGAGCTGATCTGCAAAATTTTCAGAAAAGGTTTTATTTCTCTCCTCCTCTCTCCATTTTTTAAAAAAAGTTGCAGCAGAGCCAGCGCAAAAGAGACCTATATGATACCTCCTCACTGCCTAGCACACGCTACACAGGTAAATGTGTGAGTTCATTTAGTAATGAATGGAACTGTTGAAATGTGTATTTCCTTCGTTACTGTTGCCAAAATGAATGCCAGCGTTTCAGTTTTTCAATTGCCACAAAAACAAAGTTCCTACCTACACCTTCAGAGGCATTTTAGCTTTCATTTCCCTCAACCCTATTCCTGTGGTTATGTTTTAATTGTTTTTAATTTAATTTAATATTTGTTTTAATTTTTTTTAATATTGAATTTTAAACTGCTGTAACCCACCCTGGGACCTGCTAATCATCATCATCATCATCATCATATCGGTTCAGTTTATTTCACAATAGCCAACCAGGTTTTCTGAATACACATTAAAAATACACACCAAAAGACAGATTAAAAACAGAGAATAGAAAAGAATAGGATAAATCAATTATATAAACATACTAAAATTATGTAAAAATTAATTATTTAAATTAGTAGATTAATTAAAATGGCTCTAGGAGCATATAAGATCACCAGAGGGAACAGCAGCTTTCCTCATTTCTAAGGCTAGTTTAGCATATTTAGCAACCCAATAAGTCACTTAGAATTCTTGTCCCTGACGATAAAAATATAGTTTTATTTTAAAAGGTAATAATCTCTGAAACCAGCAACGAGGGGGACAAGAGAGCGAATTCTTAAGCTAAGAGACAGTGGGGCATGTCCTCTGCCTTCTGACATCCAACAGGGTAATATCGGCTCATCCTGCATTGACCATTATATCTTTCTTAACCTCCATCACTTCAGAGTATTAAGTCTACATTTGGTCAGAAGCCCCTTAAGGCCATATGAAGGCCAAATATGGGGGCAGTTTCTCAGAGGAGACAGTAAAATAGCCAGAACAGATCAGATGGAGGTTACAGGGCATGGATGGGGGAGCTTGTGTCTTCCAGATTTGCTGAATTCCCATCAGCCCCTGCCGGCACAGCCAATGGTAGGGATGGGCATCAAGTTAAATTCATTTCTCATTTCAAGCCGAATCGATCCAATTCACACTTTTTGAAACAATAGGAAAACCGAAACTCAGTCACCCTTTGAAATTTGCACTTCTTTGCATTTTGCAGTGCGCCAGCCAAACAATGTTTACAAAAAATGCTTATGTTAGGGGAAGGTGTGCATCTAGGAGTGAAAATAACTTCCAAAAAGGCATTATGTGACAAGATATGGCTTGCAAAAATGGGTACGTTAGTCACAATTGCCAACAAATATGTGGTCACAGGAGAAACTCACACTAAAATGCTGAAGAGTTTTCATGAGGATTTTTTTTAAAACAACAACAAATCGCTGCAGAATTTTGGCGGACTGCATTTAAGACTGGAAGACTGAGAAACTGAGCAGACTGAAATTGATACATCTTTCCATCCCTGACCAATGGCCAAGGATGGTGGGAGCTGGAGTCTAGCAATATTTGGATGAGCAGAAGTCTCCCCCCCCCAATATAGGAGAAAGAGTGCAGATTGCCTTTACTAGCCAGTCTTACCCACCCTGGTACCCTCTGGATGTTTTGGACTACGACTCTCATCAGCCTCAGCTATAGTGGCTGTGCTGACTGGGGCTGATGGGAATTGTAGTCTAGAACATCTGGAGAGGATCAGGTTGAAGAAGATTGTTGTTTTTGGCCCATTTAGCAAAACTGTCTGACATTCTGATCTGTCTTCTATCCACAGACAACCCTCGAATCCCAGTGTGGCTGGGAAGAGATTTATGGACGTTTATAAAAGTTGGAGGCAAAGACTTGTTTTTCACCTATGTGAGTTTTCTCCTTGGAGGCTGAGCCTTTGCGGGTTCCTCGGCTGATCTGTTCTTTGTGCAAAAACAGTCTCAGCGCAGCTGCCTTACAGTCCTTTTAAGCATTTTCAGCCCATTCCACACTGTGCTTTCCTATCTTCCCAGTCCCCATATGCTTAGCTGTTTGTAGCTTGTAGTTTAAAGGCAGAGATTCATTAATAGTCTGATTTGTGTGCCTTTTTAAAATTGCTTATAAAAAGGGTACATTTTTTCCCCTATCTGTCTTGAAATTTGGCAGGTCAGACAACCCTCGGAAGAACACTCAAATTGCAGCAAATATCATGCCAGTTGGATTTTTCAAAACCCAGAAGTGATAGGCAGCAGAAGAGCAGCTGGACCTCCCAATTAAAAACAGTGGGAAACTAACAGTATGATCCTAAATATGTCTATGCAAAACTAGATCCCAATGAGTTCAGTGGGACTTGCTTGCTTCTAAATCGTTCTAGGATTGCAGCCTAAAATAGAAATTAAAAAAATGACAGTAACAACAAAAACAAATGTGGCTTTTTTTAAAAAGGAGGTTCTGATAACAAAACCTAATGGCATGAATAAATTATTAAATCAGCAACTCCTCCCTTTTTTGCATATCCCAACTCTCCCCTCTGTTCAGCAAATCCTGTTTCTTGATTCATATTTTCTACCAGCTCAGTTGTAGATTCCTGGAGAATCTCTTAGAGAATCTGGGATCACCAATCATTTTGACTCAACAGGCCTATCCATGATTTTGAGAGAGTGCTACGGGCACCAGTCACAAAATGGCTGCCATGAGGGCGTGGCATAACACAAAATGGCTGCCATGAGGGCGTGGCGTAACACAAAATGGCTGCCATGAGGGTGTGGCATAACACAAAATGGCTGCCACATCTTTAAAAAGTAGAGCAGAAAATGGGAAAAGACCCCCAAAAAGACAATGGAGGGAAGGCACTTACATTAGCCGCTGCCACAGTTGCTCACAGAGAGAAGCTCCCTGCACCTCTGCAGAACAGATGGAAAGGCAGGCGTCCAATTGTGGCATCCAGTGAATTGCGGTCATGTTTAAGGGTATGTGTTCAATGTAGGAGATGCTGAGCCAATGCAAACAGGAACTGAGCAAACAGTCTCTAGTGCACTGTGGATTTCTGACTTGAGAAATACTGAGACCTTTTGCAGGTACCATAGGAGGTGCTGGTGAGACTGTGGGTGTCATGTTGGTGACCCCCAAAGGATGTCTCCCACTCTGAGGCAGAGCCACCTTTGGCCTGTTGTAATCAACTTGCTGACCACTAGGGATGAGGGAGCCATTTGATTCAGTTCACATTTAAGGCGAATCTGCCTAATTTGCACTTTCTGAAACAATCTGGGAACCGAAATGCAGTGATCCTTTGAAATTTGCACTTATCTGAATTTTGCAATGCAGTTCTCCAGCCAAGGAGTGTGTACAAAAATGGATAAACTAGGGTAAAGCATGCCCCAAAGTGTATTTATTAGTGAAAGCTGCATTTTATTAAGGGGAATAGCTTTGCAAAATTGTGTGTGTTAGGCAAAACAGCATATAAAGATGAAGATGTTAGGATAAATTCTCACTGAAGTGCTTTTGAATCTTCATGAGGACTTTTTAAAAAAAGGAAAAACTCAATAGCTGATGTGGAAACGTGGGGAACTGAATTTAATATTAGAAAAATGAAAAATTGCGAGAAACCAAAATTGGCAGATTGGGCCATAGGCCCTGCTGTCCAGCTTGCAGACAAAATGGCTCAGATCCCAGATCAGGTGGACCCTCAGTTTCAATGCAGAGTCCAACATGGAGGCCATTTCCCATTTACGTTGACTGGACTCAGCAGTGTCTCACCTGCCAAAATGCAATGGACGCTGTTCCATGAGGGCAAAGGGGGCTTTGCCCCACTATCCTCAATCTGCTCTCAGCCAGCCCTTACCTGCCTACAGTATCTTCTTATTTACCATCCAGCCCAGAGGGTGGCCCTGGCTGTCAGCTTCTTCCTCCTCTGTAATCTCCTGTTGCCCTTGCAGAACACAGCAGGGAAGAGGATGGGGACAAAACTAGAATTAGTTGACTCTGCCTGTAATTGGCTCTGGCTCTGCCTATCATTGGCCCCTCCTGCTGTTGGGCTCCCTGCCTTCCGCCCCACCAGTCCCAATGCGCACCAGCCAGCACAGCCAACATGGAAGGCTTTCTTGGCAACAGAAGGGTAATGCCTTCTGAACTGGATCAGAGCCCGCTCTGGCTGGGGAAAGCGAGTTGAATGAGTCTGGATCCTTTGTTGGCGGAGGTTATGTTTCATTTGGAGGTGGCACCTTGCCAGATGGCTGCAAATGGGTGACATTCAGTGCCTGTCTTGTGAGTGCTGTTGCGATTCCCTCTGGCTGAGCTCTATGGCGATGACCCCAAGTCAGGTTACAATATCTGGAGCCTTTAGTTTAGAGAAAAGTAAAAGAGGTGACATGATAGTAGTGTATAAAATTATGCGTGATATGGAGAAAGTGGGTAGAGAAGGGTTTTTCTCCCTCTCTCATAGCACTAGAACTCAAGAGGCATCCAGTGAAGCTGAAAGTTGGAAAATTCAGGACAGACCAAAAGAAAGGGCTTCTTCACACTGCACATTGTTAAATTATGGAATCAGCTCCCACGAGAGGCAGTGATGGCCACCAATTTAGATGGCTTTAAAAGAAGCTATTAGCCATGATGGCTACGCTCTGCCTCCATCGTCAAGAGCAGTCTGCTTCTGAATAATAGGATGCTATTGTGCTCAGATCTTGCTTGGAGGCTTCTGATGGGGGCATCTGGTTGGCCACTGTGAGAACAGGATGCTGGACTAGATGATGATGATGATGATGATGATGATGATGATTAATACCCCGCCTTTGGGCCAAAGGCCCTCAAGGCAGCTTACAAAGAAAAATAAACACAAGTATAACAATGCATCAATGAAAACAATACAATTGGCCACGGGCTCGATCCAGCAGGCTGTCATGTTCTTAAAGTAGATAGTAAAAGGTAGGCATAATGGGAAATTAAATTCAGTTCACATTTCAAGCCAAATCTATGAAATTTGTACTTTCCAAAACAATATGAGAACCAAAACATAGCCATCCTTCAAAATTTGCACTTTTTTTGAATTTTGCACTGAAGTTTGCCCCCCAAACAATGTTTACAAAAATGCATGTGTTAGGGGAAAGTGTGCATCAAAATGAATGTGTGAGTGAAAATAACATACAAAGGTGCATACTAGGATGAGAAATTGCTTGGAAAAATGTGTACATTAGTCAAAACTGCCTACAACAATATGTTTATTAGAAGAAATTTGCGCTAAGATGCTGGAGAATTTTCATGAGGATTTTTTTTTTGAGCAAATTGCTGCTGAAATGTGGAGAACTGAATTTAAGATTGGAAGGATGAAAAACTGAGAGGACCAAAACTGGCAATAACGGGCTCAAGTTATAGGAAGACGGATTTCGGCTGAACATCAGGAAAAACCTCGTAACTGTTAGAGCGGTATGACAATGGAACCCATGACCTGGGGAGGTGGTGGGCTCTCCAACACTGGAGGCATCCAAGAGGCAGCTGGACAGCCACCTGTTGGGGATGCTTTAAGTTGGAGTCTTGCACTCAGCAGGGGGTTGGACTGGATGGCCTTACAGGCCCTTCCAACTCTACCATTCTATGATTCTACATCTTTCCATCTGTAATCGCAAGCAAGGGCTGCTTGTTTACTCCTGGAGCTCTTCTCTGGAGCAGCCTGCTGCTAAAGTCTTTGCTTTCCTGGCAGACACTTTGGCTTGAATCCTGAGCACATGTAGGCTACTGGAGGCCAGCTGGAGTCTATACAGTACAAGTGCCTGTCTTAAGAACATCAGGGTTACATTGCTTAATCAGAGCAAGGTTCATTTCGTCCAGCCCTTTGAACCCAGGCATCCAGATACCTCCAGGAGCCCAGAAGAACTGCACACAGAGGTGATTGCTATTCCCCCATCACCCCATTATTCAGGGTACACTGCGTCAACCTATGGAGGTTCCATTTACTCAGGCGTAATGAAGAACTCAGGTTGTTTTAAGGCAGGGATGGGGGATCTGTGGCCCTCCAGATGTTGCTGAGCTGCAATGCCCATCAGCCCCAGCCACCATGGCCACTGACCAGGGATGATGGGGGTTGGAGTCCAGCTACGCTTGGAGGGCCACATGTTCCCTGCCCATGTTGTCAGAGGGGGAAACAAGTGAGCTGGAGAAATCCTGCCCGCCACCCTAAGCTCCTTGGAGAAAAGCTTTGGTTACAAAAATGCAATACACAAATGAACCTGGGGGGCTCCACACGATGCCCTCGAGATGTTTTAGACTCTTATCTCCCATGAGCCCCAGGCAGCAGCGCAGTGCACAAGGGATGAGCAAATTCAGTTTCACTCCATTTCCCATTTTTTCCAGCCTTGAGTTCAAGTTGTTTACATTTCCGTATCAGTTTGACGGTTTAACAACAACAACACGTTCTCATGAAGATTCATTGGCATTTTAGTGCAAATTTATCCTAATATTCATGTATTTAATTAAGAAAAATAAATTATTTGTTTACATACCGTTTTGCCTAATTTGCACATTTTTGCAGCGCAATATCCCCTGTGCAATATCCCCTAGTGCAATATCCCCTTGTGCAATGCATCTTGTAAGTTATTTTCACTCAGAGGTGCCTTTTTGACCACACTTTACCCCAGTCGATGCATTCCATGGCTGGAAAGCTGCCTCGCAATATTCCTTAAGGACGGGTGTGTTTCTCTTCTTAAAGGTGAACAGAATCAAATTTCTCTCCCATCCTTATCGTGGGCTGCCCAGTTGGAACTGTAGCCCAAACATCTGGAAGTCACCAGGATGCCAAAGGCTGGGCTACCTAGTTTCCGAAAGTATGCCCAGAACCCCACAAACAATCCCCAGCATCTGTCGTTTAACCCCTGGACATTATTCAGAGATACGCTGCTTCTGAACATGGAGGTTCCATCTTCCTATTACAGCTATGAGGTGTTGTTCATGGGATTCTGTGCATCGGGATTGTCACGTATTCCCGTGGGATAGCAGGTACCGCAAGGCCTGCCTTGCTCTCCCCTCTTCCCTCCGCTCGAGCTCTTCTTTCTGACTCACGATCCTTTATCTCAACTCTACTGTTGAATAATGTTTCTCAAGAACTCAGAGAGGGACGGCGGCATGAAATATTAATGCCTTTGACCAACCTTTGTGAAGACAGTTGAATGCGCATGGGATGAATAATGAAGGCACCTCAAGACAACATCTCCATCTTGATCAGGCTAAAGGGTTTTCCAGTAGATCACAAGCTCAGTGTAGGACTGGGGGGGGGCTGTTGTGGGACATCCTGTCGTTGCTGGACTCTTGACTCCCATCATCCCTGGCCATTGGCCACACAGGCTGGTGAGGCTGATGGGCACTGAGTCCAGGAACATCTGCAGGGCCAGAGACTTCCTCACCCTAGTGTAGGATTGCACGGCTGAATGAGTGAAGGAGTACTTTCTCCAAAGGCCCCAGTGTGAGGATAGGGAACCTCAAGCCTGGGGGGGGGCTGAATGTGGCCCTCCAGGCCTCTCTGTCAGGCCCTCACAACTTGCCCAAGGCAGCATACTTCCCGCCCAGTGTGGCTGGTGGCTCCGTGTCAGTGTCGCAGTGGTTTTAGTCTGAATTTTTAGGAGCTGTCCAAGATGCACTTTCAAGGAGTTGGCCAAGGTGCTAAAACACCTTGGACGGCTTCTTGAAAGTTCAGACTCAAACCCAGAGCAGATTCCACTGCCCCGCTGACATGGAGCCGCTAGCCGCCGCTGCATACCCCTCTCCCTGGCCATACCCATCACCAGCCATGCTTTGCACTGTCCTTGAGTACTTTTGCCTGCCTGGGCTGAGTCTTTGAACTCTGGTCACGCCTCTTGCTTGGATGGATGGATGGAGGACAGAGCGGGGTCTGCAAGTGTGTGTAGAGACTAGGCTGTGGTGCAAAGGTAAAATTGATAGTCATTGCTCCACCCACTTCTGCCTCTGGTCCCCCACCCCACTGACATGCAGCCCTCAGAAAGTTCCCCTGAGGGGAATATGGCCCTTGGGCTGAAAAAGGTTTCCTGTCCCAGCCCTAGCTGCCGCAACCATAGTGGTGGCAGTAGGGGAGGAAGCAAGCGAAATATTTTATCACTGAAAACCACAGCAGAAAAGACGATTGTGCGAGTTGAACGTAATGAAGAGGGCCGAAGCTTCTGCTGCTGCAATGAAGTCATAATTTTGCTCTTTTTCCTCTCTCCACCCCCACCAACCACCCTGCAATGTCAAGTGACTCTGATTCATTTCCTGCCAACTACAGCTGATACCTGGAGATGCTGCTGTTCACCTTTGGGTTTTTTAAGCACACGCTGTGTGGGTGCGTGCTACGCTCTTGCAAGCCACTCCCATGTTTGAGTAAAACACGGGGGTAGGGAATCTTTTTGGCCCGATGGGTCAGATCCTTACCTCCCCCCCACCCCTTTGACAGGAGGGCGGGATAAGCCACCTGTCAATCACCTGATAGCACAATGACAGCAGGTGATTGACACCTGTCAAGATCCCTTGCACAGCACTTCCCAAATGCCCCACAACCAGCCAGGCACTTCAGAAACACTGTACAAAGTGCTTTGCAAGCCCTATGACCACTGCTTGGAGGCACTGAGCACAGGGCTTGCAAAGCGCATTGCACAGCATGTCCCCAAAGCCTGACAGCCATGGGTGTGGAATCTGAAGCCTGAATGTGGCCCTCCAGGTCTCCTTAGCTGGCCCTGCACATTCTTCCCAGGCCACGCCCCCTCCCAAGGCCATACCTCTCTCTGGACCTGCTGTATACTCCTCAAGTAGACCATTGTCATCCACATGCTGGTAACTTCCAGGCTGGCTTACTGTAATACACTCTATGTGGGGTTGCCCTTGAGGTTGGTCCAGAAGCTGCAGCTAGTGCAAAATGCAGCAGCACAACTGCTCACTGGGGCAGGGTATCACCAACATGTCACCCTACTGCTGAAAGAATTGCACTGGCTGCCCATTAGCTACCGGGCTAAGTTCAAGGTGCTGGTTTTGGTGTATAAAGCCCTATACAGCTCGGGACCAGGATACCTGGAAGATTGTCTTACCCATTATATACACCCAGTCGCTTTGCAGGTGAGGGCCTCTTGCAGATGCCATCTCATCTGGAGGTCTATTCTGCACAACATAGGAAGCGGACTATTACTGTGGCGGCACCGACCCTTCGGAATCCCCTCCCCTTAAATATAAGACAGGCGCCATCTCTGTTATCTTTTCAGCACCTACTGAAGACCTTCCTCTTTCAACAAGCCTTTTCAGTAGAGACCTTATCCTGGTCTGCGTCTGTGTTGGAATTCTTTTTAAGATTTTTTAAAAAATGTTTCTAAAGATGTTTTGGTTTTCATCCTTTTTTTAAAAAAAAGATACTTTGTTTTTATGATCTTTTAAAAGATGGTTTCTCGTGTTTTGTCACTCATCGTTCGCCACCCTGGGCTCCTTCTGGGAGGAAGGGCAGGATATAATTGCAGTAAGTGCTCTTGCTTGTTCTCAAATGGTGATAATGCCTATCGCTTGCCTGGATTGAGAGGTGTGTGCGTGGGGCTGTCTGAATGTAGCCTCTGCCTAAATGTAGCCCACTGCTGAGAGGTGAGATTCACATCAGTTGGTCCACCTGCTTTTGCTCGGCCCCTGGAAGGGAATGTGTGGCTCTCAGGCTGATGAAAGTCCCCCATCTGCTGCTTCAGGGTTTCTATCTTGGAATATATACTAACTTAGGTTCATTAGAGAGAGACAGCCAGTGTGGTGTAGTGGTTAAGGTGCTGGACTATGACCTGGGAGATCAGGGTTCGAATCTCCACACAGCCATGAAGCTCCCTGGGTGACCTTGGGCCAGTCACTGCCTCTCAGCCTGAGGGGGGCAATGGTAAACCTCCTCTGAATGCCGCTTACCATGAAAACCCTATTCATAGGGTCATCCATAAGTCGGAACAGACTTTAAGGCAATCCAAGATCAAGAGGTCCATTAATTCCAAAGGGTCTACGCTCAGTAGAACGTAGGGAGATAGAAGCCATAACTATAGACACACACACGCATATAAATATATATTGTGCTCAGAACATCTAAGGTAGCCGCCGCGTCTCACTCCTGCGGAGATTCGGCTGCATTTCCGTGATTGCTTTTATTTTTAATTGAATTCCCCTGACCATGCTGAGAGCGGCGGAAAGGGTGACTTTCAAACAGGAATCGCAGCCTAGATTCTCATTTGAGGCAGCAGAGAAGTTGCAGAGATGTTCCCCCCAGAATAAACAGTTTCTTTTGAAAAGGGCCTCCCGTCTGGTTAAAAATAAGAGAATCTTTAACATCTTTCTCCATATCGCTAATGATGCCTTTGGGTATTAAAGGCAGAGCGGTGGAACAAATCCAATTCTCCTGTTCCCTCCCTCTCTCTTTCCTTGCTAGTTTTTGTTGTTTTCCTTTCCATTGGCTCCGACGGTGAAAATAGGACACTGTCATCCTTAAGACAGCCTTTGCCAACCAGGTGCCCTCCAGATGCACAGCTGGCTGGGGCTGGTGGGAGTCATTGTCCAAAGCATCTGGAGGGCACCAGGTTGGCAAAGGCTGGGCTTTGGTCTCCAAGTAGGATTGCCAAGTGACCAGGAAAATGCACAAGCCCTGTGCCTTTCATTGCAGCTTCATCTGCAATAATGGCCACAGCAAGCAAGGCTGTTCACAGCAAGGTGATGAGCGTTATCAGCTGCCAAAGATCTCATGACTTCAAGAGCCAGGGACAGAGGTGTGTGTGCATGTGAACATGTGTGTGTGTGTGTACAAGCAGTTTACCCCTCTCTCTCCTTTCTCAGTTTCTTCTGTATATTATTATTATTATTATTATTAGCTAAATCTCACAAGGGGGCTCTTCTCTTGTGCTCTGAACACTTGGAACTCTATGCTGTTTTACATGCGCTCTGATGGCACTATATAAATCATCATCCCCCTTATTTCCAGTGTTCAGGCTGTCTGATGTTTAGGCAGTGACGGGCACTGAGCTTGGTGGGCGGAAGGCAGAAAGCCCAACAGTGCATGAAGCCACAGAGAATGATCGGCAGAGCCTAATAATCATAATAATAATAGTCATTTTTTCCAATCTGAAAACTCTAAGTGACTTACAAAATTAAAAGACACAAAAACCAGAATAAAAACATCTTAAAACACTCACAGACTACATGAAAGCAAAATCCGTCTTCTCCCTCCTGACTAAAACCAAACAGAAGATTCAACTCCAAAGGCCTGGGTGAATAAAAATGTTTTTACCTGGCACCTAAAGGCAGACAATGATGGCCCTAGGTGTGCCTTCCTGGGGAGAGCATCCCACCAATAGGGAGCCACCATTGAGAAGGCCTGTTCTCGTGTTGCCACCCTCCACACACACTCCGGAGGGGGCACACAAAGAAGGGCCTCAGATAACAAAAGCGGGTCTGGGTTGGTTCATGAGGGAAGAGGTGGCCCTTCTAATTCTAATTTTGTCTCCCATCCTCCTCCCTGCTGAGTTCTACAAGGGCAACCATGAGAGTGAGGAGGAGGAGGAAGCCGCCAGCCAGGGCTACCTCCTAGGCTACCTGTAAGTAAGCAGGCAGGCAGGCAGGTGGGGCTGGCTGGGGGCCGATGGAGGTTGGTGGGGCAGCACCCCTATGCGCCCTAATGGAGCAGCCTCCAAAGTGCTTATGTAGTCAAAATGACACACACATGCTAGAAGGAGAAGCACAAGGTTTCAGAAGTAAAAATTTTAAAGTAAAATCTTTAGTCAGGGAAGAAATCTCTTGAGAGGACAATGCCAAATACAGCCCAATGAGGATGTGGCACGCTCAGCCGCTACAGAATGCTGACTGGCTGTTGGGAAGGAGGAAATGGGGAAACAGTGAAGGCTGGCCCATTAGGGCGCATGTAGCACCGCCCCACCAACCTCAGTCTGCCTTAAGCCAGCCCCGTCTTGCCCGCCTTCTTACTCACAATCAGTCCAGGGAGAGGCTCTGGCTGCCATCTTCCTCCTCCTCCTCAGTTTCAGTGTTGCCATAACCGTACTCAACAGAGAGGAGGACAGGGACAAAACTAGAATGAATTGGCTCCGCCTGTCATTGACTCTGGATCCGCCTACTGTTGGGGCCCCCTGCGTTCTGCCCCGCCAGTCCCAATGAGCACCAACCACCACTAGGTGTGTGGAGGGGAGGGGGAATAGATTGGAGTACTGAAGAAAAGGGCATGGCTGGCTTGTTGGCATCCTGAACAAAGAGCTCTCTGGGACACAATGTTTTGTCCTCAAGCCAATTGTAAATAAAAAGGGCATTTGCTCCCAATGCCCGGGGGCTTTCAGTGGTCATGCTGTCCTCCCTATCCCAGCTCGCAAGTCAAATATAATTATTCGTAAGAGACACCTTTACCTGTTACCTTCATGCCAGAAAAAAGGCTTTGTTTCCTACATTTTTGAGTGTTGGGCAGCTGTTTGAAATGCAGGCACCTTCGAGATAGAGGCCACCCAGCCTGGGTCAGCAACAGCCTTTTCCAGTGGCTGTGCAAAGAATTCTGGGGGGTCAGGAAGGGCAACCGAATCCACTGATGCTGAGCCCTGTGCCAACTGAGTTTTTTGAAGGAGAGGAGGTTGTGGTGGCATGCCCGTGATTCAGCGCATCAGGCAAAAAGGAGCAACCAATTAACGAACAGCCCAGACAACCAAGTAAATGAGCAACGCATTAAATGAACATTAAGGAAATGAATGTGAGGAGCCAACGTCCCACCACCGTTGATACCAGACACCCAACGGCTCATCACTTCCAAGCCAATTTCTCAGAACCATCGAAGGGGCTCCCCCAGCGGGCTCATAACTTTCATCTACAGCAAAGGCAGCGAGTCTGGAGAAGAGAGCAGAGAAGAACGGAAGGTATGAGGATTAAGATGGAAGGTGCATGGATATGAAGTAGCATTTCGGGAAAAGGCCTTGGACACAGGTTGGCAACCTGAGGTCTCTGGGCTAAATCTGCCCCCCACTTTCAACCTCTTCCGCTCCCTCTGTGAGGAAAGGTTGCAGCTTTGGGGGGTTTTTGGTTTTAGTTTAGAGAAATGGGGAGTGAAAGGAGACATGCTAGATTGTATATAATTATGCATGGCTCAGAGAAAGTAGATGCAGAGGAATTTTTCTCCCTCTCTCATAACACTAGAACTTGTGGACATCCAATAGAGCTGAATGTTGACAGATTCAGGACAGACAAAAGAAAGCATATCTTCGTACAGCGCATAGTTTACTATGGAATTTGCTCCCACAAGGTGAAATGATGGCCACAAACGTGTGTACCTGGTGAACTTTCACCTGTCATGCAACCCATACAGACACAGAGCCTCTGTCAGGGGGGGAAAGGCTACAGCTCTGCTCTAGTGGGAAAAGCACATCCTGCCCATGCGCTCAAAAACACTGAAGATTCAAGGGCCTATAAGGAGGCAGAAGTGGACATAAAAGCAAGGACCATACCCGAGCTTGGATGGCATCTAAGGCCCACACATGGATAACGAGGGTCTGGTTTTATCTCTCTGCTTTGCAGCAGTATAAACCATTTTTTTAATGCTGTGTACATTTCCTGTTGCTGTTGATACCTTTTCTGCTTCCCTTTGCGCACGCTCCCGCTGTAACTTCATGCTCACTCAGTGCAGCTCTCTGTCTCCCTCTAGTGGCTGCTGCATCTACTCAGGTCTGAGCGGTCAGCCAGTGGGAATTTTCCAACGCAATTTGCTCATGGGGGAAAAGAGGGTCCCTTCCCCTCAGAAAGACAGTGATGTCTTCACTCACAAACAGCAGTTTCCAAAACATTTCCAATCAGGTTATTTAGGGATGCCCTTGGCTCTGGATGAAGAGTTCACAATGTGCCCTGGAAGGCAGGAATATAAGAACCTCAATAGAGCTCCGGGGCCAAAGGAGGCCCATCTAGTCCAGTGTCTTTCCTCACAGTGGCCAACCAAGTGCCCCATGGGAAGCAGGCAAGCGGGACCTGCATGCATCAGCAACTGTCCTCACTTCTGATTCCTGGAAACTGGCCATTAGAGGCATAGCACCTCTGACAGTGGAGAAGGAACATAGGCATCATGGCTAGTAGCCATTGAGAGTCTTGTCCACCCATAAGCCTGAACTCCGAAGGAGCTGTCCAAGGTGGTTGGCACGTTGGACAGCTCCTTGAAAGCTCAGATTAAAAACCCAGAGCAGATTCCACTGTCCCACTGACATGGAGCCACCAGCTGCTGTGGCCTTGTAGAAGCCCCAGTGGATCGTGGCAGAGTTCAGATTTCCCTCCGAGTCCACGGTGTCCTGATACTGGGCTGAGAAACAAGGCATCTCTAAGGCCTGCACGTCTGCAGGGCTGGAAACAGCCTGGGATTCCCTTCCCGCATAAACGGAGTTTGTTGATTCCAGGTGAGAATCCTGAGTCAACCCCCTCCGGGGAAGATTTGTAGAAATTCTGTTTCAAAACTGCAGCACGGCTCGGCGCTTGAGAGAATCCAGGTTAAGGAAGTGACGGGAGTGAGGGCTCTGCATTCAGAAGGATGGAGCTCCCTGCCTGTCAGCTGGCTCCTACTGCAGCGTCAATTCTCGCACTGATTCGTATTTGCAGAGCACATGAGAGGCACTGAGCGGGGTGAAGACTGCAAGCTCAGGATAGGGCTGCTGGAAACTCACTGCCTTTGGGACTCGGAAATAGCTGGCCCCATCCCGGTTGCATGAGAGGTGGCTTGTGGGGGAAGTGGTGTGTAGTGGTTAGAACAGCAGTGGGCAACATTTTCCCCTCCACCAAGGGCCACATTTCCTCAGAGGTAATCTCATGGGGACCGCATGCTGGTGGTGGACCCAGGCCTGCTTAGCTACAGTCATCATTCATTCATTGGCAATCACTTGTGGCTGAGTAAGATTGTCTTCCAAGATAAGGTCTTTAACAGTGGGTCTGTAAGTGACTGTGGAGGCCAATTCTGGATCCACACAGCCTCCCACAGTGAGGACATAGGTTTCCAGATGGATTTGCTTGGAAGACGCCTGTACGTGAATTTGTTTTATGTGGGGAGATTGGTGCACGACGATCAACACACAATCTTGACAGAAAAAGGCTTGGATCCAATGGCATGGGTACCACAACAATTGGAAATCCTTTATCTGCTGCAGCCTTCATCCACCTTCACATCCGTTGTAACGTACACATTGTTATCCGCCTGTTCCGCCATTGAGGACTTTCTTGGATCATTCTTTGTCTGCTTCCTCTCCCTTGACCTTACCACCATGGATGACCCTGCTGGGAGTACATGACTCCCAACGGCATCGCTCACAGGGTATATAATTTTGCCCCCCTTCCCCTTAACTTCCACTGAGGAGCCCCATATAAATGACCCAATGGGCCAAGCAGGGCAGAGTTCACGAGGCTCCCAGCTTGAACCCTGCCTGATCCTAACAGGTGCAACTCCCACACATTTACACCCCGGGCAACCTCGCATGCAAGGAGGGCTCCTGGGTGCACCCTCTCTCTGGGCGCTTCCGCTCTGGCTGCCGAAATGTCTTCTTGTTAGGAGTTGCACCTGGTGAGCTCGATCCGCTCGGAGCGTGCCTGCAGAGGTTCACGCGAGGACAGAAAAGGGACCGCGGCGCTTGAAAGAATGAAAATGACGTGGCTGGTTGAAGAACTGGGAAAATAATTATCCTGAGCTGGAACAAAGATGCAGCTGTTGTATCCATCTAGAATGTGCAGCAGCTGTTGCTGCTGTGTAAGGATGTGGGTGAATGTTGGAACTCACAAGATCAGGCTTCAAGGACACAAACCTGTAACGCAGTAGCGGGGAATGATTTTCCAGCCGAAGGGCCGCATTCCCTTCTGGGTAACCTTCCGAGGGCCACATGTCAGTGGAGGGCGGGGCCAGAGGCAAAAGTGGGCGGAGCAATGAATGTAAACATTACAGTAGGCTTGTTTCTCCACACAAGCACATAGCTCTCTCCATCCAGACAAGCAAGAGGCATTGCCAGAGTTTGAAGTTTGTGTTGATCCCAGCCAGGCCAACACGTTACGGGTGCAAAGCAGGCTGGGTAGAGTTCTGAGGTCCGGATAGACAGGCCTGGAGGGCCACATTCAGCCTCCGGGTCTGGGCTTTCCCACCCTTGGTGTAACACATACCTGCCTTTGGAATGGAGAGCAGACGCAGGCTTTTTTCAGAAGCAAACAAGGTGTGTGGTGTAGCTCGGCTGCAGGATGTGCGTGAATCCCCAGAGCCAAATGCACTAATGTTTCCACCTGATCCTCCCCAACTGAGAAAGGATTTTCCATTTTTTTCTTCCAATAGTCAGGTGGCATTTCATGTCATTCGGACCTAAAAAGAGCTCTGCAGGATCCGGCCAGTGGCCCATCTGGTCCAGCATCCTATTCTCACAGTGGCCAGCCAGATGGTCCATTGGGAAGGCTACCAGCAGGTTCTGAACGCTGGAGCACTCTCTTCTCCAGCCCTTTCCAGCAACCAGTAAATAAAGGTGTCCACTGAGCACATTCAGAACCTCATCCTGGTTCTTAGGGTTTTGCTTTTCTAACCAAAAATGTGCATTTGTTTGTTTAAGCACTTATATGCTGTTCTATCACAAAGCATCAGCTCAGTGTACAGTCACATAAGGACATTCACAAGCAATACAGAACAGTCATTAAAAGGACTGGGTACTCAAAAAACATTTTAAACAGCTGAATAGGCCTGGTGGCACAAAAAAAGTCTTCAAGGCACGCCTGAAAGTCAAAAGTGAGGAGGGTGCCCGTTGAATCTCTGCTGGAAGAATCTTCCACAGCACGGGACCAGCAGCACTCAATGCCTGACTTCTAGTTGAGGCCATTCAGGCCTCTGTAGTACAGGGGACAGCTAACAGCACTCTTGCAGATGTTCTCAGCGACTGGGCTTGGATATTAGAGCACAGGCAGTCTTTAAGATATCCTGGACCCAGGTTATTTCTGCAAACTTTGACTTTTCTCCCAGCCTGCTAATAGCTCCCTCATGTGTGGAGTGGTGCTGTTTCAGCGACATATGCAACAGCATTCACAGCCTGAACGTCAGCAATAGAGGGGCAATTGCAAAGAAACAGTACAAAATTCACTGTGGGGGTTTTGTGTGTGTGTGTGTGTGTGTGGCTTTTTGTATGCTTGTTTGTTTTTGCAGCTAATTCTGAATATAGTCAAGAGAAGGTCTTTGAAACTTGTTCTAGTTCCCACCCAACACCTTTTTCCTCCCGTGCCCAAAGAACCTAAAATGTTGCCCCTGTATGTACAGATTATGGAGTCAATTAATTATCTAGGCAGTTTAAAAAAAGAAAACTCCTATGAGCTTTGGTTTTGTTTCACTCCCTTTGCAATCAATATATACGCTTCCGAGTTAAGCAATATTAGTTTTATTTGAATCCTTCCAAAAATATGAAAAGAGCCCTTTGCCAGAGGCCATGTAGGTGAGCTCATGTCTGTAATGAGATTTGCTTAGCCGCTCAGCCATCGCACTAAACGAGGTCTCTGTTTACACAATCGCATTAGATCAGAGTAACAATCCCCAGATTTGCTTCATCTTTTGCTTTCTGTTAAGAGGAGTTCTCCCATATTCCGAACTCATTTCCTTTGCAATGGGGATAGGAAGCAGCCATATACCGAGTCTGACTGTTGGCCCATCTAGCTCAGTATTGTCTACACTGCCTGGCAGCAGCACTCCAGAGTTTCAGATGGGGGGTATCTCCTAGCCCTACCTGGAGATGCCGGGGACTGAACCTGAGACCTTCTGCATGCAAAGCAGATGCTCTAACCACTGAGCTGCATGGCCCTTCCCTTAAGATACAGAAACATAAGAAGTTGCCTTCTACCAAGTGGGACCATTGCCCCATGTGGCTCAGTGTCATCTACAATAAGAGGCCACAGCTCCCCGGGGTTTATTTGCTGATCCAGAAGAGGAGTGACCACAGGGGCGGGCACAGCGCTCACTCAAACATCCAAATGTGCCCAAGTTCCTTAAAAGACTGGTGAACCCTGCACTAGAGGCCAGACGGTATGTCCCATCCTGCTTGAAAAGTGAAAGGAAGAAGGCTCGACCCTTAAGGCTGATACCTCTCTAGCAGATCAGACTGGCAGTGTTTCCACAAGGCGTCCTCAAAAGGCACAATGATGGTTTACACAGTGCCAGGAAATGGGGTCTGTTCCTGGGAAACAGGAACAGTTAAGCGCATATGCTGTGCGCCCGTAGGCCATTGATGCAATCTTTGCAACAAGTGCTAAACACCCCCTCCAGCCTTTCTGGGGGTTCCTGGCACCAGCAGAACTTGTGAGACTCTGGATCAGAGCTTGGAAAAGTTACTTTTTTGAACTACAACTCCCATCAGCCCAATCCAGGGGCTGATGGGAGTTGTAGTTCAAAAAAGTAACTTTTCCAAGCTCTGGGAAAGTTACATGGTGGAGCCAATCAGGGCCTCGCATCAGCCAGGTGAGCTGCCAGCCTGAACCAGAAGCGACGCCAATGCCTGGGCTAACTGTGCCTGCGAGCTACCAGCCCTCTTCTTTCTTACAGTCCAAGTGCCCTGCAAAGGACTTCCTTACGAGAGTGTTACTTGGGAGGCGGTAAAACAAGAAGACTTGTTTCATGGCACTTTAAAGGCTAACGAATTTCAGCCACACTCCCTGATACAAGATGCAAAGCAAAGGCCTTGCTATCCGTCAGATTCACACTTCTTGGAATTTGGCAGTGCAATTCTCCACCACACCACCCCAAACATAAATGCATATATTGGCAGAAAGCTTGCATAAAAACGCATCTGTTAGTGAAACTAATACACAAAAATGCATAATACCAGAGGAGGCTGCTTGAAGAAACGTCTGCGTTAGGCAAAACTGCCCACAAAAATGTATCTCTGGGGGGACAAACATTGGCGAGATTTCATGAGCACTTTTTTTATATATATAAAAAATCACAAACTGATACGGATATGTGGCAAACCGAACTTTTAAGGTTGGGAAAATGAGAAACGGACAGATTCTTCCAGCCTTAGGAAGAAGGGGAAAAAAGGATTCAGTAGAGCCTTAAGAACATAGGAAGAGCTTGCCTGCCGGTTTTGACTAATCCTTACTACACCTGGGAATATTATTTATTATGCTTTTATGGGGGTAGCACTGATACAGATGCACCTAAGCCCCCTGGCATTCCCAATTCCTCTTTTTTTGGAAAAATAACAATTAGAAATTATCGTAGAAATAATATATTTAAGACTCTCAACCTTTTTACACAGCGAAAAGATGTGAGAAGTAGAAAAAATGTAATCAGGGACTGAGCAGAAACCTGGAAGAATTGAGAAAGGGGGAGGATGAAGCTGGTTTTAATCAGCACCCCCTTTTCTGTTCCTGTGGGCTATTTCTTCCCCCTCCACAGAGGATTACTGATTTCAACAGCGATGCAGATTGGGAGCACCAGGTTGAGAGCCATCTAGCTCAGGCAGAGAGGGAAAGGGGGTGGGGGAGAGAATTATCCTGGAGACTGAAGTGTTTATTTGAGTGTCTTTTCATTTTCATAACTGACACACCCAGCAGCACCAGATCCTGCCTCCCTGTCCACAACTGCCAATCAAAAGTCATGGAAATCTCACCAAGGACCAGCTCTTTCTCCTTAGCAGATCATTCCATTCAGAATCCAAGGGACCCGAAGCGTGTGCTATGGGTTTTCAGCAGAGCAAGGAAAAACTGGGCAAGGAATGTGATGCTGAACTAACTTTTTTTGGGGGGAGTGCAAGGCTGTCCCCACACTTCAGGGAGTCCTCGGCTCAGTGCTGCTAATACTCCCCCCCAATGCTCAATCATGGCTCTTTGACCAGTGCTAGAATCTTCTGTTTGTGCTGCATTATTCATCCATTCATTAATTGCCATCATTGGATGTGATGCCTTTCAGAGGCAAAATGGATAAGTTAGTGTCCCCAAGGAGATGGTCTTCCATGTGATCATAGCAGTTCAGCCAATGGCAGTCCTTAGGACTTAACCAGCCCCTTTGTGGCGGGCAGGAGGCTGATCATTGGCAGAGAATTCACTAATCACACATTGACTGCCATAACATCCCACAGCCCATTACATTATAGAACTGGGCCAAGATGAAACCTGTGTGCGCTCAGGTCTGTGTTTGCACTGATTCCATTTCCTTATCAGCTTTTTAATGGGCTGCAGATCAATTTGTTCATGTATACAAGGCTTTCTAGCCTGCCATATTATAAAATATTGGGGGATTGAAGAAGAATAAAACATAAAAAACACCACTGAAAACAATACAAATCATGGTTAAAAGTGACTGGCTAATCAATTAAAACTGCTGCACAGGAGACCAGCATAGGAAGGTCTTCAAGAAATGCCTGAAAGCCAAAAGTGAGGATACCTGGATGAGGTCAGATGGGCCTCTGAAGCACAGGGGACAACTCCCAGTGCTCTTCCGGATGACCTCAGTGGTCGAGCCAGGATATAAGGGCTCAGGCAGTCTTTCAGGTGTCCTGCACCCAAGTATGTTCTACCTTAGCTGTAGGATCATTAACAAGAGCCAGTGTGGTGTAGTGGTTAGAGTGCTGGACTAGGAGCTGAGGTGCCTGGGTTCAAAAATCTCCACTCAGCCATGTGAAGCTCACTGGGTGGCCTGGGGCCAGTCACTGTCTCTCAGCCTAACCTACCTTACAGGGTTGTTGTGAGGACAACATGAGGAAGGGGAGAACCATGTATGCCACCTTGAACTCCTGGGAGGAAAAGTGGGATATAAATGATTTTTTTTAAAAAAAATCATGGTCATGAAATCTACGCCAAGGTCTCCCTCTCCAAGGTACTTATCTTGCCTTGCCTTACTGTCTGCTCCACCCACCTGGAATCTTAGGACTATTGACCTCCCCTAGCTTGGGCCAGCACCTATCTGTAGTAGTAATAACTCCCATGGATTAGGATAATAAACTAGCCTGCCACTCTCATGTGCAATGGAGGACCTTTCCTGGATCCTCAAGTTAAACAGCTGAGAGCAGATGCGTTGTCATTAATATCAATGCACGTGCATAAACGCTCAGGTCCCTGTGTAGCACACCACCTGACAACTGATGCACAGCATCTGCTAAGGTATATTTTGAACGGTTGATCCGCTGTTATAAGACAATTATGTTTTCAAGTGCACCATTAATCCAAAGCACAAACGCACTCCTGGCTTTTACCGAAGCTGGAGAAGAGACTTCAACAATGTGAATGAAAAGGAGAAATGGGGGGGGTCACCTTGTACAGTCATCTTTGGGATGAGAATTGCACCTTCCCAGCTTTCAGCCATCTCAGATCCTACAATCAACAGGTGAGGCCTTGTTGGTAGTGCTGCTACTACGAGCTACCTGGTCGGCATTGACCTGTGACAGGGCCTTCTCAAGGTGAATCCCCATTGGTGGAGTGCCCTACTTCATGAGGTGCATTTGCCTCCCTCATTATTGACTTTCAGGAGGAATTTTTTTAAATGTTCCTGTTTACCCAGGCATTTGATGGCTGAAAGGCACTGTTCCTGGCAAGATTTTTTTTAACTGTTTTTAGAAAGTTTATAATTGTTTTTAAGAACTTTTTTTTTTTTAATGTCTTGTTATTTATGTGTTTGCTGCTCTGAGCTCCTTTGGGAGAAAGGGCGAGATATAAATTGAAAAACTGAAAAATATATATGGAAATGATTATAATGATTAGACTAGTAAGTAAGTAAGTACTTAACTAGAGATTAAACTAGAGATAAAAATGGAAGGGAATGGTCTTAGGTCACATTCACACCATACATTTAAAGCACGTTGTCTTCAAGCACATTGCTCCCCTTGAAGAATCCTGGGAACTGCCGTTTGTTAATAATGCTGGGAATTGTAGCTCTGAGAGAGGTGAACTACTGTTCCCAGGATCCTCTGGCCTACCAGATGTCAGTGGGAAGCCCACAAGCAGAAAGCTCTTATGTTCTTAAGGAACCTTAAAAAAAACCAGACCGCGCTGAAGTTAAAATAAGTGACACAGAAGACACATACTGAAACAGCAAGCAAGAGATCTCCCCCCCCCCTCCAGTGAGGCTGAGAGGCATTCTGGGCAAAGGAAAGTAAAAGGAGGAGGTGACTTTCCTTTCCAGGCAGCCCAGCACTACCCATAGTAAAAAAAAATTAAAAGCCCCCCCCAAAAATCTCTATCATGGTGGTCTCGATTGGGGGCAACACCTTTCTCATCTCAGCCTCAGACACTTTCGGTTAGCGCCAACGAGACTGTTGCATGTTCCCATGCCTGCAATGGCCTCCAGATGTTAAGGACTCTTCAGAAGGGGGGCCAGCTGAGCAGAGACCTTGTGCTGCCGTCTGAATTCTGGATGAATGCCCTTGGTGTGTGCATGGGTTTTTTTTTAAAAGCACTGCCTCTCTTACACACACACACACACACACACGCACGCACACACACACACACACACACACAGAGAGAGAGAGAGAGAGAGAGAGAGAGTCTTTATCAATTCCTGCCCCTCCCAACATGTCAGCTTAGCTGTCCCCTTCTCTTCCAACCAAAAGTCAGAGTGATGTGGCGTCCGTTCTTCGGGGGATGCAGGACATTTCTAAAACAGATGAAATGTCTGGCCAGCAAAGGGGGAGTCCTTTCACTACCTCCCACAAAAGATATTAAAGGCCCGAGCAAGATAAAGCGGCTGCCTGTGTATGAGGTGTGTGGGTGGCCGGCTAGGGAGATCGCTGAGGGGGAGTGCATCGGCCTTGCAGGCAGAGGGCCCCAGGTTCAATCCCCAAGGGCATCTTGGAGAGCTGCTGCCAGTCAGTGTAGACAACACCAAGCTAAGGATTAGTGGGTCTGACTCACTATGATGCAGCTTCCTCTCTCTGTCTCTCTCTCTGTCTCTCTCTCTCTCTCTCTCTGTGTGTGCGTGATTCGATTAAGAACATAACTGAATTCCTTCAATTCCTTCCCCATATATGTATGCTTGTATACATGTCTGTCTGCCTGTCTATATATGCATATTGTATCTTATGTATTTCAATTGTACTTTACATATTTTAATTTACTGTAATGTCTTGTGTTTTTATTGTGTATAATTTTATTATGCAGATTTATTGTGAGCCGCCCTGAGTACCCTATTGTAGGGCAGGAAGGGCAGGATAGAAATATTTTAAATAAATAATAAAATAAATAAATAATCCAGATCAGACCAGTGGCCCATCCGGTGCGGCATCCTCTTCCCACAGTGGCCAGCCAGGCACCTTTTCTGGGAAGACCACAGACAGGACTTGAGTGCGAGAGCAACCCTCCCCTCAATTGGTACTGAGAAGCATGCTGCCTCTGACTGTGGAGGCAGAGCCAACATACCGGCAAATTTGGGTTATGCAACGGAAGCTGGTTTGGAACCCGCTTCCCCAAAAGATTGGGCTTTTCTTTCTTTTGTGATAAGCAAAGTGGCTGGCAATTACAGTGGAAAGCGCGGGACAGCCCTTGCTCTGGCGCAGTGTCGTCTAACCTCTCTGCAAACAAATCAGAGCACATGCGCAGTCAACTGCCAACATCGTCTAATCTCCCTGCAACAAATCAGGACGGATGCTCAATAAACAGGTCATCTGGAAGCGCCTTAACTGTCTGTGTCCTTCCTGACACACGTGCCCTCCATGTAAAGGACAATTTGAGGATCCAGAAGGAACAGGTGCTTCTTTTCATCTGTACCTACCGTGTGGCTCCAGGCATCCTTCCTTTGACAGCCTGCCAGTTCCAGGGACTGGGACACGTCAAACCTCAGTGATCAAAGCATCCACTTTGCATGCAGAAGGCCTCAGGTTCAATCTCCCAGGTGGCATCTCCAGATAGGGCTGGGAGAGGCCGCTGTTTGAAACCCTGGAGAGTTGCTGCCAGTCAGTGTAGGCAATCTGGAGCTAGCTAGACCAAGGCGTCTGACTCAGCATAGTGAGTAGCTCAGCTGTCAGAGCATCTGCTTTGAATGTGGAAGGTTCAATTCCCAGCATCTCTGGAAGCGGCTGGGAGAGAGAACCGCGTCTGAAACCGCCGCTGCCAGTGAGTGCTGGCTATATGGAGCTAGATGGCCGGATGGCCTGGCTTGACATATAAGGCAGCCTCCTCTCTTCCAGTGGGTCGCTGGTGGGCAAAGGGAAGGCTTGCCGGCTTCTGGCTTTCAGGGTTGTGTGATCCCAACGAAGAGGGTGGAATCTGAGCAGAGGGCTATTGCTCCCCCTCTCTCTGTGCATGTGACTGATCCCACCTTTTTCGTCTCCTATTGATTTAGATGTTCCGCCTCTTAGATGTTCATTTGGTTGGGGGGGGAGGAGTCATGTGTGTACTGTACGTGTGTGAGCGAGTGTGCGAAGGAGGTGGAGGCGGCAAGGAAAGCAGGAAAGGAGCCACAGCTGTCCAGCCTGGCGAGGCAAACCAGACCCTGCCACTGAACTCCGACAGGGGAAGGCACCGCTGGGGTGCCACAGCCACCTTGGGGAACTGGCCTAGAGCCATGCCGTGCAGCATCCACCAACTCCACGAGGTTTTCTGCAGCTGAATGTTTCCAGGCTGGAAGGACTGGAGCAAGGAAGGATTGCAGCCTCCCCTCCTGCCTCGTGGCCGGGCGAGAGGCGGGCAGAGGCAGCCGAAAGGAACGGAGTGGCTGCAGGCATCGAGTCCTCCTCGCCGGCGTCCAAGCTGGGTGTTTAGCAATCGCCTGGAAGGGGGAGGACCCTTTCGTTTTTCCCCTTCAGCGTTTTGTCACTTTGCCTTTGGATGCTGTGCCTGCACCTGTCCAGCGTGGCCCTCGGTGGGGATCCGCCGCGCCAAGGATCTGCTGTGCGACTAATGTAACAAGCCCCTCCGGTTAAAAAAAAATATTATTATTTGAGACGCCGTCTCTGCTGTGGTAGGCAAGGCAGGGGCTTGGCGAAGGGCACAGGTAGCCCCCGCGGCAGGTGTGAGTCCTGTCTCACTTTCCTGCGTGCTGTGCCGGGCCAGGTCGCTTCCTATGACATTTGGGATTAAAGTGTGGCTTCCCCCGAGCTGTTGCGAAGATGCCTTTCCACCCAGTCACCGCGGCGTTGATGTACCGGGGCATTTACACCATCCCGAACATCCTTGCAGCAGAACAGCACCCTGTTGACATACCTGAGGATGAGCTGGAAGGTGAGTCTGATGGCTCTGTGTGTGTGTGTGTGTGTGTGTGTGTGTGTGTGTGTGTGTGTGTGTGTGGCACTAAAGAGAGGGATCTCTGTCTTTTGGGGTGAGAGATGATGGTCCACGGAGGGCTCCAAGAGAGAGAGAGGCTGGCATCTCAGCCCTCGGCTTTCCTCTCTATTGACTTGACACCGTGTGGCCCAGAGAGGCAGAGAGGTGCAGGATGCTCGACTTTGGACCAGGATGCTCTCTCTCTTAGGGACTCCAGCGCTCTGAAACCCCTGCATCCTTTGGAAGATGCACCTGGGGCGAGTCTTGAAGCATGGATGAGCCAGAGGGAGAGGGGAGGATGGCTACCTCGCCTGGTGTGTCTGTTTGTGTGTGGGCGCCTACTGTCAATGTCGGGGGGGGGCAGAGGGAGGGAAGGGAGAGAGGGGCCAGGAAAGGGCTGGCCCGGTCCGGATCGGGTGCGGAAAGTGAGGCGGAGAAGCGCATCAGCCTCGGGAAGGGTGGAAGAGGAGGCTCGACTGGGGGGAGGAGGGCCGGTTCAGGTGACGGCGAGGCCGGCCGGACTTCGATGACTGGGGACAGGGCGGGGGTGGGAGTGGGGGCATCCCTGCCCCCCCTCCCTCCCCCCGCCCCCGCTTTCGCAATTCTCCTCCTTTTCCTCACCGCCACCATCTCCGAGGCGTCCCGCAGTCCCTGTGCGTGAAACAGACAGGTGTGGGGGGTCATGAAGGTGCCGGGCTCCCCTCCCACCTGTCTCGGCTGTGGGAGCGAGGCACCCGCTGCAGGTGCCCTCCTGGAGTTGTAACCTGGGGGAGCACGCCCCGCCGCCCCTCCCCCGCCTCCTCTTAGGTCGCCTCCCCCACCTGAATGCACCTGGCCGTGGATTCCCCAAAGGGGAAGATCTGCCCCCCCCCACTACCACCACCGCCACCCCCAGCCTCCTTGGAGCATCACCAAGCCTGATGATCACAGGCGCGGTGGCACCAGTGGGGAGGGGGGTCTGTCATGGCTGGCAGGGATGCGCGCGCGTGTGTGTGTGACGGGGGTGTCCGTGCCTGCTGCATCTGTGAGCTGAGGCTGTGCAGAGGGAATCTCTATCAGAAAAAAACCCCACTCCCCCAGCTCCTTCCACAGCCTCGCCCCCCCCCAGCTCCCAGTCGTTCACTGCGCTCCCCGATTGAAATTCCACTCGCCTCTCTTGAAGAATCCAATCTGTTTGGGCAGGAGGCGAAGCGAGGAGATGCCTCTCGACCCCCCCCCAATACACACTCAACCCCCCTCCTGCCCGACTCTGCCATCCAGCTCCTTTCCTGCCTTCCCTCCATCAATCTATCGATTTGCCAAAGTCATCAGAGAGTGGCCTGGCGCGTCTCTCTCTCTCTCTCTGGTTTTGGAGACTTGTCTGATGGAGGTGGGCTTCGGTGGGGGCCAGTGGTCAGAGCTATCCGGCGTATTCGGGGTGTGTGTGCGTGTGGAGGTGTTGTTGGCTGCTGTGTGGCCCAGCGCTGAGGATCAACAAGTCCGCATCTGAAAAGTGGCAGGGTGCTTAGGAGCAAGGGGTGGGAGCTGGTCCGCCTAGCATTGGGGGGGGGGGTTAGTGTGAGGGGCCGTGCAGGAGGTCCCCAAGGTCAATGCCAGGCATCGCCAGGTGAGACTGGGACTGCCCCCTATCTGAAACTCTGCAGCGCCGCTGCCAGTCAGTGCGAGCAATACGGAGCTAGATGGAGCAACAATCTGACTTGATATAAGGCGACTCTCTATGAAGATCAGAGCCCTGTGTTGGAGGTCTGGGTCCTGGGTTCAGTCTCTGACAGTAGGGCTCAGAGAGACTTCATGCCCGGCACCCTGGAGAGCCGCTGCCAGTCAGTGTAAACAATGCTGAGCTAGATAAACTCATGAGACAGGTCTGGAGTTCAGTGGCAGAGCATCTGCTTTGCATGCAGAAGGTCCCAGGCTCAGTCCTCCGCATCTCCAGGTAGGGCTGGAAAAGACTCCTGCCTGAAACCCTGGAGAGCCACTGCCGGTCAGTGTTGACAATACTGAGATAGATGGATCTATGGGTCTGGCTTGGTCAGTAGTTTAGTGGCAAATTCAGAAGTGCAGGGTCCCTTCATGACAGTCACAGCCACACCCCTCCCTCTTTTTTTGCTGCTGGGTTGAAAATGAGATCCTTGTGAATGCCTTCTCCCACAACAACAGACATCCCTAGGAGCCAAGAAGCACAAAAGAGGAGAGTGTTAGCTATTGAAAAGAGTCTTCTCACTCTGATGGGCTCCAATCAGCAGGAAAGGACAAGGAAGCATGTTAGAAGACTCTTCTCAGTGGCTAACACACTCTCCTTTCACGTTGATTGGCTCGTAGGTTGCTGGAGCCATAGGGACCCTGCTGGGACCCTGCTCCCAAAAAAACTAAGAGGTCTAAGACCCCCTGAGACCCTTGATGACTACACCACTGGGCTTGGTACAGTGAAGGCCCACAGCTCAGGGGCAGAGCACCTGCTTTGCATGTAGGCAGTCCCAGGTTCAGTCTCTAGCATCTGTAGGTAGGGCTGGGAACGGCCTCTGCCTGAAACCCTGGAGAGCCACTGCCAGTCAGTGCAGGCAGTGCTGAGCTAGAAGTGCCAACAGCTCTGACTCGGCATAAGCAGTCTTCCCAAGTTTCCTAACCTGTGGCTCAGCGGATTTTGTTGGACTCCCATCATCTCTGACCTTTGGCCATGCTGGCCACAGGGAACTGGGACTCCCACGGTAACGGGGAAGCCAGAGATGTTTCCCCACTAAGGTCTGCGGTGGCCTTCCAGAGACTGAGCCTGGGACCTTCTGGAGGCAAAGCAGCCACTCTGCCACTGGGTCACAGCTCCTCCTCCATACAGCATGGGAACCTCCCTCCGTTGGCCTGTCTAGTTCAGTATCACCTTCCCCAACCTTCAGATACTGTTGGGCTAAACCACCCATCAGCCCCAGCCAGCATGGCCAGTGGTCAGCGAGGACAAGAGTGGCTGTCCCAGCAACATCCCAAGGTCCCCAGGCTGAGGAAGGCTGGCCTCTGCACTGATGGACACCACAGGGCCTTGGATGGGTGTCTCGTCTCCAGGGCCAGCTGGGAGATGGTGCAGGGGATAATTTGAACCTGGGGCCTTCTGTATGCAAAGCAGGTGTTCTACCTCCTGAGCTGCAGAGATTTCTGTAAGGCTGTTTTCACACTGTGAACTCAGGATAAATTCAGAGACTGGGTGGTGGTGTTTTTTTAATCTCCTTTATACCACATCAGAATATTTGTTTGCTTAGACCGCTGTTGTTGGCTCTGACCGGCCGTGGCTTTCCAGGGTCTCAAGGCAGAGAGAGGGCTTCCTTATTACCGGCTGCCCGATCCTTTTGAGATAAAGAGGGCAGAAGCCGAACCGGGAGCCTTCTGCAGCCCCCAAATGAAATCTGGGCTGGACTTTTCTGATACTTGTGCCACTCTTTAAGAGGGTCAGGGTTTGCCTTCCCTGGGTTTCCCTGGTGAAATATTCACCCACTGTTACTGCTGCCCAAACAAAATCTAAAACAGCACTCCTCTCCAAGCTGGTGTGTTTCTTGCTAGCACAGAGCCAGTGTGGTCTGGGTAATCCAGAATCCATGGATTGCCTGTATTCATAGCTGGGCTGTTTGGAAAGGTACTGGTTGCTGTTTCCCAGATAATCCCTGGATTTTGTGCCAGATAAGCAGCATGAGAGCCCATTTCCTGGGCAAGGCCTCTTGGAATGCAACAACGGCCTGCAAGGGCCTGCAACAGCTGTGCTGGATGTCTCCATGTAGACACTTGCTCCAAACAGCCCCTTTTCCATCATGGCTTTCCTCCCCACGGGCATGTCACTGACGGCTGGTAAAAGAGGAAGATCAGAAGCTGCTGCAGACTGGGTCAAACCATTGGTCTGTGCACCTCAGTGTTGTCTACACTGACTGGCAGTGGCTCTCCAGGATTTCAGACAGGGAATCTTCCTTTCCTAGATCTGCCTGGACATGCCTTGGATTAAACCTGAGACCTTCTGCATGCAACGCAGATGCTCTGCCGCTGATCCACAGCCTTCACTGACAATAATATCCTCCCTGCAACGGTGGCCTCAGATGCCGGGATTTACTTTTGAGCGTTGGTTAGAAAGGCAACCTCTCACCCTATAGGAGAAAGGGAAGGGTGCATTTGGGGACACGGCTGGGGAACGGTCTCAACCAGCCCTGTGCTTTTGAGACTCCTCTGAGTCACTGGCTCCTGACTGCAGAGTCTGATAGCTAGAGCTACCACATTTCCTGCATCATACATGCAGCGGGACAGGAGAGCCCTCGACACACATGATGGGGTATGTGCAGACTCCCTTCCTATGCGGCAGTGAGGTTTGGGCAGGCCATGATGCTGACAAGACCATCCCTGCAGCATCACAGGACACGCTTGTCAATTGCCGTCGGGGTAGGGTGCTTAGGGGAATGAGGGGACAGAGCTACTGCACCTTTCAGCATTTTTCAGAAGAAGAGGGAAGTGACCTGATGGGTGTTGGAGACTAGTAGTATCTATAGGGCCACTGGCTCCCCATTGCTGCTTTGGCTCTACTCTGAATGGAAGGAGTTTTCTGACAGAGAGGGGTTTCCCCCCTCCCTTCTGATCCACCTGATATCCTGAACCTGGCACCTTCTGCACTCAAAGCAGGTGCTCTGTCGCTTTGCCACAGCTCGGTCTTTTGCCGTGCAGAGCGAGTGTTGAGCTCTTCCAAGAAGCTATGGCTGCTACGCAATGCATCTGCTGAGATGCATTTGATCTCCTGACACATGGGTGGCCATGGGTCAGGGCCTCATGGCTGCTTTTCCGCCAAAGCAATAGCGTAAGAGGTTGGGTGCACTGGCATAAATGTGTGCGTTAATGTCATGTGTGGCTCGGCTCTGAGTTGTAAGGGAAAGGTCATAGCTCAGTGGCAGAGCCTCTGCCTTGCGTGCAGAAGGTCCCAGGTTCAGTCCCCAACGGCATCTCCACAGTAGGGCTGGGAATGCCCCCTGCTTAAAGCCCATGAGAGCCGCTGCCAGTCAGTGTAGACAGTACTGAGCTAGATGGACTGATGACTCAGTTATAGGGAAGGGCCATAGCTCAGTGGCAGAAGACCTGCTTTGCATGCGGAAGGTCCCAGATTCAGTCTCCAACTGCATCTCCAGGCAGGGCTGGGAATGTCCCTTGTCTGAAAAACTGCAGAGCTGCTGTCAGTCAGTGTAATCAGTACTGAGCTGGATGGACCAATGGTCTGACTCAGTATAAGGCAGATCCCTATGCTAGCACTGTTGTTTTTCAGGACTAGGAAGATAGGAACCTGCGTCATGCAGAGTCAGGCCAGTGGCCAAGTGGCAGAGTATGGTGCATACCAGGCATGGGCAGACTTCAGGCTTGTTGGATCCACTCTGGGGTTTTTTAACTAGGATCTTGAGATGATTTACTTATTTATTTATTAAATTTCTATCCCGCCTTTCCTCCCAGAGGGAACCCAACTGGTGCCAGGTGGTTCAGGCTGTGGAACCAATTGCCTACATGGAGGTATACATTGGGAGAGCCTAGATAAGTTGTTACAGAGCAGGAATTTTTTAATGTGAAGCCCTAAACAGACCAGCCGAAATGCACCAACACCTGGTCAAAGGGGCAGCCAATGGACACTCACGTTTTGCAGGCGAGGAACACGGCAGCTGAGAGATAAGGCAAGACAAGGCAGTGATGGTTCATTTTGTGTCACGTGCAATTTTAAGGAAAAGCAAGTTCGGATCAATATAGTGTCCTGTTTTACAGCTGAGGAACACTGGGTTGCTAATCTAATCAGGCACATCAGGAACCCTTAATGATCTGCTGCCAATAACCCAGAGATCATCCAGCAGATCCCTATCTACCTTCTGCGTGTCATTAGTGTACACTGACCAGCAGCAGGTCTCCAGAGTTTCAGACAGGGAGTCTTAACCAACCCTACCTGGAGATGCCAATGGTGATTGAACCTCTGACCTTCTGCATGCAAAGCAGGTGTTCTTCCACTGAGCGGTGCCTCTTCACTTAACCCAGAAGGTGCCTGATACTGAATCAGATTATTGGTCCATCTAGTTCAGTATTGTCTGCACTGTCTGGCAGTGGCTCTCCAGGATTTCAGTCAGGAGTCTCTCCCAGCCCTACCTGGAGATGCCTTGGATTGAACCTTCTGCATGCAAAGCAGGTGTTCTTCCACTGAGCGACAGGCTTTCCCGGTTCCTTCTTCAAGGTGTCTCGCTGCTCAGCAATGGGGAACGGATTCATCTCATCTTCAGTGCGCATGCAGGCCAATGCATGAATACTGCGCATGGATGCTAAGGCAGCAAAGCAGCATGCAGTGCACAGGTTGTCATTCTCATCTGCTGGCTCTGGCGATGTCGACTTTGAACTGTCAATAGCATCATGTTGTGTAAGCCCATGGTGCGTCTTCTCATCCACCTTTAACTGAAAGATGAACATATGCTCTGCTTTCAGACCAATGGGAGACAGGCGGTTGTAGACTCAAGGAATACAGGCTCTGGAGGAATAGCCATATTGGAGCACAGCAATCTGTAATAATATGGCAGCTGGTGGCTGTTGATTGGGACAGGAGAGAAATGCAATTCTGTTTGCATTTTACTGGGAAGCTACCTAATCTGTACTTCTCGAACCAATACACACACAGACAGCACAGCTGTCCTTCGAAATCTGCACTTCTCCAGATTTTCTGAAGCAGTTCTCTGACCAACCGATGTGTACGAAAATGGCTATATTAGGGGAATGTGCGCCCACAAATGCACATAGTCAGGAATGTAAAATCATTATATCTGGAGAACTTGCTGGCTAAAATATGTGCATTAGTCAAAACAGCATGCAAAAATGGATCTGTCTGGAGAAATTCACACTAAAGCAGTGGCTAATTTAACATAAGATTGGGGGGGGGAATTGCAAGAACCCCCAAACTGGCTATTATATCCATCCCTGGGTGTTGAGCAGTGACCCCCTTAGTATGAGGTTTGAGGTTTTACACGTGCTCCTGTTCTTGTCCGCAAAATGTTGAGAAAACGCACCCTGGACTTACGACTTCTCTGCAACATCTTCCTGCAGTGCAGCTCTCTATCACACACAGCTTCTTCACCGCCCGTAAAAACCTTGCAGTTCCCGTAACCTCTTGGGTCGCTCATGCACTTATGTTTGGACTGATCAAGAGGAGGACACACATGTGATTATCTCAGCTCAGGGTGCTTCCTAATGCCGTGAGGTGTTAGCGTGAAATCGCAATGAGTTAGGGGCCGACTCGTCAAGAAACCTTCTGACACGGATGTTGTTGAGCAGTCAGTGGCTGCGACTTCATTGTGATCTAACAGCAGCGATGATTCATAATAAACTAGCCTGAAAAAGTGAGGTTCACTCCTCACTAGCAACACGGGTAATGCAAGACAGGGGCAAGAGTCACTTTCCATTAAAACATATTGTTGCACTTTATACGATGCAAGCCAGGGGCTTTCACCTGCAGAATGTTTGTGCTGATGATCACGATGCAGCCCCACATTACGGCTGCTTATCACGGCTGATGCGATTCTGAAGGCAGTTGCTCTTGAGGTCTGTGTTGTCATGGTCAGGCAGCTGAAGACGAGGGCTTTCTTGGGTTCTGGACATGGGGCAACTGTTTCAGATGTTCAAGGTGTGCATTGGGGGCGGAGGAAGGATTCTGAGCATGGTTTGAAGTCCTGATCTTGGACACATACGTGGCAAACCCCTGAAAAATATTAAATTGCCAAAATGAAACCTGTCTGAACAGCATTTGCCCAGGTCATTTTTGAACCTCCCCTGAAAACTACAGGGACGTTAGCAAAGCCACACTGCAATATTATCTATGGAGGTGAAACAGTCCATCTTGGCGGAGGGTGGATAGAGAAGAAAAGGGAAATGAATATGTGCCTTGTTGTGTGCATAACTGGTGCACACAGCTATTTCATTGTTTCTAATTATAGTTGCACAGTGGGCAGCACTGAGGGGCAAGTTGCATGGAATGTTACGCAGAAATGTGTGTGGTAAAGCTCTGGGTGTTTCTTGAAATGAAAAGCAGCCTTGGGACACTGCAGCTCAGAGCAGAGGGGAAGTGTGCCATGCTCTCTCTTCACCTATGGAGGCCATATGCTCCCGAATATCAGCTGCTGGAAATCGCAGGAGGGGAGAGTGCTCTTGTGGTCAGGCCCTGATTTTGGAGTTCTCAGAAGAGGCATCTGGTTGGCCACTGTGAGAACAGGATGCTGGGCTAGGGGGGGCTGCTGGGCTGATCCAGCTACAGGACTCTTCTTACATTCTTATTGCCTTCCTCTGCCTAATGGTAGGGCCGGCTCTATGTACCAGCTGTTGCCGTCATCACCATTGCTGAGGCCAAAGGCTCAGGTGACCGGTTCCCTTTGAGTCCCATTGCACTTGACAGCAAACTACCTTCCATTGAACCCCTTCCTATACCAGTGGATTTTTTTTGTTTGTGTGTGATTCTGAGTAGACTTTCCATGCAGCAGCAACAGCCACAACTGGCAGCAAGATCAGCAGAGCTCTGGTCCATGTTGGGCAACTGGGACCTGGCATTTTAACTTCCCACAATGCTCTGTAGCACCACTACAGTCACATCCAAACCATGGTTGAAAACACTGCTGTACCACTTTAAGAGTCATGACATCCCACAAAGAATCCTGGGAACTTTAATCTTTAATCAAAGGCAGGTTGATATGGGAGGAGGTGTTCCTGCAAGTGTCCCCTCACCTTTGCTTTGTAACACTGAACCAGAACCAGCAGTGTAGTGGCAAATTCAGAAGTGGAGGGTCCTTTCATGCTTGTCACACCATGCCCTCTCACAGCCATTTCCCCTTCTAATATTATACAATAAAATGAGTTTTCAGCCTCTTATTTTGTTTAAAGTACTATTCCCTAGTGATGTGTTACAACGATCAGTGCAAATCTCCATGTGTTGCCTTTCAGCTATATTGGCTATTTTCTGGGCACACACATGGGCAAATGTACTAAGATTCTGTAAGGTAAGGAAGTTCCTTGGCTGAGTTTCCCTTCTTGGTTGCAGTACTAAGGGGAGCATGTTAGCTACTGAGAAGAGAGTTCTCAGTGGCTGACTTGCCTCCTTTCACTCTGATTGGCTCCATTCAGCAGAAAAGGACACTGGAAACATAGGGACCCTGCTCCCTAAAAAAGCAAGGGGTCTAATTTGTTCTAACACCCAATTATTTGTCTTTTTCGCAGTCCATGGTATGCACAAAGCTCTCCTCCAACACCACATTTCAAATGAGTTGGTTTTTCTCTTATCTGCTTTTTTCACTGTCCAACTTTCACATCCATACATAGAGATCGGGAATACCATGGTCTGAATGATCCTGACTTTGGTGTTCAGTGATGCATCTTTGCATTTGAGGACCTTTTCTAGTTCTCTCACAGCTGCCCTCCCCAGTCCTAGCCACCTTCTGATTTCTTGACGATTGTCCCCATTTTGGTTAATGATTGTGCCAAGGTACTGATAATCCTTGACAAGTTCAATGTCCTCATTGTCAACTTTAAAGTTATGTAAATCTTCTTTTGTCATAACTTTAGTCTTCCTGACGTTCGGCTGTAGTCCTGCTTTTGTGCTTTCCTCTTTAGCTTTCATCAGCATTTGTTTCACATCATTCCTGGTTTCTGCTAAGAGTATGGTATCGTCTGCATAGGCAATATGGCAATTCAGGGGCATGTTCCAGCCAGGCAAAGGCATGCAAGGAGGGTGCAGAGCAGGGTTGCCAAGGGCTGTGGACTGCAAAGATGGGGTGACCTAGGGAGAGTCCCTAGAGAGCGGTGAAGAGGGGGGATCCATTCCCCAATGTGTGGGTTAACTGTTTCTCCTGCCAGGAGGGGCAATATCAAAGGGCCAGATAGAGAGGCCTGGAGGGCTGTATTTGGGCCTCAAGGCCAGAGGTCCCCCACCCCTGAAATAATGATGCTCAGCAACAATGTCAGATGGACATAGATCACTCCAAAAGGATTTGTTCCCCCAAGCTGTAGCAACGGCCACCGACTTAGACAGCTTTGAAAGAGTAGACAAATTCATAGAGGAGAAAGCGATCAGTGGCTGCCAGCCACGATAGCTATGCTCTTCTTCCACTGTTAAAGGCGGCATACCCCTGAATACCGTTGCTGGATACTGCAGGAGGGGAGAATGCTGTTGCGTTCTGGTCCTGCTTTTGGGCTTCTCAGAAGAGGCATCTGATTGGCCACCTCTGGCCTGACCCAGCAAGCTCTTCTGATGTTAGGCAGGAGGAGTTGGAGGTTATGTGCACACCATACATTGAAAGCACATCCCCCTGCAAAAGAATTCTGGGAACTGTAGTCTACCCCTCACAGAGCTATAATTCCCAGCACCCTTAACAAACTACAGTTCCCGGGATTGTTTGTTGTGGAGGGGAAATGCACTTTGAATACTCCTTAAATGTATGTTGGGCATGCAGCCTGAGAAACCCTTTGCCAATAAATGCAAGGAATGGCATCCAACCGTCAGGAAATCTCTCACAGACTATAATTTCTTTCCTATCCAGGAATGCTAAGGAGTTTCTCGCACAGCACCCACCCCCATTTTCTAGCCGTCTAGCTGCTATGTGGAAAGCCCTCAGATGTTTTCCAGTGTTGAACGACTTCTGTTCGAGTTGCCTCTCAGTCCTGATGAATCTCCTCTCTGTCTACTTTATACTCTACTTTATACTTGCAGAGTGTACATGCAGAAGCTGTCCGATCATCAGGGGGTGGGTGCTGTCGCCTACGTCAGAAAGGCCATAGCCCAGTGGCAGAACATCTGCCTTGCATGCAGAAGGCCCCAGGTTCAATCCCCAATGGCATCTCCAGGCAGGATTGGGAAAGACTCCCTGTCTGAAACCTGGAGAGCTACTGCCAGTCAGTGTACACAGTACTGAGCTAAATCGACCAATAGGTCTGGCTCAATACAAGGCAGATTCCTATGTTCCTATGTAGCTGGTATATGTTCCTATGTTCCTGGTATAGCACAGTGGGGAGGAGAGCCTGGCTGGGAGGCCAGAGTCTGGGAGTTCAAATCCCCGCTCGTGTCTCCTGGGTGTCATGGCCAGCTAAAGATCACCCCCACAGGGAGTGGCACAGGGGTTACATGCCCTGCCACCTGTGCAGCTGTGGGCAAGCTGCATAGTCCCAAGGAGCCCAGTTGCCCCCCAGCTGGCCATTGAGGACAAGGAAGGGGCTGGCTTGTGCAGCTGTGGCAAGCTGAGCAGGCCCTCGCCAGCTGGGGAGAACTAGCCTCAGAGGGAGGCAATGGTCAACCCTCTCTGAAAACCGCTCACCATGAAAACCCTATTCATAGGGTAGCCATAAGTCGGGATCGACTCGAAGGCAGTCCATGTAGCCAAGATGGCACAGCCCATGAGTAAAGCAAGGCATCAGGTTTGGGGGAACCTCAGGTTTTGCAGCAGTAGGAAAAAACCCTCTTAGGACAAAAAGACCTCAGGGGAGTTCCTCCAAAACAGCCCAGTGAGGCCTGATCCCAGAATGCTGACTGTTTTGGGTGTTGGAGGTAGACTGAAAATCTGGCATGGGGTGTGGGAGGAATGGCAGGCTTCTCTAGCAGGAGTGTTACAAGCAGGGCATGTAATTAAAGTGACCGTAACAGAGCATCCCATCTCACAATGGATCTGGATGTTCTTTTCACAGAACAGCTGCAACTCGAAATGCATTCAGCTGCACTCATTATCTGGAGTGGGCTGGGAGCTGAGGCACACGGCATCCTAAGCGGGTGCCCGTACCACGTGCACACAAAGCAACAACATCTTCAAAGGGGGGGAAGGAAGAAGGGATTGTCCCCATCACGTCATAGTTGGACTGCTTGCATGCTGGATCTTGTTTTTGCAAATACCTTTAGTTTTTATTTATATTTTTTTATATTATTTTTGCTTTGAAGCTTGCAAATCCTGAGTTCAAATCTTGCCCCTGCTAAGGCGCTTCATTGCATAAGGGCAAGGAAGATCATTTTGCAAGCCAGAGCTGTTTACAGAGAGGTGTAGAGGGGTCAGGATCCTGTGTTATTTCCCCATCAGGGGATGCTGGAGAGAAGGGGTGGAGAAGCTGGAGGCAATCTTCCCAAATCAGATGGTAGGGGAACAAACTCCATGTCAGCTGAAACCAGACATATATTATTGTTGATGCTGATGGTATTATTTATGAATTTACTTACCTCTTACCTGCCCTTCATCATGAGGTCCCAGGGCAGGTTACAACAATTTAAAATTCATTATTAAACACAGTTGAAACAAATTGCAGTCACTGCAAGAGGGTGGGTCCTGAAAACACACATCCCAGGTATCAAAGACCAAGAGAAAGAAGTGCATCTTCAACATATAGAGTTCAGCTCAGTTTATTATACATTTAGTGGAAACGCTATAATGGAGGTGCCAGGCGCACCTCTTTGGGCAGGGGGGGATTCAGCAGCTTTAGGGGCTGCCACAGAGAATGCCCTCTCCCAGGACGCCACCCGTCAAACCTCTGAGAGTGGTGGAACAGCCAAGAGGACTGTGAGGCGTCCTTCCCTGGCTCTCCCTGTCAGGTTCCTACCTGCTCGTGGTTACTGCCTGTCTCTAGGCACCACCAGGGACTCCACCAGTCCAGACCGCACTCTCTTATGGTTTACCTATCCGCTCTAGCACAGATCTCAACAGATCCCCCTGCTAGGCGACCACCAGTCATGTCCCAATACTAGTATTCCCAGAGACTCTGAATACTGGTATTGTTATTCTCTTCACCGCTGCCACCATTTGTTACAGTTCCCCTTCAGCCTTGGTCATTACCTTACCCTCCCTTCTGGTCTGTGAAACCCCAGCCAAGGATCAGGCCTTTGGTAAACCAAATTAAGTATTTATTACAGATAACAAAGCTAACAAGATTAACAAGATTTCTTCTTAAGGCACATAAGCATATGGTTTTACTCAATACTAATCCGAACTCCACCTCCCTCCTGGTAAACAACTCTCTAAACCCCACCAAGCAACCCACTCTTTCTCTTCTCCCCCCAGATTCCACAATTCACCACCTCACATTCACCCAGATTTACCTGTCCTCCTTTCATTTATACTGTCAGCCATTTTAAACATTCAGCCAATCATCAAGCATTCTATTGCCCATTCACTCCCTCTCCTCTTTCACTACTTACCATGTATACTCTAAACAACCAGCACTTACCATATATACACTAATATATAGGAACATCACAAGGACCCCTTCTGCTGATCTTATCACCCAAAACAGTGTAGACTGGCCCATAAGGGCAGATGGGGCAGTGCCCCACGAACCTGAGTCTGCCTTCAGCCAGCCCTCACATACCTGCCCTAGCTGTCAGCTTCCGCTTCCTCCTCCTCCTCCTTAGTCTCACGGTTGCCCTTTGTAGAATGCAGCAGGAAAGAGGAGGGTGGGGACAAAACTATAATCAGTTGGCTCCGCCTCTCATTGGCTCAGCCTACTGTTGGGCTCCCTGCCTTCCGCCCCACCAGTCCCAATGGGCACCAGCCACCAGAGAGGGTCTGTAGGCAAGAAGGTGATCTTTCAGATGTTTGGGACCTAAAGCTTCAATCCAATACATACTTACTTGGGAGTAAGTCCCATTGAACCCAACGGAGCTTACATCTGGGTAGACATGTATTGGATTGCAGCCTTAAGTCATTTAGGGGTTTAAACATTATTATGTGAGCACCTTTACTTCTGCTACTACTACTACTAATAATGATGATGATAATGATAATATTGTTATACCACAATTGCCAACATACCATCTAAGCGATTTACAAGTATAAAACCAGCTGTAAAAAATATAAACAAGCATAACTAAAATACAGAATTAAAAGAATTCCATTAAAACATTAAAATAAACAAACATCCATAATCAGAATGTTTAATAAAACAAGCCCATTAAAACAGCACAACAATTAAAAGGCCAGATAAAACAAGTGAAGCAAGTTAAACAATTTAGTTACCTATATTGGGGTTTTTTTTAAAGTTTTATGGATTTTATCTGGGTTTTACTATTTTATACATATTTGTTTTTTCAATTGTTTTGTAGATTTTTGACGTGTTTCATCTACAGTTTTATTAGATACTCTGCTTAGAGAGCTTTGTGATTAAATCTTATAAATCACTAGCAGCCTCATATCTGGCATTGCTCAGAAATTCTAAGGAAGAAAAAAATCAATGCAGTTATGAAATCGGTGGTTAAAATCAGTGCAGTTTTGAAAGCTTCAGTCTGCCATCTTGATTCAAAATGGCATCCAATTGTATCCAGACATAGATAAAAAACCTAGGGCCTTGATCTCAGGAACAATCATGCAAAATTTGGTTATGATAGTTTAAGAGATGTCTCAATACAGTACATAGCAAACAACTTTCCAAAATATAAGGCAGATTTATTTTTTAAAAAAAACCTTCTGCACAGGAAACAAATTTTATACATGTAGAATGTTCCTTTTCATGGTGTAGCAGTCATACATACAAACACAACACACACACACAATCTGAAGTGGTACAGTCCAGGAAAAAGCTTCACCACTTTATTCTGCTAAATACACAAGCTGGTCCTTGGTATCCCTTCATAAAACTTGGAAGCACCTCAGACAGCTCCTTGAAAAAATGGAAACGGACTGCCTTCAAGTCGATTCTGACTTATGGCGACCCTACGAATAGGGATTTCATGTCAAGCGGTATTGAGAGGTGGTTGACCATTGCCTTCCTCTGAGGCTGAGAGGCAGTGACTGGCCCAAGGTCACCCAGGGAGCTTCATGACTGTGTGGGGATTCGAACCCAGAGCAGATTCACTACCCCACTGACATCGGAGCCACCAGTCTCCACTGTTTGTAGAAGAGCTGTGCATGAGCCCCCTCAATCCAATTCGTAGCCCAATCTGGCCCCGCCCCATATCCAGCCCCAACCTGATTTGGGTGTCTTGCACAGCCATGCAGTCGGGGAGGAGGTGAGTCGAAGACATGCCGCTCCTTTTCTCCTCCTGTCCCCTGACTGTGTGCTTAACCTGGGTTTAAAACCCTAATTAAATATGTGGTTGGAAGTGGAAACCGGAGACACACCTCACCCCTGTCCTTGTGCCCCTCCTTTTGACACCCCCAGATTGCTCCAGGTGTACACGATGTGACCCAGAGTGATCCAGGATTTCCTCAATGCAATACAACCGAATCCCAGGCCAACCCAAACTGGATTCAGGATCTGGGATTCAGCCAGATCCAGAGCACAGCCCAAGTTTGTAGGGCTGACCAAAGGAGGAGAGAAGAACATGGACAGCTGGTATAGCACAGTGGGGAAGAGAGCCTGGCTTGGAGTCCAGAGTCTGTGAGTTTAAATCCCCGCTCGTGTCTCCTGGGTGTCAAGGGCCAGCTAAAGATCACCCCCACAGAGAGTGGCTCAGGGATTATGTACCCTGCCACCTGTGCAGCCATGGGCAAACTGCACAGTCCCCAGGAGCCCAGTCACCCCCCAGCTGGCAGTTGCGGACAAGGAAGGGGCTGTCTTGTGCAGCTGTAGCAAGCTGAGCAGGCCCTAGGCAGCTGGGGAGGACTAGCCTCAGAGGGAGGCCATGGGAAACCCCCTCTGAATACCGCTTACCATGAACACCCTATTCATAGGGTAGCCATAAGTCAGGATCAACTTGAAGGCAGGCCATCTTGTTCCTAGGCATTTGTAGGTTCAATGCAGGCCTTCTTGCTGGAAATCAGGACCTTGGTCAGCTCCCTGTAGAGCAGGTGTCAGTGGCTGAATCAAAGCAAATCCAAGATTTGGGCAGCAATCCCAGGGGATTAGACAAATTTATGGAGGATAAGGCTACTGATGGCTGCTAGTCATTTTGGCTGTATGCTACCACCACTGTCGGAGGAAGGATGTCTCTGAATACCAGCTGGTAGAATCTCAAGTGGGGAGAATTTCTGTTGCCCTCAGATCCTGCTTGCGGGCTTCCCATTGGGGTATCTGGTTGGCCACTGTGAGAACAGGATGGTGGACTTGATGGGCCACTGGCCTGATCCAGCAGCCAGGCTCCTCTTATGTTCAAAAATTCAAGCAATTTATATGTGTTATCATCTCTCTTGAGTGCTTTAATCCTGGCAGGCATGAAATATAAGCTGCCTGAAGTCCGATACCATCAGTGTATGCAAAATGTTAATGGTCAACTTTCTGGTTCTGAAGTCAAATTCCTTGGTTGTCAATGAGAGATATTAAATATTCAGATGATATGGAGCAGATGCTCAGGGAATATTCGTTGTATGGATTCATTCATTAAATTTGTTTCCTGCCTCCTCACCAAACAGCAGTCAACAAGATTACACTTACAATAAAATATCGTTAAAAAAGCAATAAAATATACAACGTAAAAGGCAAAAGCAAGGCAAGTAAAACATCAATGAAATCAATCAAAAGAACCAGTTAAAACCAATTTCAACTTATTTACAAGCTGCCTGGTATGCCAAAGACCTGTCCAAATTAAACAGCCTGCTGGTGGAAAGTCATCTGGGCAATATAAAAGTTTACAGGGTTGGATTCAGATTAGTCTTGCTCGGAGGAGACTGACTGAAATCAATTGGCCTGACTTAAGACCTGTTGATTTCAATAGGTCGATGAAGGGCCGTAGATCAGTGGTTAGAGCATCTGCTTTGCATGAAGAAGGCTGGTCCCACATTCAATACCCAGTGACTCCAGACAGGGCTGGGAAAGGCTCCTATCTGAAACCCTGGAGAGCTGCTGCCGGTCAGTGTAGACCAGTTGTAGGGAACCTGTGGTCCTCCAAATGTTGCTGAACTACAACTGCCATCATCCCTGACCACTGACCACACTCAGTGGGGCTGATGGGAGTTGTTGTTCATCTGTATTTGGAGGTTCCCTACCCATGGCATAGACAATACTGAGCTTGATAGACCAGTGGCCTGACTTCCTATGTTCTGACAGGCAGGCATGGCCAACAGCACAATTCTAGCTTTGTCTCCTCAGAAGTAAGGCCTGTTTGAATTCAGTGGGGCTTACTCCCAGGGCAGGCAGGTGTGGTTAGGACTGCAGCCAAAGTCTGGCTCTAACCCACCAAAGAGAATTTAGAGGAGGTCTTTGGGGACCACATTTTTCTTGCTCTTCTCCTACCCAATTACAGTCTCTTCCAGGCCTTCAGTTCAGCACGTTTCAGCAGAATGTGATGCATCAACACTTCCCAGTTGTTGTGTGGAGATGGCGCTTGGCTCTGGGTTCCCTAGCTCAGGTCCCTCCCTGCTGTCTGTCTGCCTCACGCTGTCGGGTAAAGAAAATGACTTTGTTACGCCTTTCTCTGGTCCTGCTGGGGTGATTTACAGCTCTAGAGACCGCAGGAGATAACGGATAAGGGATCAAAGTCCAACACATCTCAGCTAAGTAAATAGAAATTGAGCTCGTCTGGTAATCGAGATGGAATTCTGGTTCTCTTTGCAGGCAGGGACACATGTTGGGCTGAGCTGTGATGGGCAATGGAACGTGTTGTTATTAGTACTGGAATAAATTGTGCTGGGTCAGCCTTCGCAAGCCTGATGCCCTCCGCACGTGCTGGGCTGCAACTCGCATCAGCCCCAGCTGGCACGGTCATGCTCATGGGTCCAAAACACCTCGCCCACCATGCTGGGTAGTAACTATAACAGGTGTGGGGAACCTTTGGCCCTCCAGGCGTCGATGAACTACACCTCCCATCATCCCTGGCCATTGGCCATGCATCCTAGAGCTGAGGGGAGTGGTAGGTCAGCAACAGCCAGAGGGTCACCGGTTCCCCACTCCTGATCTATATGAACCCTCTGGGAGATGTCCTCTGGGGATTTGGAGCATGGCGTCACCAATGTGCTGATGACGCCCAGCTCTGTTCCTCCATTTCATGTAAACTAGGAGAAGTTGTGCAGGTGTTGGACTGGTGTCTGAGGCAGTGATGGGTTGAATGAGGGCCAATAAACTCCTGTTTGCTGCCCTGGGCTCCTACTGAGAGGAAGGGCAGGATATAAATTTAATTAATTAATAAATAATAACAAATAAATAAACTGAAACAGAGGTGCTGTTGGTGGGCTCTTGGATCCAGGAAACTGGGGTGGGGAAACATTGGGCCTCCAGCTGTTGCTGAACTACAACTCCCATCAGGCCCGGCAAGCATGGCCAATGGCCAGGGATGGTGGGAGTTATAGGCCAGCAACATCTGGAGGGCCAAAGGTTCCCCACATATGCATTAGGGAGATTGCCTGTTTTGGATGGGGTTGCACTCCCTCTAAAGGAATTGCTGCCAGCTTGGGTGAGTTCTCCTTGATGCCACTCTGTTCCTAGAGGCCGAAATGGCTTTTGTAGCAAGGAGTGGCAAGGAGTCACCAGCTACAGCTGTTCCTGGACTGGGAGAGCCTGGCCTCAGTGATCCATTTTCTAATTACCTCATGACTGGACTGCTTCACTGCGCTCTACATGGGGCTATCCTTGGAGATGGTCTAGGAGCTGCAACTGGTGCAGAGAGCTGCTGGACCCAGTTCAGGGTGCTGGTATGCAAAGGTCCAAGTGGTATTGGACTTAAAGCCAAGTACTTAAACCCTTTCCCCATAACTGTCTACCCATATGTGGAGATTGTGGGGTGGGTCCTGTCCATGGTCCCATTGACTAGTATAGCCTATGGGGTTGTGATGCAAGACAGGGCCTTGTCAGTGGTGATGCCCCAATTCATCCCCTGGGGAAGTCTAGTCATTCCCCATGCTGAGAGTTTTAGGTTTTTAGCTCTTATATACCTGGTGCTGTAATTTTTAATTAATTTAATTCAGTTAGTTGCTATGATTGCCTTTTATCATGTTGTGGACAGCCCCGGGCTCCTACGGGAAGAAGGGTAGTACAGAACAATCATCATCACAAGGGATGCCATGTTGCATAGTGTTGAAAACACTTAACATACATGTTCTTAGCAATCCTGTGCAACAATCCTATATAGTAGGCCAGTATTATTATCACCGTCTTGTAAATGAGAAGCTAGGTCTCCCTAAAAGGTTAATAGCGGAGGCATAATTTGAATGGGTGACAATCTGGTTCACCTCCTTTGCCCGTCACCCCATTGCAGCAGAACTGCTACTGAAATTTTGCCTAAAGTTAAATTCGAAGCCATTGGGGGCGGTTTCACTTCAGTGAGACATTGGAATCATTCTGAGGCATTCCCTCAGGGGCAGGAGGGGGGGTATGCAGCACACCTCTAATGCCTGGTGAGTCATTCAGAATCATGCAAGTGGTTTGTTTATTTATTTATTTATTTATTTAGCTATCTATTTAAATGTTTTTATACTACCCATTCAGGGCCAAAACAGCCTTCTTAGGGCAGCTGGCAATTATAAGGCAGGTTAAAAGTCGTCATAAAGCAGGCCAAACCGTCATAAAACAGGTTAGAAGTCAAATTCAAAATTCACAGCAATAATAATCACCTTGAAACAGCTCCTTCCAAGATCAGCAGTAAAATGGCAGCAATGGAGAAAACTACAATTTAGGATCATAAAACAGCATCATTACTAGTTAGAAGGCGACATAAACACAGGGACACTTGTCTGGCTTTGCATGACGCAGGTTCCTAACCCTGAATAATAACAATGCTGGCACAAAAAGCTGCCTTTTACCGTGGCATGCCATTGGCCCATCTAGCGCAGTGTTGCCTACACTGACTGGCAGCCACTCTCCAGAGTTTCAGACAGGGGATATTCCCACCATTGCCAAGGATTGAACCTGGGACCTTCTGCATGCAAAGCAGATGCCCTGCCACTGAGCTGCAACCCTTCACTATGCCAAGTCAGACCCATTGGTCCATCCAGCTCAGTATTGTCTGCACTGACTGGCAGTGCCTCCCCAGAGTTTCAGACAGGAGACACTCCCCAACCTACTTGGAAATGCCAGAGATTGGATCTGGAACCTTCTGCATGGAAATCAGATGCTCTAACCACTGAGCTATAAACCCTCCCCATCAGGTCTTTACAGCCCATTCAAAACCTTTTAACGAGGGAGTCAGTGGTACTTCCTCTTGGAGGGAGTTCCGTAATGATGGGCCAGTACTGAGAAGGCCCTGTCTCTTGTGTCCACCAGTCTGGTAGACTTTATCAACAGGCCCATAAACAGAACCTCTGTTACCAGTCTTAAGAACCAGGCTGGCTCATATAGGTGCAGATAGTCCTTCTGACCCCAGTTCGTTTAGGGGGACAACAACACTTTGAAATGGGCCCAGGAGCACAGTGGCAACCACTGGTCCAAAACTGGTGTTATATGTCTTGACCCCCCCCCCAAGAGTGAACCAAGCTACAGCTTCTGAACCATCTTCAAAGGCAGCCCCTCATGGAGTGGATTGCAGTAGTCTAGTCTGGATGTGACCAAGGCACGCATAACTGTGGCAAGGTCTGGGTTGCTTAAAAAGGGCTGCAGCTGGCGAATCAGCCTAAGCTGTCCCAAGGTTTACTGCAAAATTCCTGTGGTGCCCAGAGAGATGGTGCGATGTCTGACACCAGGAGTAAACCTACTGACTGCAATGTGGCTCCTTTTGAAGTAAAACACAGGATGGTAAATAGGAGAAACAGAAGGCTTAGACGGCGAAAATAAAATAAAGATAAAGTCGGGAAGAGATTTCCTGCAGATCACCCTGGATGGTGGAGTGAGTTTTAAACAGACCTTCACTGGAGATGCTTCAGTCAGTGTTTGGAGGAAACTGCCCTTGGCATGCCAAAATGTTTGTAGCTGGAAGGGGGAGGAGAAGAAAATGTGTTCCCAGAAATGCAGCCTTCCTGCCCCCCCCTTATTACATTTGTCTGTATTTATTCAATGGACTGGCAAAGCTTCTGCACCTGCCACTGTAAATCTAAGCTCTGCTGGTGGACTCCAATTACTTGGGATCTAGCTTGAGATTACTCAAGATTACTTGGGAGAGGGGAACCACCCTAAGAGGTGGGTGTCTCTGGGAGTGACAGGAGCTGGAAGAGAGTGCTGGCGTCACTAAAGATGTGCTTTGGGGAAGGGGCCGTAGGTTCATGGCAGCGCACCTGCTTGGCATGCAGAAGCCCCCAGGTTCAATGCCCTGAAAGCCTGGGCAGTTGCTGCCAGTCAGAGTAGACAATACTGAGCAGGATGAGCAAAATGGTTTGACTCGGTATAAGGCAGCTTCCTACACCAGGAGTAGAGCCATAGCCCAGCGGCAGAGCATCTGCGTGGCATGCAGAAGTCTCCAGGTGTTCAATCCCTGCTGTCTCCAGGAAGGGCTGTTTGAAATCCTGGGGAGCCACTGCTGGTCAGTGTATACAGTCCTGAGCTAGCTGTGTCCCTGTTGTGTTTATGAGGTCTGTTGCCAGGACGAATGTTCTGTCGCAGTGTTTGTGCCATGAGTTGCATTTGCCTCCTGCTGTCCCAGCGAGCTGTCCCTTCAGGGATGTCTCTCTGGATTAACCTTCACGCAATAATTCCGGAGCAGACACCAGCACTGATTGTGGTCCCCTGGGGAGTACCATAGGAGTCATGGCTCAGTGCTTTGCATGCAAGAGGTCCCCGGTTCAATCCCTGGGATCTCCAGGTAGAGTTGGGAAACACACCCTGACTAAAGCCCTGGAGAGCCGCTGCCAGTCAGAGTTGGCAATACTGAGCTAGATGGACCAACGGTTTAGTTTGCTATATGGCAATTCTCTTTGCCATGCTTCATTTGTAGCTGGAAAGCTAAAAGGGGTAGCCTTGGTGAAACCCATAAGTGTCTTGACTCCTCTCCAACTGTATCCGAATCATCTGCTCTACAGCCTCCTGAAAAGGCTATTATATCTAAGTGGAGGAAGCATATCAAAAAGGAAGGGGACTGGCCTCTGCTCCATTTGCAAACTTGTTATTTGACCTTTGTCTTTTGCAGGGACTTTATTGCACCAGCCATGCTGTGCAGGCTGATTGAGACCTAGACAGTTTGTGATCCACTTAAGATCAATTCAGAGGAAACTAATGGCAGGTGTTACCTTTTGTACATTTTGGCCTGACGGGAAGAGGTTTCTGGATTTTTACATTTGCAGTCCAATCCTAGTTCTGAGAGCTGCTGTGTTCAACACAAGCCTTTTACAGACACACACACACCACACAAGGCTTCAAGGACTGTCAATCCTACTCTGTCCAACTGTCTGCCTCTGTGAAGTTTTCGCACATGCCAGGGAATGCCTAGAAGCCAAGAACCTCTTCTCTGGTGGGGAGTCATGATTCCTCCCTTATCAGTCCCGTTGAATTGCCAGGACATCCTAGATCTAGGCCAGAGGTGGGGAAGCGATGGCCAATAGTCAGGGATGATGTGAGCTGTACTCCAGCAACATCCAGAAGGTTGCAGGTTCCCCATCTTTGAAGTAGGCATTTGGACACTAACCAAGAGGTCCAGTCTGTGCTTCCACCGTTCCCCTTTTCCTTCTAGCCAGCGCTGGCTGGTGGCTGCATGTCAGTGGGGCAGTGGAATCAGCTCCAGGTTGAAGTCTGCACTTTCATTGAGCTGTCCAAGGCGCTGAAACCTCTTCCCGCAATAGGTTCAGCACCTTGGACTGCTCCTTGAACGTTCAGACTAAAGCCCAGAGCAGGTTCACTCTCCCACTGGCATGGAGCCACCAGCCACCATGGTTTCCACGCTATGTCAGCTAGTAATAGTGGAATGTTTCTTCTCTTCCCCCCCATAGCTTCCCATGCCCCATAACTGCCACCACATCCTTAACCCTCCACTTGATATGCAGCAGCAGATCAATGGTGATCAACAGAAAGGGCCACCCGTATCTAGAGAGCTGGTCGCCTCCTGTAAAAGCCATCACACAGGACAAATGTCCCCATTACCCAATGCCCAAGGGAACTCATTTCTGTTGACATCCGTGGCTTTGAATAAGGAGATGCACTGAGGGTGGTTTAAAAGTGTTTTGCTGCCTCTGGTGTTCATGGTGTAGAACTGCAGCGTAATGGTCTAGCCAGCCACCGTCGCTCCTGAGGACCCGTTTAAAATCAATTAATGGAAACAGAGACAGATTTTCATTTCATATGATTACATATGTATATCTCTCTACATCTATTTCTGTCTGTAAACACAGACACACATCTCACCACCGCTAGAGGAGTAGCAGAATTAAGGCTTCAGTCATGCATGATGTAGAGAAAATGAATAGGGAGATTTTTTTTCTCCCTCTCTCATAGTACTAGAACTCGGGGCCATGCAATGAAGCTGGAAGATTCAGGACAGACAGAAGAAAGGACTTCTTCACACAGAGCAAAATTAAAATATGGGATTTCCTCTCACAGAAGGCAGTGATGGCCACAAAGTTGGATGGCTTTAAAAGAGGATCAGGCAAATTCATGGAGGAGAAGGCTATCAGTGGCCACTAGCCATGATGGCTGTGCTCTGCCCCCACTGTCAGAGGCAGCATGCTTCTGAATATCGGTTGCTGGAAACCGCAGGAGGGGAGAGTTGCTGTTGTGCTCAGGTCCTGCTTGTGGTCTTCCCTTTGCGGCATCTAGTTGGCCACTGTGAGACCAGGATGCTGGACTAGATGGGCCTTTGGCATGATTGAGCAGGGCTCTCCTTGGTTCTGAATTCAACAGGACTTATTTCCAAGTAAACCTATTCAGGTCAGCCCTGTAAAGAAGCCATTACAATCACAACAAATTGTGATCCCACCCAGAGGGCTGCTTCTAACACGAAGCATTTCTGTAGCCAGTTTTTGACTCTAGGGAGCCTCTCAGTCAGTCTTGGGGAGGAAAAGAGAAGGATAGCCTTAAGGCAAGCAATGCAAAGAGCTGCCTGAGATTGCAAGTCATCTGCCCCCTCCGTCCTCCCTCTGCCCCTGAAAGGTGCTGAGGAAATGCAAGCCAAGTCCTTGTAAAACAAGGGCAGGAGCAGACTGAACCGTATCAACCAAACAGCAAAGAGCAATTCCCTTGGCCACTTGGCTTCCCACGCCCAGGATCAGCCTGAGCTTGATTTGTTCGTCCACCACATCGAATGCAACAAGGAAAGCCACGCTTCAGTCTGAAGATGCGTCTTGCGCCTCTGCTCCCTTTCCTCCAGCCAGTTTTTTAGCTCTGGAAAATTGGTACGTTACTAGCATGGTTCTGGCATGCAAAGCGGATGCTTTACTATTCAGCCAGAGCTCTTTGGCTGTACCATTGGACCATCTAGCTCAGTAGCATCTACACTGGCTGGCAGAGGCTCCACAGGATTCCGGAGACGAGTCTTTCCCAACCCAACCCGGAGATTCCTGGGAGTGAACCCGGGACCTTCTGCATGCAAAGCGGATGCTCCGCCACACTTCGCTGTGGCCTTTTCCCTGTCATAGGAAGCTTCCTTACACCGAGTCAGACCATTGTGCCCATCTCGCTCAGTATTGTCTGCACTGACTGGCAGCAGCTCCCCAGGATTTCAGAGAGGAGCCTTTCCCAACTCGTCCTGGAGGTTCTGGCGACTGAATCTGGAAACTTCGGCATATGCAAAGCTGATGCTCTCTCACTGAGCAGCAGCCCTTCACTATAGCAAGTCAGACCCATTGACCCATCTAGTTCAGCATTGTCTACACTGACTGGCAGCGGCTCTCCAGGATTTCAGCCAGGAGCCTTTCCCAGCCCTGCCTGGAGATGCTGCTGGGGATTGATCCTAGTGCCTTGCTCTATTAGTCTCTTATTTATTTATGGCCACCTAGTTTGACCACAGTCTTGTGGGGAAGAGGGATACACTGCCTGGCAAATGATGGTGTCACTGCTGCCGTGCGGATTTGCAGTCCAGGTTGTCAAAAGACTCCGCATGGATGGGAAGCGAGCCTCAAAAGGGATTGCAGGGATTGCCCTTCCATGTCAGAGAGAGCCGGGGAGGGGGGCAGCTCCCACTTGCTCTACAGTCGCTAACCAAGGCAAGCCATCCAGTGGCTGATCGCTGTTTTGGAATGATGCCTAAAAGGGAAACTCAGGTACCACATCAGGCAGAATTACTGTCACTCTGCTACTGGTGGCTGGTGCCCAATGATGCTGGGAGGGCGGAAGGCAGGGAGGCCAACTGTGAGTGGAGCCAGAGCCAATGACAGGCAGAGCTATCCCCTGACTGGTTGTAAGTAAGCAGGCAGGCTGGTGGGGGCTGGCTGAAGGCAGAATGAGGTTGGTGGGGCAGTGCCCCATTCGCCCAAACAGACCATCCTCCTCTCCAAATGTAACCTCCATCTTGTAGTCCACATTTTGTTATTACTCATTATTTCATTTCTTATATTTATTAGTCCTGTTTTTGCACTCAGGTGCCTCAGAGTGGCTTGCTCAGTAAAACTAAAAAGAGCAAAGACATTAACACCAGATTTAAAAAAACAGCCATAAACCAAAAAACTAAAATGCCCGACTGACCATATATTTGGAAGGCACAAGTCTTGCTCGCCCCACTTGAAAGATGAGCACAACAAAAGCCACTGACATATCTAAGAATCCTCATCAATGAAAAGGAAATAAGAATGGTTTTTGCCTAAAAACAGACAGCATTGGTGCCAGACTGGCAAAGGCTGGTAGACTCTGACTGGCAGCAGCTTTCCAGGCCTCAGGCGTACATTGGCATCTGGGACCTCCTGCATGCAAACATGTGCTTTTACTACTGAGCTATGGCCCTCCGCAAGATCCTTCAGTGTATAGCAGCATAATAGACGAAGCTGCTCTAGGCTGAGTCAAGCCAGTGATTCATCGAAGCCAGTGTTGGCTATTCTGACTCACAGCTGATCTCTAAGGTCTTTCCCAACTCTGCTCCCCAATGTGCTCTGTGCAGGAGATACTAGGGGTTGAACTTGAGACCTTCTGCATGCAACACATGTACTCTTCCATTGGACTATGACAACATCTGAATGTGCTGCTGTTCGAGCCCTGATCAGAAACACTGAAGTGTAGCCAATCCCAGCTGACACCCACCCACCCCCGCCACCTTTTATCAGGTAACAGTTCCACTCAGGAACTCCAAATGGGATGCACATAGTGTTCCTGGCAACCCTGAGATCACTGGATGAAAATGTTTCTAACTGTAACAGTTTTCACATGTTTATAACTAACTGTTTTTAGAATGCTTTTTTAAAAAAAACCTAGTGTTTTTGTTTATATATAAAACAAGCCCATTAAAAAGCATAACAAACGAAACAGATAAAACAGCGATTAAAGCAGTTGGATCAGAAAGTCCATGTTCAGGGGAATGCTTGTCAAAGCAGGTGGGTCTTCAAGAGCTGGAGGAATGCCAATACCACGGAGCCTCTCGTCGTTTAGCAGGGAGGGCATTCCACAATGCTGGTGCCACAAGTGGATCATCATAAAGCTGTGGCAAGGCTGATCTTAATGCCCTTACCAGGCACCCGAGTGAATGTTGAAGAGGATGTTGAAATGCTCCGCTGGAAGCTGGCCTGCTGTACCTGTCCAAAAAAAAATGTGCGTTGCACATTTGAACTTAACATCTTGAATCATCTCAAGGTGCGTTGATGAGCCTCTAGAACCCCCAGAGGCAATAATTATGCTTCCCACCACCATGCCTGCTTGCCAAATGTATAATGCATGGATTTTTATGTGCCAGATTCCGGAGGCCTTGCAGACCTCTTCCGTAACCCGCTTTGGGGATATGGTCCACTTAATTCCTATCTGGATACTTCTGCTGGCAGCTGGTGATTAGTCCTTTGCTCTGCATAAGGGGGTAGCAGCGTGTCCCAAAGACATCAGTATTAGGAGAGCTGAATTTATTACCCTTTTGGATTCCAGAGAAACTCTGGGAAGAACACAGCAGATGGATCAGCATCTTAGAACAGAAGTTTTCAAATGATGTTCTGGGCAATTTGAGGGCTCCTTATAAGCTTGCTCAATCCCTGGCATCTCCAGGTAGGACTCGGGATGTCCCACGTCTAAAGCCTCAGTGAGACGCTGCCAGTCAGTGCAGCTATTGAGCAATATGTAGTAACACACTGTAGAAAATAGATTCACACTGGGCATAGTTGAGCTGTGGAATTTGCTTCCCAAGATGTTGTGATGGCCACCAACTTTGCTGGCTTTAAAAGAGGATTAGGCAAATCCTTGCAGGAGGATGGGGGCTAGCAGTGGCGACTAGCCATGATGGCTATGTTCTAGTTTCACTGTTGGAGCCAGCATGCTTCTGAATTCCAGTTACTGGGAACTGCAAGAGGGGAGAGTGCTTAGGTCCTTCTTGCCGGCCTCCCAGAAGGGGCATCTGATTGGCTGCTGTGAGAACAGGATGCTGGACTAGATGGGCCCACTTTGGCCTGATACGGCAGCCAGGCTCTTCTGATGTCCTTATGTTCATGGGACCAGCGACTGTGCTCGAGTGTCCCTTTCATCTCTTCGCTTCAAAGGCTGTGGTGTCAAATGGCTCCCAGGTGACCTCCTTTTGGTGTCAGGGTCTGGTGAGCCAACTGACGATATGCCTGACTTGCAGAATGCCTTTGATAATGCCCTTCCTGCCATCATGGCCTCCTCAGAAGTCTGGCCATGGCATCAAAGAGAATGCCTTTTGGAGGGGTTGGAAGGTAGGTCATGCAAACTGAGAATTCACTTAGGCTGCATTAGATTGTCCTGGATACTCTGTGACAATTGGAAATAGTAGCATTCTGAGGATGGTGTAGGCCTTCTCCTGGCCTCAGGGCCCAGGCAAATGCCCAATCTTGCCATCTTCTGAAGCTGGCCCTAGGATGCACGTAGTGTTCTGGAGCTTCAGCTGGTGCAAAACACAGCTGCCAAGATGTTGTCCAGTTTGCATATTCCTCCCAAGTTGTTGTTAATAATCAGAGGCTGCCAGTTTGTTTCTGGGCCCGATTCAAAGTGCTGGTTGTGTTACCCATAAAAAAATGTTCTTTTTTAAAAAAAAAATCCTGTTTACTCAATCATTTGATGGCTGAAGGACACCGCTCCTGGCAACCCAGAAATCACTGGATGAAAGAATGTGTATAACTGTTTTTCAGAATGTTTTTAACTGTAACTGTTTTTAGATGTTTTAAACTGTAAACTGTTGTTAGAATGCTTTTTTAAAAAACAGGGTTTTTTTATTATTTTATTCCCTTTGCTGACCTGGCCTCCTTCAGTAGGAAGGGTGGGATATAAATTCAACAAAGACAATGATTTAGGGATGGGGAACCTTTTTCATATGCAAGGCGCTTGGTGCATGTGCAACCAGCTGTCCCAATGATATAGGCAAAAGATGCAGACTGAAGATGGAGGAGAAATTCAATTCAGTTCTCATTTAAAGCCAAATTTATCAAATCTCTCAGCCTCATGAAAATCCTATTCATAGGGTCACCATAAGTCGTAATCGACTTGAAGTCCATTTACATTTAGATATTTATATATATATATATGCACGTAATTGTGATTAACAAAACAGGGGTTTTTATTGTATTACCAAAACGTTTTGGCTTTCAGATATGCTTCCATATATAATATATGCTCAGAGGGGCTTCATTTGCAGAAGCTAAGTACTGTTTGTACTGTCCTCCAGGTGCAGGCCATGTGGTGCATGTGGACACATTGGCACCACATGGCCTGAACCTGGAGGACAGTACCACCACTCCTTAGCTTCTGCAAATGAAGCCCCTCTGAGCATTCCATCCTCAAAGCTCTGTAACTGCCACCTTGGTAACAGCATTTGTATTATATCTATATATGCAGAATAAATATAGTAATTGAGTGTGTGTGTATATATACACACACTCAATTACTATATTTTCGATTAGATAGATAGATAGATAGATAGATAGATAGATAGATAGATAGATAGATAGATAGATAGATAGATAGATAGATAGATAGATAGATAGATAGATAGATAGATAGATAGACAGACAGGGAAGGAATCTGGCCAATGGGTGAAAATGGGGGTGGATCATAAATCAGACCTCACCTGCCCTGCTGGTTTCTGCTGAACTCATCTGATTATTATTTATTTAGTTATTAAAATTTATATCCTGCCTTTCTTCCCAAAGGAGCACAGGGCAGCAAGCACACAGGTGACAAAAAAAAAAAACCTTAAACACAAAACACCTTAAAAGCAATTCCAACATGTGCAGACTAAGATAAAGGTCTCTACTTAAAAGACTTGTTGGAAGAGGAAGATCTTCAGTAGGTGCCAACAAGACAACAGAGATGGCGCCTGTCTAATATTTAACAGGAGGGAATTCCAAAGAGTCGGTGCCGCTACACTAAAAGCCTGATTCCTATATTGTGTGGAACTGGCCTCTTGATAAGATGGTATCTGCAGGAGGCCCTCGCCTGCAGAGCTCAGTGATTGACTGAGCATATAAGGGGTAAGACAATCTGGCAAGTGCTTTGAAGTACTGACTGAATCATCTAGTTGTCTTCTTAAAGCAGGGGGTTGGGAATTGGGTAAGGTCAAGGGAAGGTGGGCATTGCCAAAATGCTCTACTGAGTCACATCCTAATTTGGCCCACGGGCCAGAGATCCTCCACCCTGTTGTGTAGCTCATCAGGATCTTCTGTTTCCCCAAAATGCTACTGGCGACTGCATTCAATGTGCCCCCCCCATACATATGCTTTTCAATTCTCTGCCTGCACGCACACCTCCCCCTGCCCTGCCAGGCTGTCCAGCCAGCCAGGGCCCCTATGTGCTCCTCATCCATCCCAGTCAAGTGGAATTAATTTTACAGCATGGATTTCATGAAATGCTTGCCGTGTACAACACTTGCTTAAATGCCGAACTGTATTATGTGCTGCTGGATTCGCCTCATCTATTAATTTCACAACCCTAATTTAACAAACCACCAATCAAGCTTCCTTGGCAATATTTGTACTTTATCACCCATGATGCTTAATTGCTCATAACTCCTCTCTTTCCACGACTTTCGAGGTAGTTTTCGCTCTTTAATATTCAAACCAGGGACTAAAATGAGACACATCCATCGAACTGTGCAGTTATGAAAATCTTCTTTCTCTCTCCATCTCCTCTTGGCTGGAAATGGATGCCATATCTTCTTCCCTGCAGAATGTGGGTACCACCCTACAAAACCTTGTTGACTCCAAGAATAATGGCCTGGAAATAGATTTGCTCTCTCTCTCCTTTTTTGGGACTAATTTCTCTTTGTCACAAACAAGAGCTGTGCCAACACATGGAGGATGCCAGCTGTTAAGCCTTTGTCATACTTAGTTTGGGCTTGTCAAAGTCAGGATGGGGAACAGTGCCAATGGAAGGAACTTTTCCAACTGCACTACAAATGTAGCCAAAATCACATCTTAAGAGCAATTAGGGCTATAACTTGACTAAAGAAGACCTTCGTGGATTACTTGCACGAGTTTCAGTGGATTTACCAGTTGATTAAATCTGTATGTGAATAAGTCAACAGCCCTGGGGAAATATGCAAATACACCAGCGCTCATCCTATTCAGAGTAGACCCAATGAAATTAATGGGCATGGCTAACTTTGGCCTGTTAATTTCAATGGGGCATCTCTGAGCAGGTAGATACAAGCCAAGGATTGTTTCTCTGATTTTTGATCAGGGCTCAGTCTGGCTATTGGGGCTCTCCCCAAACACACCCCATCTTCTCAGCCACACCACCCTCACCCAGGTCACACCCCTCACGGCCCTGCTATGTACCTTGAGTGTTTTTGCCTGGCCGGGATATGTCTTTGAACTCTGATCTTGCCTCTTGGTTGCTTGGATAGAGGAGGGAAGGAGGTCTGTGTGTTTGTGGAAACCTCTGGCTGTTGCATGGCTGGATGGCACCTACTGTGCAAATTTATTATTATTATTATTATTATTATAGTTTAAATTTAAATTTAAATCCCATCCTTCCTCCCAATAGGAGCCCAGAGCAGCAAACAAAAATACTAAAAACACTCTAAAAGTTTAAAATATATTAAAACAAAACATCTTTTAAAACATATTAAAACAAAACATCTTTTTTTTAAAAAAAGGTTTAAAAACATCTTAAAAAGCAGTTCTAACACAGATGCAGACAGGGATAAGGTCTCTACTTAAAAGGCTTGTTGGAAGAGCAAATGTTGGAGTCGCATCCATTGCCCCGCCTATTTTTGTGCCTGACTCCACCCACCATGTGGATGTGGTCCCCGGAAGGTTGCCACAAATTAATATGGCCCTCAGGCTGGAAAAAGGTTTCCTACCCCTGTGGTAAATTAAATCAGTATTATTGCTCCCATATTGCAGATAATGGGACAGAGAGAGAGAGAGAGCAGCTTGCCTGGGGTTACCTAGCAAGTACATGACAGAGGTGAGATTTGAACCAGAGATCTATGTTGCTGAATTTGGTCTCTTTAGCCACTACAATACACCAACAACCTTGGCTCCTGGCAGTTAAAAGTATGTGAAGTGCTGGCTGGTGAAGCCCATTGGGACTGGTAGGGTGGAAGGCAGGTAGCCCATCTGTAGGTGCAGCCAGAGCCAATGAGAGGTGGAGCCAGCTAATTTTAGTTGTATGCCCATCTTCCTCCCTGCTCAGTTATACAAGGGCAGCACTGAAGCTAAGGAGAAGGAAGGTGACAGGCACTCCACACCCCTGGAGTAGGAAGGCAGGCAGATGGGGCTGGCTAAATGCAGACTGAGGTTGGTGGGGCAGTATCCCATGTGCCCAAACAGAGCAAATTCCACCAATCGTATGCAAAGTGGCAACAACAATGAAGTAGTGTAGTGGCAAATTCAGAAGTGCAGGGTCCCTTCACGATAGTCACGCCCACGACTCCTCACAGCCATGCTCCCTTCTAAGATTATACAATGAGCTTTCAGTCTCTTACTTTGTTTGGAGTCCTGTTGAGCAATGAATGCAGGATGAGGGCATGTCTTTTTGAGGTTCAGCAAGAAGAATACGGCGACAGCTTCCAGAGGACTCTTCTCAGCAGCCAATACACTCCCCTTTCATGCTGATTGGTCCGTAGGAAGCTGGAGAAATAGGGACGCTGCTGGGACCCTGCTCCCAAAACCGTAAGAGGTCTACGACCCTTCACACCCCCGGACAACTATACCCCTGAAATGATGGAGAATAAGGTAGCTGGTTTCTTCAGCTGGTGAATCGTTGCATCGTTTTAAATGGCTCCATCATTTGGGTTTTAAAATGAAACATGAAATGTTAACTTGGGAAATGAACCCCTTTAGGCTCCTTGAGAAGACATGTACAGCAGTGGAGGCTGGTACATTTGGGCAAGTGGGCCACCACCCTAAAAAGCCCCCACCTGCCTGCCTCCTTTATATACAACCAATCCAGAAGATGGTGTTGACTATCAGCTTCCTCCTCCTCCATCTCCGTCTTTATAGAAATCAGCAGGGAGGAAGATGGGGGTAAAAACTAAAATTGGTTGGTCCCGCCTACTGTTGGCTCTGCCTGTCACTGCCTCTGGCTCCACCTACTGTGGGCATCTATGCCTTCCACCCTGCCAGTCCCAATGGACAGCAGCCTCCCCTGCCCCCCGGACATATAGGCAGAGCTTGGAAAAGTTACTTTTTTGAACTACAACTCCCATCAGCCTCAGCCAGCATGGCCACTGGATTGGGCTGATGGGAGTTGTAGTTCAAAATAGTAACTTTTCCAAGCTCTGCATATAGGACCACACTGTTCAACTAGTAAGCACTTCTTGATCGTTTCGGGAGACATCATATAGCCAGTCTGACAAACTGACAGCCATCAAACATTGCCAAACAGCTAATATGATTGTACGTCTGTCATCAGATTCTATCAAGTACTTAACGCCATTGCACACCAACCCTTAACCCGTCAAATACGAGGGGCCCGTTACTCATCTGCTCTCAATTACAGTCAAGTTACAGGTACAAATCCAGGTATCCAATATCCCGGGAACGCTCAGCAAAAATCTGAGCCCTCTAAAAGAACATCCAGCATCAAAATTGGCCTGCAGCTGTCCAGGATTGAAAAAGTTAACTCAAAGACCTTGCGGTGTAGGTTGGAGTTTTTTTAAAAAAAATAAAACTACCTCTCTCTCTCTCTCTTTTTCCCTGGGAGCCAGGTACAATTTTTCTTATTGACATTTATGTTTATGGGAACAGTAATTGAGAGGAGTTATAGTGGATATGTGCACAGTGGCCATGCCACAATGTTTTGCTGCCCACGTGCCCAGGGTCTTAAAAAGCTGATAAGAGCTGTCGGAACCTAGAAAGCTGCCTTAGGCTGAGTCAGACTCTTGGTCCATCCACAGTAGGTCACTACTGCCAGCACTGACCGGCAGTGGCTGCCCAAGGTTTCAGACAGGGGATTCCCCCAGCCCTGCCTGGAGATGCCAAAGACTGAAGCTGGGACCTTCTGCACGCCAGATAGTTGGTCTGCCACTGAGATACAGCCCTTCCCCAAAGGGTATGAATCCTAATGCACGGAGAAGATTCTCCCAGAGCAGCTGCTCTAGTCCTCAAGAGCAGCCTTCCCCAACGTGACACCTCTCCCTTGTCTGTGTTTTACAGTATTTGTTGTGGGATGTATTTTCCCTGTTTATTTTAAGGGGGGGAGGAGTTTGTTTATTATTTATTTATTTATTGAATTTATATCCGGCTGTTCCTCCCAGAAGGAGCCCAGGGTGGCAAGAGAAACACAAAAAACACTCTAAAACATTGTAAAAAAACAGACTTTAAAATATATTAAAACAAAACATCTTTTTAAAAAAAAAAAGACATATTAAAACAAAACATCTTTTAAAAAAAGCTTTAAAAACATATTTTTTAAAAAATTTAAAATATTTCTATCCCGCCCTTCTCCCCTATAATAGGGCCCTCAGGGCGGCTTACAAAAATAAAATCAAACACGTACATAATAAAATTGTAAACAGTAAAATCACAAAAACATTAAAATAAATTAAAATACATAAAATACAATTAAAATACATAAAATACTATATACACACACAGGGATTGGACTAAAGGGACTACAAAGGTAAATTTTAACGTAGAAGGCATAAAATCAGCTTTAAAAGTTTCTGGTCATTGTCAGTTTTTCTTCTGTGAAATGGGTATATTTTCAATTCAGGAGGCTGCATGTGTGTGTGTGCTGGTTGTGGGCTCTTTGCAGGGATGTGGCCCTTGGAAGATGCCCAACAACACCAACTCACTGATGGGCACCGAATCTATTTGTTTGAAGCAGCTTTCCTGGGTCCTGTCTCTCTCCCTCTCCTCCCATTATATTTTCAGTCTGATGCAGCATTTGGCAACAGTTTCTACCTTCGCAATGGAAGCCAGTGAAACCTGGGTCTATCATTTGGTTTGGTGTGTGTGTGTACAGGGGCGCTTCCAGACTGCTGCCATTTTTGAGCAGGATCTGATCCCATAGCAGCAAATCCAGGTAGCTCAGTTAAAGTGGAATTGGAGCTCATGTACAACAGACCCACTTTCCCAAAAGCGGAGACTTTTTTGCGATAAGGAAAGTGCTGCACAGGAACGTGTGGGATAACACTTGCTTGTTACAACATCAAGCAAGCCAGAATGAATGCTCCCGGCAAACAAATCAAGATGAATGCTTGATAAATAGCCGGCATCGTCTAACTTCCCAGTAAACAAATCAGGACGAATGCTCAATAAACAGCCAACGGCGTCTAATCTCCCAGCAAACAAATCAGGAAGAACGCTCAATAAATAGCTGACATTGTCTAAGCTTCCTGCTTAGACATGCTCATTAAACAGGTCATCTGGAAGCGACCTAAGTGTTTCTTGTCTGTTGGGGGGACGAGGTTTCTGTGCATCACCAGTTTTTCTTCTGCGAAATGCACGCCCATTACAGTTTCTTAGATTTCCAGACGTGTCTCCAGGGGCAGGGACCCCTGCGATAAAACCATCCAGAGCCTACAGAATAGTGCAGGGTGTAAATCAACCCATAAATAACATTTTGCTGCCTTGCCTGTCGGGACTAGGGTAATTAAATGGCCACCCAAGCAGCAAGGGACAGGCTTTGTTTCCCATGTCTAACTTGATCTCATTGCCAATTTCCTGGAATAAATTTGAGAGCAAGACGTTTTACTGCCCATCAATTTTAATTGAGGTTGACAAGATGCTGAGGAGGACAAGAGGGGGTGGCTGAGACCTTTATGCTTTCTTCTACTCCCACCAGAGGCATCTAGCTGAATGCTGGAAGATTCAGGACAGACTAAGGAAAGTATGTCTTCGCACAGCGCCTAGTTAAACTAGAGGATTTGCCCTCAAGAGAGGTGGTAATGGCTAGCAACTTGGATGGGTTTAAAAGAAGACCTGACAAATTCATTCAGGATAAGGCTGTCCATGACTACTACCCATTATGTTCTACTTCCATAGCACAACATACGAAGCAGATTTTTAGTGTAGTGGCACCTGCCCTTTGGAATCCCCTCCCTTTAAATATTAGACAGGCGCCATCTTTGTAAATTTTTTGGCTCCTACTGAAGACCTTCATCTTTCAACAAGCCTTTTAAGTAGAGACCTTATGCCAGTCTTTGTCTGTGCTGGAATTGCTTTTAAAGATGTTTTAAAAGTTTTTTTTAAAAAAAGATGTTTTTAAAGCTTTTTTTAAAAGATGTTTTGCTTTAATATGTTTTTAAGGATGTTTTGTTGTAATATGTTTTAAAGTCTGTTTTTATGATGTTTTAAAGTGTTTTTAGTGCTTTAGCTTGCCGCCCTGGGCTCTTACTGGGAGGAAGGGTGGGGTAAAAGTCTAATAAATAAATAAGTAAATAATTGGAGGAAGTATGCATCTGAATGCCAGTTGCTGGGGAGAGTGCTCTTGCACTCAGGTCCTGTTTGCGGACTCCCTATTTGGGCATCTGTTTGGCCGCTGTGAGAACAGGATGCAGGACTAGTTGCGCATCCCTTGGCCCGATCCAGCAGGGCTCTTAATCTGTTCTTATGTTAAGGCCTGGTAGGGATGTGAGAGAAATTCATTCAGTTTGCATTCAAAGGCAAACCTGCGTGATTTGCACTTTCCAAAACAATAAGAGAACTGAAACGCAGCGTCCCACTGAAACTCATACTTCTCTGAATTTTGTAATGTCGTTCTTCAACTGAGTAATGTGCACAAGGCTGCAGATACTGGGGTAAAGTCTGCATAAATATGTATATATTAGTAAGAATAACATACAAAAATACATTGTTTGGGGGGAAATTGATTTGCAAAATTGTATACATGAGGCAAAATTTCACACCAAGATGTGTATATTAGGAAAGATTTGCACTAAAACGCTGACAAACTTTAATTTTAAAAAAAAATCAAAGTTTGGAAAAATGAGAAACTGAGGGAAACATCAGCTGACAGATTTGCCCGTCCCTGAGGCCTGGCTGCAAACCCAGTACCCGAAATGGCTCCCTCTCCCCTCTTCACATAGAGATCCGCGAGGCATTCAAAGTCTTTGACCGGGATGGGAACGGTTTCATCTCCAAGCAGGAACTGGGCACGGCAATGCGGTCCCTCGGCTACATGCCCAACGAGGTAGAATTGGAGGTCATCATCCAGAGGCTGGACATGGACGGTAAGGCTTTTTGGAAGGCAAGTTTTGAACTCCCCCTTGTCCCCCATTTGTTGCACTTTTCTTTTGAATCCAAGTCCCCTGTTTCCTCTCCATGCTGTCACCCCTGGTGTCCTCTAGATGCTGTGGACTACAACTCCCAACATTCCTGGCCATTGGCCATGCTGGCTGAGGCTGATGGGAGTTGGAGTCCAAACCATCTGGAGGATACCAGGCTGGAGATGGCTGTTCTAACCCATGGTGGCTGGTGCCTGTTGGGACTGGTGGGGCGGCAAGCAGGGAGCCCAACAGTAGGCGGAGCGAGAGCCAATGACAGGCAGAGCCAATGACAGGCAGAGCCAATGAAAGGCTCCTCCCCACTGCTGACTTCTGCAAGGGGAAACACTGAGACTAAGGAGGAGGAGGAAGCTGGCAGCCAGATCCACCCTCTTGCCCAGTTGTAAATAGGAAAGCAAGCAAGTAGGGGCTAGCTGAGAGCAGACTTAGGTTAGTGGGGCAGTGCCCCATGCACCCTACTGGACCAGCCTCCACTGCCCTCCTCCTAGGTTCTAGTAGCCAAGGAAGGAAGAAATAGACAGGTGGCATATTTTGGAGAGGGGGGCATCTAGTCTCGCTTCTCCTTATCCCCACCCGTTCACCCTCTTTCTCCCTCCACTGGGTCACCTTCCCTCCCACACCGAACCTTGAGAGCATCCCTGGCTGACGTGCCTGTAACACGGCCATTGGCAGAGCTATTACAGATCTGATGTCCCCGGCTACAGCGAATGATTTCTCTTTGAGAGTCTCATCCTGGAGCTGTAAAAAGAGGTTGACAGCTCCTTAAAAGGCAGGCTGTGAGTTGGCCAGTGCTCGGCATTGCTCTGATCACTGTTGGGCTCCTTTCCATGCAGAAGACTGACTTGAAAAGAAGGGATGGGGGATGGGGGGAAACTGAACATGCTTGGCCAGCGTCAGAAGATAAACCACTTGGGCTGTGGCCCATGGTCCACCAATTCAGGAGGGCCCCGTTCAAAGTGTGCATCTAATGGCGCTTTATAAATAAATAAATATTTAAATAAGTAAATAATGGGAGCACCCGTGCAATAACAGCATCATAGGCTCTCCTCTGATTGCTTACCTTTTGTGGTGGCTGCTCAGCTCCTGTTACAGAAGGCTACGTATGAGGCATGACTTATCCTCCTGTGCTGACCAGGCCTGGTGGGAGTTGCAGTCCAAAACAACTCGAGGGCACCAGGATGGCAAAGGCTGCTTAACTGGGGGAAAGGCCATATCGCAGTGGTAGGACATCTGCTTTGCATGCAGAAGGCCCCAGTTTCAATCCCTGGCATCTCCGGGTGGAGCTGGGAATGCCCCGGTGCCTGATACACTGGAGACCCTCTACCAGTCAGTGTAGTCATGACTGAGCTACATGGAGCACTGGTGTGAATCAGTGTAAGACAGCTTCCAGTTTTGGGTGGTTGTTTTTTGCTGATCCATTGGTGAATAATAGACCGTCTGCTCCCTCAGGGAAGGCCTTTTTTGCAGTGACAGATGAACAGACCTGTCTGTGTAACAGAGATAATTAACTCTGGCATCCCCTAATCATTGTCCAGAGGCCATGCCTGCTTATCGGAACTACTCCCCAGATCAGTAGGGTAGATAGAAGATTCCCAGAGGGAGGGTGCCTGCAGCCCAGCTCCATTTCCTAGGTTATCGACTTCCTTGCCGAATTTTCATCTGCAAGCCAGTTATCCTCATAGGCTGTTTAACCTTTGCACCTGTTCCTTTGGGGAAGTGGATAAAGAAGGCAGGTCCAGTCACAAGCATTTGCTGTTTGTCCAGGCTGCTGGGACGAAAGATTGAAGGCAAGGGAAGGTAGTGTGTAAAGTGTTGCACACTGGGGACCAAAATTAATAATAATCCACATATAAGCTAATGGGGTCTGAATTGGCGGTGACAGAGGATGTCAGAGAATTCTGATGAAGACAAAAGTAGCGAAGGAAATTGCGATGTTTGCTTATTTATCCTACGTCCAGAATGGAAATCAGTTCAGCAAACACTGGTTGGTTTTTGCTGTTGTCGTTATTTTCAGTCTGCAAACTATGCCTAATTGATAGTTCCCCCCCATTTACATTGCATTTCCTTTGCACCTAAATGAACGGCCTTTGCATCAAAATGAACGGTGGGGATACAATTGCGTAATTCATAGAATCATAGAATAGTAGAGTTGGCAGGGGCCTATAAGGCCATCAAGTCCAACCCCCTGCTCAATTCAGGAATCCAAATCAAAGCATTCCCAACAGATGGCTGTCCAGCTGCCTCTTGAAGGCCTCCAGTGTCGGTGAGCCCACTACCTCTCTAGGTAATTGGTTCCACTGTTGTATGACTCTAACAGTTAGGAAGTTTTTCCTGATGTCCAGTCGAAATCTGGCTTCCTGCAGCTTGAGCCCATTATTCTGTGTCCTGCACTCTGGGATGATCGAGAAGAGATCCCGGCCCTCCTCTGTGTGACAACCTTTCATGTACTTGAGTGCTATCATATCTCCCCTCAGTCTTCTCTTCTCCAGGCTAAACATGCCCAGTTCTTTCAGTCTGTCCTCATAGGGCTTTGTTTCCAGTCCCCTGGTCATCCTTGTTGCCCTCCTGTGCACCTGTTCCAGTTTGTCTGCATCCTTCTTGATGTGTGGAGACCAGAACTGGACACAGTACTCAATTAATTGTGTTAAATTCATAACTCATGTAACTTACATTAAATAGCGGACAGCGAGACAAATAACATAGTGTTTGCCAGAGACCAAATGGCAGGATAATGGAAACAGCAGTGATTGTGACGAAGAGAGGCCTGAATGGATAATCGCTGTGTTCTTACATCCCTGGTGGTGACTGACCAGGAAAGAGATCCGTAGGGGTCGTGGTGAATAGCTCAGTGAAAATACTGACCCAGTCTCCGTCGACTGTGAGAAAGGTAAATTCATTAGGAAAGGGACTTAGAATAAAAAGCTATCAATATCCTAATGCAGTTAGACAAATCTATGGTAGGACCACATTTGGAATACTGTGACTGGCCCCCGTATCTCAAAAAGGATATTGTAGAGCTGGAAAAAGGTTCAGAAAAGGACAATCAAAATGATCAAGGGGAAGGAGCAAGGGGTGGGGAACCTCAGGCCTGGGAGTTAAATAAGGCCCTCCATGCCTTTTTGTCTGGACCCCCGGGAATCTCCCCAAGCCACATCCCTCACTGGACTTATTTCACACCCTCCTGGTGTTTTTGCCTGGCTGAAATATGTGCTTGGACTCTGGCAATGCTGCTTGCATTTCTGGATGGAGGACAGAGAGGGGTGTGCAAGTGTGTGTAGCAGTGGCGGCCGGTGGCTCCGTGTCAGTGGGGCAGTGGAATCCACTCCGGGCTTTAGTCTGACATTTCAAGGAGTTGTCCAAGGTGCTGTGCTGTGCTCCTTGAAAGTTTGGACTAAAACCCAGAGCGGATTCCACTGCCCCACTGACATGGAGCCACCAGCACATAGAAACATAGCCTACTGCGCAAAGGTAAAATTTACACCAGTTGCTCTGCCCACTTTTACTTCTGGTTCCACCCACAGCTGGTATGTGGCCCCTGGAAGATAGCCCAGAAGGGAATGTGGCCCTTGGTCTGAAGTACCTGCCCTCCCTAGCACAGTTTACAATGTTTGGGGATTGTTAGATTTTTAAAAATAGAAGCAAAGGGAGGGTACTTATTAGAGGTGTGCATCAAGTTATGGATGATGTGGAGACAGCAGTGATTATAAAGGCAACTGAGTAGGGTGAAAAATAAATCAGACTCATTTAGGCCCAAATTAAGTGTGTAATGCTATTCACATAAACTGCAACTGTGTGAATGTCCATTTGTTTCAACTGGACACTTTTTGGCATTGCAAATTTGCAGGTCCTAGGGAGACCAGTCCAGACTGCACAGCAGGAAGCAGAGAGTTGTTGATGAGATTGTGTTGATTGTTGTTGTTGTTATATCACTTCCCATGAGGCATTCAGAAGTGATTTACAATACAGCAACATATACCAAAGGGTTGCGTTATCTAAGAGCAGTTAAAACAATTGCACATATAAAACCAATGATTAAAACGTTATAAATATAAAAACCGCTTTTTTTTTCATTTGTGGTGGTGTCTGTGATTTCCAGGCGATGGACAAGTGGACTTTGAAGAGTTTGTGACATTGCTCGGCCCCAAACTTTCCACTTCTGGAATCCCTGAAAAGTTCCACGGCACTGACTTTGACACTGTGTTCTGGAAGGTGAGGAAACGCTGACCCCCCTGACCCCGGAAACCTGGTGTTCTGTTCCTCTCTCTTGATTTTGCTGCAGATATTTGTACTGAAGATGCGTATTTTCCCATTTTTCATGATGACTGGGACTGCTGGTGTATGCCAGGAGGTAGACACAATGATTTTCCTTATTCATGCCATGCCCCTTCGTCTTTCCTAGCTCCATTTCCATCTCGCAGAGGGAGGGAATGGAGATTCTGGATGTTTGTACATTGTATGGCAACCTTCTTCCAATATGGTGCCCTCCAGAATTTTGGGGGCAGTTCCCATCAGCCCCAGCCAGCATGGCCTTCCACTCCTTGAGGAAGGAATAGAGCCTGGGAGGGATGATTTGCCCCTGGAGGCATAAAAAGCTTCAGTCAAGTCCCCAACACTCTGGGTTGCATTCAACTAACTTTTAATTTCAGCGGCCCTAATTTAGTCCTGGCCATTCATTTCAGTGGCTTTGATCTAATTAGAACCCAACTCTCTGCAGCAAGCAGCTCACTTAGAGCTCCCCATGGTGTTGAAACTACTGGCCTGCCTTGTGCCCTCTTTGTTAAGTCCTTGTGCATTCTCCATGGTGCTGAAACCACTGACTTGCCTTGTGCCCTCTCCATGGTGCTGAAACTACTGGCTTGCCTTGTGCCCTCTCCATGGTGCTGAAACCACTGGCCTGCCTTGTGCCCTGGGGGTCTGCCGGCCAAAGTCAAGTCAGGACATTAGTCTGTATCAGGGAAAGGGAAACCTGTGACCCTCCAGACATTGCTGGACTACAGCTCCCATCGCCCCCGACCATTGGCCATGCTGGCTGGGGCTGACAGGAGTTATTGGCCAACAACGCCGGGAGGGGCACAGGTTCCCTATCCCTGGTCTATATGAAAACATGAACCAGCCTTTCCCAACCTGTTGCCCTACAGATGTTTTGGACTACAACTCCCATCAGCCCCAGCCAGCATGGCCATGCTCCCATCAGCCCCAAATCATGGCAGCACTGGTTCAGGCCAATGGGAATTATAGTCCAAAGCATCTGGAGGGCACCAGTTTAGGGAAGGTGGCTGCATGGTCTGCTATCACGTCATTAAAGCAACATCCAGTGGACTACTTTTTGGTAGACCTGTGTCTCCAGGCACTCTTGCTATTCCCTTGGCTGTTTTCAACAGCCCCAGTCCTTGTATGACATACACAGTGAATACAAACTGCTTATCCTTATAGCTCATTTGCGTGGTAAAGCATCCAAGACATTATAAAGCAAGACTGGCCAACATGGTACCCTCTGGATGTTGCTAGACTTCAATTCCCAGCCTCAGCAACATCATCTGGAGGGCACCATGTGGGCTATCTCTTCTGCATGAGTAAGTGTGCTCCCTGGCTCAACTGAAGCTCCATATAATGGAAACAGGAGCTGTGACCATCCTGTGATGACTCTTCTGCCTCTGCAGTGCGACATGCAGAAGCTGACAGTGGATGAGTTGAAGCGGCTGCTGTACGACACTTTCTGCGAACACCTCTCCATGAAGGACATCGAAAACATCATCATGACTGAGGAGGAAAGCCACATGGGGAACGCAGAAGAGTGTCCAGTTGATGTGGAAAGTAAGCAAACCGTTGTCTGATCATTGGGTGCCATAGGGACTTTGATATGGGAGCCATGGGAGTCAGGCAGCAGGTCCCTGCTCCCCATGTCACTGGCCAGCTGGCCAGAAAAGAGAACTGTAGGCCCTTCAATCCTACAGGCAGAAACCTCCAGGCAGAACTCTAGAGTCAGGTGATGGGAAGGAGCCAGTCCCTGCTTCATAGACTATAGGGGTTCTTTAAACGGAGCTACAAGTGACTCTGGGAAGCCACATGGTTGCGCCTCAGTACTTCTTTCCAGGGGTATAGTCATCCAGGGTCTCGGGGGGGTTAGACCCCTTACATTTTTGGGAGCAGGGTCCCAGCAGGGTCCCTATGTCTCCAGCATCCTATGAATCAATCAGCATGAAAGGAGAGTGTGCTAGCCACTGAGAAGAGTCTTCTAACTTACTTCCCTGTCCTTTCCTGCTGATTGGAGCCAATCAGAGTGAAAGGAGGTGAGTTGGCCACTGAGAAGACTCTTCTCAGTAGCTAATATTCTCTTTCCATGCTTACTGGCCCCCAGGGACATCTGTTGTTGTGGAAGAAGGCATTAACAAGGATCTCATTCTCAACCCAGCAGCAAAAAAAGGAGGGGGCATGTGGCTGTGACTATCATGAAGGGATTCCGCACTTCTGACTTTGCCAGTACAGTACTGCTTCCTTCCCCCTACCTATCCATCTGATGGGGAGCCTGTGGCCTTCCTGCTGCTGCTGTTGTTTACTAAATGTATATCCCACCCTTCCTCCCAAAGGAGCCAGGAGCAGCTCGTTGTTGAACTCCAACTCCCATCAGCCCCAGCTAGCGTGGCCGGTGGTCAGGGATGATGGGAGTTGTAGTCCAGTAACATCTAGAGGGTCACAGGTCCCCCAGCCCTGTGCTACTATATACCTTGAGAGAAAGCTGTTCTGCGAGGGTCTAGCATCTTGCCCAGTCCTTCTGCACCAGAGGAACTGGACCTGGGGTCTGATGCATCCTGTTTATGAAGACCAGACTGTCCATAGGATAAATCCAACTAGGCAGTGACCTTTCAGCAGGTACTCAATGGTTCAGTGGGGTTCCTCATTCTGAGCCTGTCAACAACAAACTCAGCAGCCATAGCAAGAGAGAAAGGGGCCTGGTACAGAGTCAAACCATTGGCCCATCTAGCTTAGCACTGTCTGCACTGACTGGCAGGATATCTCCAGGGTTTCACGCAGGGGACGTTCCCAGACCTACCTAGAGATGCCATCAGGGATTGGGGACCTTCTGTGCACAAAGCGGATGCTCCAACCGCAGAGCTACGGCCCTTCATTGAGGTTTTTCGGTCTTCACCCACTGGCCACTATGGACCTCGATTCCCATTCCACCAGCTATTTGGGGTACCCAGTCCTATCAGTAGCATCCCTCCGGCCCACCTTTCCTCTTAACAGGGGTGCGATTCATCCTCTCGAGGCCAGCTCCAAGGGAAGGTAGAGAGGAAAAGAGGTCTTCTACAAAAGGCCGCACTACCTGTCCCTTTCCAAGAACCTGCAATGCAGCCACCTGGGGACTAAAGGTAAGATAGGAGCAGAGCAGGTGGCTGGCTGTTCAGTGTCCCCAAAAGGACTGTGGAATGGGACAGACGTCCCACATGTTCCACGTAGAGCCGGCTCCGGCAAGGCGGCAGCAGCAGCAAGATCTGTTTGTCCCACATTACCTCTTGCTCTCGCATTCTCTTCTGTTTAATTAGGAAAGTGGTCCTTCTGTTTCGGCTACGAGTCGCTTTGAATGCTAATGCAAGTGGCGGCTGCATGGGGCCAAGCTGAGGAAGAGTGGCTTTGCATGCCAAGTCACCCGGCTGGAGGGTTTCAGCAGTTGCTGTGCAGAAGAAAGCAAGTGCCTGAAACCAGATTGATCACTAGAAGTGGATCCCTGGGCATCACAGGGAGGGCAGGGGTGACAAGGTATGGGCGTCACAGTGCTAGGCATCCCATAGTACAAGGCAGTGGTGGCTGGTGGCTCCATGTCAGTGGGGCATTGGGATCTACTCTGGGTTTTTAGTCAGAACTTTCAAGGAGCTCCTTGAAAGTTCAGACTGAAACCAGGAGCAGATTCCACAGCCTCACTGACACGGAGCCACCACTGGGACAAGGGTAAGATACTTCAACCTATGGGTTAGATGTGGCCCTCCAGACCTTTCAACCTGGCCCTTGGGACTCTCCTCAGGCCACACCTGCTCTCCTCAGGCAGTGCCCCTAGGCAGCCCTGCTTTGCACCCTCCTCGAGGGCTTTGGCCAGGCTGGAGTGTCTCCTTGAACTGTGGTAGGACCTCTTGCATGCCTAGATGGAAGGATGGAAGGAGATGAGTGGTGGTGTAGAAGCCTCTGGGTTTTGCACAGCTGAAATGTGCAACGGAAAGAGTTGTATCTACTGCTCCATCTCCTTTGGTCTCTGGCCCTACCCACCACTGGTACGTGGCCGCCAGCTGGTTGGCCCAGGAAGGCTTCTGGCCCTTGGGCTGAAGAAGGCTCCCAACCCCTAACACGGGCACTTCTGTGTGTCCAAATTGGCTTCCATTGCTAGAAGCAGGAGCTGGCAGAAAGGGCACCTGCTAAAGAAGGCATAGTGTGGCATGGACAGAGTTGAGTGCTCTGTACCAAGGTGGGGGGGGCACAGCTCAGTGGTAGAGCACATGCGTTGCATACGGAAGGTCCCGTGTTCAGTCCCCGACATCTCCAGGTAGGGCTAGGAATGTCCTGCCTGCAATCCTCTAGTCAGAGTAGGCAATATTGAGCTAGATTTATGTTGTTGTTGTTGTTAGTATTAATATTATTTAGATATATTCATTGCTTGTTACCCAAAGGTCTCCAAGCGACTTACTGCATTGTTAAAAACAAAAGTAAATATACCATACCATAAAAACAAAACAATAAAGCAACAACCACCCTCACACAGCCACATTGGCAGCACTAATTCAAACGGTATCATCTCCGTCTATCAAATACCTGGGAGAAAAGGTATGCCTTTACAAGGTGCTGAAAAGATGTCAATGAAGACGTCAAGCAGACCTCAGTGGGGAGCACATTCCACGGGTGGGGAGTCACAGCAGAAAAGGCCCTCTCCTTTGCTGCCATCCTCCGAGACTCCCTCAGAGCAGGGACCTGGAGGGGTCTGGCTCTGTATATGATAGCTTCCTATGTTCTTATGTATCAAGGGAAAGACCATAGCTCAGTGGTAGAGCACATGCTTTGCAGGCAGAAACTCTCACGTTCAATCCTGACTTCTGTGGGTTGGGAGAGTAATGTCCCCTTCTTGAAACCCTGGGAAGCTGCTGTTAATCAACTTTTTCAGTTGAGGGCCACATACTGTGGGTGGATGGGGCCAGATACAGTGGTGGGTGGGGCCAGAGTCCATACTGAGCAGGGCCATCCCTTCATTCTCCCCTTTTCTAATATACTTTTCCTTCTTTCTCCTTCCTCCTTTCCCACCTAGTGGGCTACCAGAGGAGGGACAGGTCGCTCTTGCCAGAGGCCTAAACTGATTCCTTGCAGAGAGCTTTTACTCCCTTCTCTTTCCATCTGTTTTGGCATTCCCTGATTTTCTTTCCTCATGCCCTCCTCTCTCTTAGGGCTACCCTTACCAGCATGAAATTAGATCAAAGCTTTCATGAAATTAGGCCAATGGTCAGTTTCTGCACCCCTGAACTAGATAATAGTGAGCTGAGTCAACCAACAGTCTTCCTTGGTCTAATGCCACCTTTATAGTGCTCCAAATTCTGCTGCAAAAATAGCTGTATTCTGTGACGTATTGTGTAATTTACTCAGTTTGCCTGATTTTGCACATTGTGTTCTTAATTTTATATATACAGTATATAACATAAATTACATTTGGGGTTTGCTAATCATGGGGAGAACCTTAAATGGAATGTTCAGGAAAGAGTTATTGGCTCCCTTTGTCTGCCTATTTGAAAATCCAGCACCCATGCTTACAAAACATTAACAACATCTATTGACTTATGTGTTTTATTGTCCAAAATAATTCCAGTGTTTATATATGCTGGTGTGCTGTGGGGGTGTGGAAGTGGAATTGATGCTTAAGAAGCTTCTGGTCTTCAGGGGCTCAAGAATCTTTAGGCTAAGAAGCTATAGCTATATCCTTTCTCTGCCATTATTCCAAAGTTATGCCACTCACCTATATATTTTCTGTCTCTTTTTTCTCAATCTCACTTCACTCCATCCTCCTTCTCCTCTCTCCACCCCCCACTTTCTCACCTGTGCACCTCTCTCTTCAGCCTGCTCAAACCAACAGATCAGACAGACGTGTGTCCGCAAAAGTCTCATCTGCGCCTTTGCCATTGCATTCATCATCAGTGTCATGCTGATTGCTGCCAACCAAGTGCTGCGGAGTGGGATGAAGTAGCCCCAGGTGGATGGATGGATAGATGGACAGACATACAGATGGACTTCCTTGAAGAACAAATGGAGAAAACTATACATATCTATAAATACCTATAGCCACGAGGGCCAGGGGTGGAGGAAATTGTGATTCCTTCACAGCAAAACTCCTGCACACACCCATAAACTCACCTTCTCTTCCTCCTGTATCTGTGGAGGTTCCTCCCCTTACCGGAGGTGCAGCTGTCTTCTCAGCAGATAGCATGGTTTCCCCCAGAGAGGGTCTAGCTCAGCCCAGCTGGGAAGTCCCTGGGACCCACATGGTGAAACTTTTAAACTCAACTTTAAAAGCATGTCGACGTGCATGGAGACCCCACCCCACCTCCCAAATCTGAGTGATGCAATACCATGTGCTTTTATAACCAGATATTAGAATCCTACAAAAGATATATATAAAAAGAATATTATATAGATATAATATAATATATATATTTATGATAAACCGAATAATCAGTTAAGCAATACACATGCGTCGGGATTTTCTATCCAAGATTCAGGCGTTGCATGAACATTAAACACAACAAGGGCTGGACACAAATCACTCACTGTTTGTCATCATCATCTGACCTCCCTCTCGGCAGGCCCTCTCCAGCATCTATGCACTTTTTTCTCCCCCTGCCCCACCCCCCCAAAATATCTGGGAGGAAGGGGCTTACTAGAGCCTGCTTTAAGTGGATCTGGAGGTTGTTCGGATGGAAGGACCATCCAAAAGTTGGTGTGCCTGCAGGAGCTGCACTCTGGTGTGGCCTCAGTGGCCATTCCCCTCACCACTGCATGTGGATGTACCACAGCAGGCCACACCAGGCGTGGTGAAATTCCTTTTCCTCCTCAAGGGGGCTCTGGGCCAGAATGTTCCAGGAGACATAAGAGACTCCACCTCCTTTGTGCCCTAAACCATCGACTCACTATGATGTCACCATCATGTATATAAAAGGTGTCCAGAGAGCACCACTGAAGTCACCGAGCCCACCATCTTTGCAGTTGCGAATTTCCCTTCCGCTAAGCCCAGTATAATAATGTTATCTGGCTAGAGGGGTCTCTTTTACAACAGTATTTTGTCTTGAGGTGGAGACATCGGAGCGATGGAGAATTCACTCCTTTTCCTGGGCGGCCTGCCCCAGCAGTTAACCATTTCCCCTGTTTTAAAAAAGAAAAAAAAAAGAGTTATATCTATCTATCTATCTATATTGTGCCTTATTTCTGATTTGAATTTGTCCGACTTTTAACTTGCAAGCTGTTGGTTCTTGTTACTCTATGGCTAGATCAAAAAGACTTTCGCTATTCCCATTGCTTTCTCTCCATGAATGTATTTTGTGCCACAATGAGTCCATTCTTAAACTTTAAAGAAAAGGAAAAAAATGCCACGTCTGTTGCCCTTTTCCACCTCTGTTTCTGAAAGGCAGGTGCCAGCGTATTCTCAGCAGAAAGGTAAACTGATGGCTGTTCCACTGGGGCAAATAGGACCCTGCCCCACCCCCCTCAGTCTGTTCTCAACCAGCCCCCACCTACCTGCCTTCTTACTTGCAACCAGTCCAGGGGATGGCCCAGCCTCCTTCTCTGTCTCACTGTTGCCCTTGTGGAACTCAGCAGGGAAGCAATTGGGAGACAAAACTATGATTATTTGCCTTTGCCTGTCATTGGCTGTCATTGGCTCAGGCTCCATCTACTGGTGGGCTCCATGCTTTCCACCCTACCAACCACAATGGATACTGGAAAGGTGTGATCTCCCCTTGTCTGGGTTCACTGCTCCTTTGTTAATTCTACACCCAAGGGTAGCTCAGGGTGGTGTACGTGGTTCTCCCCTTCCCTGTTTCACCCTCACAACACCCCTGTGAGGTAGGTTAGGCTGAGAGATGGTTACTATAGCCTGAGTCCCCCAGTGAGCTTCATTTGACCGAGTGGGGATTTGAACTCTGGTCTCCCAGGTCCTAGTCCAACACTCTGGCCGCTATGCCACGCTGGCTCTCAGTGTTTCCTCTTCATCAGGCCAACATAAGAAATTCATAAGAGTTGGTGTAAGGACCCCAAAGAGATGTAATATGAGATTCTTGTGACTAGATCTCTGGCTGGCTCACAAAAACACCTTCCAAGCAGCAAAACAAGGACTCTGACTCTGATCAGAGCCTCAGTAATGAGGGCAAAGGAGTTTAACCCTTTCCCACACCCTCTTCTCCGCATCTTGACAGACACACACACATACACTACTAATCTCACTGGGGGAACGTTACAGGTACATTCCCCATGCCTGTCTTTTCACCACTGCATGGCATTGGCCAATAGCTGCTTTGTGGGAGGGACCATTAGACTGGGAAAAGGGCACCCCCTCGCTCTGCAACTCCTTAAACCTATCTTATTTTTAAAGTGGAGAGATCACTTTGTGTCTGTTTTGCCCCTTAGCCTATCAACTGGTCAGAGTTCAAGGAGGTGCAACATAAGCACAGAGAAAGAGGCGGATATTAACGCATGGACTGCAGTCGCTAGCGGCTGACCCATTAGGGTGAATTGGGGCTGTGCCCCACCAGCCTCAGCCTGCCTGCCTGCCTGCCCACTTACAGGGGTGTCCCTGGCTGTCAGCTTCCTCAATGTTGTCCCTTGTAGAACTCAGTAGGGAGGAGGACGGGGACAAAACTAGAATCCCTTCCTGCCATTAGCTCTGGCTCCGCCAGTCATTGGCTCTGGCTCCGCCTACTGTTGGGCTCCCTGCCTTTCGCCCCACCAGTCCCAATGGGCTCCAGGCACCAGTGACACCGTATTAAATGTAAGTAGGTGCCTAACAGTACAGCTGCTCAGAAGAAACCCCTCATGCGTGTGAGAGAGGGAAGTGAGATCCCGCACATCAGTCCCACCCCCGGAGGCAGATGCGCATGCTGGTCACACCCCTCGGCAACCACGCATGCATCAGGAAAAGCAGGGCATGTCAGCACTGGAGGCGTGGCCAGCAAGCATGGTGTATGTTGGGGGGGACATGGACATCAGGACAGCCAGGGCTGGTCCAAGACATTTTGCTGCCTGAGGCAGTGGAGACGATCACATCCCTCTCCACATTCCAAGTAGGAAAGCCAACTAGACTGGCAGTTGAGTCTTAATTCACAACAGGTGATGAGATGGCGCCCTCCACAACCCCTGAGCTAAATGCTGGAAGGCTCCAGGCAGACAAGAGAAAGTGCTTCTTCACACCATGCATACTTAAACTATGGGATCCGCTCCCACAAGAGTCAGCGGTGGCCACCCACTTGGATGGCTTTAAAAGAGGATTTGACAGACCATTGGAGGGTATGGCTATCAAGGGCTGCTAGCCGCAATGGCTATGCTTTCCGTTTGTGATTGGAGGCCAGTTGCTGGAAACTGCAGGGAGGGAAAGCGCTTTTCCGCTCAAGTCCTGCTTGCGGGTTTCCCATTGGGGCATCTGGTTGGCCACTGTGAGCACAGGATGCTGGACTGGATAGGCCACTCGCCTAATCCAGCAACCAGGCTCTTCTTATGTTCTTACCACATCGGATGAGTAAAACATTGGATACATTTATTATTATTATTATTATTATTATTATTATTATTATTATTATTAAAGCTCTGATAAAGAATGAGGTGAGACAGTAAGGAACACCTGTTTGTACCTCTCATTTGAGGAAGATTTTGCATACTCATGGGGTTGGCCTAGGGATGCTACGTTAATCACTGGAGTCCTCTGCAGTGAATTACTGCACCTGTGGGTCTGCCTAGCTTACCTGTGCATGCTCATCAATGCTGAGGACAAAAAGGGACAGATACCAGGACGAGGCGGGGACTTTCAAAAATAAACATCTTGTTGGTCTGAACGTTCAGGGGAGCATACTAACCACACCAGAATCCTCTCTAGTCAATTTGAGATGGCAAAAGCGCCCCCACCTGGTGACAGCGAGCGTTTACCAACATTATTTCCAAGAGTCGCCTTTCAGTCATTGCTGAGATCATCCCCCATAAAGCAAACACCATGAGTTGTATTTGAGGGTTTTAATTCTCCATAGGGCAGAACTTTTTTAAAAAAGCGTTAAAAGCCCACTTTTAAAAAAAGTTTTACATATGGTCAACCCAACAGGAGCAGAACATCCGGATGCAAGAAACCAGTTATAAAAGCTTGCCTCTTTGAGCTAACAATAGCAACTTTGAGAGCACAGATTTTGGGGCAGAGGAAGAAGAGTTTGGGATGTATGGGGGGGGTCCTTAAAAAAACACCAAACACTTCTCTGTGCACTGTGGTTCCAATCCTGCTCTCTACTCTCCCATAACTGCTATTTTTGAGAGGGGGGAACAGACACGTTAAAGGCACACATTTAGTTCCATATCTGGCTTTGAGCCTTATACTGAACGTGAAAAAGTCCAGCTATGGCAGAGATGAGAGGGGGGCTTCCACACAGCAACTGGCAATCTAAATCTCCTGGATCAGTCCTTCTATTAGGCAGAGTGAAGTGGCCCACTTACAGCGAAAGATTTGGAGGCCTGTCATTGATGGGCATCAATCTGTCCATTCTCTAATTTAGGGACATAGGAAGCTGCCTTAGAATCACAGGATCTTAGAATCGTAGAGTTGAAAGGGCCCTCTAAGGCCATCCAGTCCAGCTCCCTGCTCAATGCAGGGATGCAAGTTAAAGCATACAGTCATGGCCCCTTCAGAGGACTCGGAGGAAGAAGCAGAGTTGGCAGACCCAGGAGAAGGAACTAGTGGAACCCCTGAGGACACAACTCTGGCTCTTCCCCAGCTGGTGAATGTCCAGGACCTGGCTGAAGCCCCTCAATCGGATTCTGGGTATGAACAGGAGGGTCCCCTCCTGCCTGCAGAAAGGAGACGCCAGTGAGTAGCACAGCAATGAAGGAAGAGTTCGGGTCGTTTAAGAACAAGCAGCTCTGAGCAGCTGGGAGACTAATCATGGGCACCTGGCTTAGGGAGTCTGTTATAAAAGGCAGTTCATGGCTGCAGCAGACTGCTGACTACAACGTCGGTTGTGACCCCTCACGTGTAACACCGTTGCTAGCCTCTAGTCCTTCGGACTGGACCCCTGGCTTTCTGTACTCTGCTTCCCTACCTGGACAACGCTCTTGGACACTGCTACTGTCAAGCCTTTCTTCTGCCAGCCGGCCTCCATTATCTGCCTGGCCTTGACTGATTTATTGCCTAGCTAACTGCCGGCTGCTTTGTTACTGCCCAGCCCCCAGCCCTGAAGCTGACACATACCCAACGGGTGGCTGTCCAACAGCCTCTTGAAGGCCTCCAGTGTTGAGTCATACCTAGCTTAGTATGGTCCACTCTGACCGGCAGCAGCTCCCCAGGGTTCCAGAGGAAGATTGCCCCCACACCTACCTGGAGATATCGAGGACCGAGCCTGGCACCTTTCTGCTCTGCTACTGAGCAGTATACTGAGTCAGACCCTCATTCCATCTAGCTCAGTATTGCCCACACTGACTGGCAGCAGTTTGCCACGGTTTCAGACTGGTTCTCTCTGGAGATGCCATTGGGGACTGAACCTGGGACCTTCTGCATGCAAAGCAGATGCGCTAACCACTGAGCTATGGCCCTTCCCCAGAGACATGGGGTTGGCCACTGTGTGAAAAGAGGGCACTGGGCTACATCGGCCTTTGTTCTGAAATGTTTAGCGTAATATTGTTAGCACAGCTGGTAAAGACAGGGTCCTGGCTGTATTTGGATGAGTCAGACCATTGGTCCATCTAGCCCTGTACTGTCTACACTGACTTGCAGCAGGTCTCCCAGGTTCCAGGCAAGGAGCTTTTCCCAGTCCATTGGACAGCTCCTTGAAAGTTCAGGCTAAAACCTGGAGCGGATTCCACTGCCCCACTGACATGGAGCGAACAGCTGCCACTGGTCACGGCTCAGCAGTGGGGGAGAAGCTTAATAGGCAGAACTGCCCAGGTCAAGTGGTCCACGGCACGTCTGTGGATCTGTGGCTGAAGACAGGAGACGACACGCCCATAGCACTGAATACTCATGTTGATTTTAATTGTATTTTTAATTGTTGATTCTTATTTCTTATTATAGTGCATTTCAGTTTGAATTCTGTGGAACTGCAGTTGCTACGGTAGGCAGAAAAATCATGAAGTTGTCCACTACACCTGGTCCCAGGCTAAGGTCTGAAGGCACCTGAGGCCAGCTTCCTGCAGAAGCTAAGCAGGGTCAGGTCTGGTCAGTGCCTGGATGGGAGACCGCCTGGGGACCACAGGTAAGCCGCCTTGGGTTTCTATCTCAGAAAGAAAGGCGGGGTATAAATGTAATAAATAAATAAATAATGAAATATTCAAATGGTCCGTGGGAGGAAAAACTTTGGAAACCACTCTTCTAGGTTCAGTCCCCAGCATCTCCAGGCAGAGAAAGAAAGGTTCCTGTGTGAAACCCTGAGGAGGTGCTGCCAGCCTGTGTAGGCAATACTGAACTAGATGGACCAATGGTCTGGCTCAGTATAAGGCAGCTTCCGAGATTCACGGCTCAGACGTGGAGCATAAACTTTACCTATAGAAGGACCCTGGCGCAGTCCATAGGCAGGAACTGCCTTATACCAAGTCAAACAATTGATCCATCTGGCTCAGTATTGTCTACTCTGACCAGCAGTGGCTCTCCATTTTCCCCAGCCCTGTCTGGTAACAGCAGGGATTGAACTTTGGTCCCTTTGCATGCAAGGCAGATGCTCTACCACTGAATCACAGTCCATTGTGATCTAGACCTAGGATAGGTAGCAGGGGCTGATAGGAGTTGTAGTCCAAACATCTAGAGGAACAATGGGCTCAAGTTGCAGGAAACCAGATTCCAGCTGAACATCAGGAAAAACTTCCTAACTGTCAGAGCAGTATGACTATGGAATCAATGACCTTGGGCGGTGGTGGGCTCTCCAACACAGGAGACCTTCAAGAGGCAGCTGGACTGCCACCTGTTGGGTATGCTTTAATTTGGATTCCTGCATTGAGCAGGGGGTTGGACTTCATGGCCTTATAGGCCCCTTCCAATTCTACGATTCTATGATTCTAGGGCACCAGGTTGCGGAAGGTTTGAGAAAACCCCATTGATGGGCAATTTGCTGAGATGTTGAGGTTTCTCAAATAATACTTACATTCCCAAGATTCATTCTAATTTCTTTTCTTTTTTTAAACTTAGTTCTGTTTAAAATGCTCCTGACAGAGCAAATATGTTTCATTGTTACAGTCTGGAGAGGGAATTGCTCACCATAATTTATAATAAAATGAATAAATCATACTGCTTATTTCTAAATACAAAGCCCTAGTTGTTGTTGTTTTTAAAAAATGTGGATTAAACAAGTCCATCTGTTGTGCATTATTCGCCATTATTTTGTATGTTAGTGGCAACTATTGTCACAGTTGTTTCTCTCCGATAAAACACCTCTTTAGGATAGGCAGGTTATGTGGGGAAAGTGGGGGTCTGTTGTTCATTTCCACCACCCTGTGTATACGTACGTGCATGCCCATGCATAACGTGTCTCTTTGCGCTTCAGAAATATATTGTGCCCTTCTGCGCAATCCGTGTCAAAGTTAGACCACAGGTTTCTCCAACTAACACAGTTCGTTTGTGTGCTTAAAAAATGTTACCCCCCACTTTTCTGCCAGAAAAGGTCCCAGAGTTTACAGAAAATCAGTAACAAGCAAGACAGTCTTTGCCTGCAGGCTTCTAATCTAAAAGACACAAGAGGAAAAGAAGAAGAGGGAAGAGGAAAACAAGCAAACTCAGGTACCAGTTCTTATAACAAACACAGCGGGGATGGAAACAGTTGAGGTAGAGGAGGAATGAAATGGGGCCAATGGAGTGGGCCTTACTGTCTTCCCTCCCCTCTCTCTGTAAAGGAAACCCTGCTGGAATGTTGACTTACCTTGATTCCTGCCTCTGATGACCCCAATTGCTGTCCACTTCTGTCTCTCTAGGCCTGCCTCTTCTTGAAGTCCAATGTGTAGAGGAGGGATGGGATTTGAGGTGAAACCCTTGTTCTCGATGGGCATAATTGGGACCTGGCCCCTCCTGTCCAGAAGAAAGATGGATACGACTGACTTAGGACAGCACGGCCAACGGTCAGGGATGAATGGAATTGGGAGTCCAACACAATCTGGAGGGCCACATATTCTCTGCCCCTTTGTAGACAGTATTGATCTAGATGCACCAATTGTCTGACTTGGTATAAAGCTGTTTCCTGTGTTTCTAACCCATCATATGGAGCTGCCTGTACCTCACACACTGCCAAATTGAGACCTCTATAGTTTGATATATATGTTGCTATATATTGCTCATCAAAATAGGCAGAGAGAGAGAGAGAGAGAGAGTATAGGATTGTTAAAAAGGAGCTGTACTAGGTTCCAAACAAGGGGCCTGGCCCTTTAAGGGCGATTTGGAGGCATAAAAGGCTTCAAACAAATCCCAGGTATTATTGGAGCTCTCCGTGGTGCTGAAACAACTGGCCTGCTTTTATGCCCTGTGGATTTCAGTCAAGGTCAGGTCAGGACATGAAGCTACACCAAGGACGGGCAACCTGTGGCCCCTCCTGACATTGCTGGACTCCAACTCCCATCATCCCTGGCCATTGGCCATGCTGGCTGGGGCTGATGGGAGTTGGAGTCCAACTACACAAGGAGGGCCGGAGTTCCCCCATCCCTGACCTATACAAAAGTTCAGGCCTGCCTCCCCCAATCTGGTGTCTTCCAGATGTTTTGGATTACAGCTTCCATCAGCCCCAGGCAGCACAGCCATAGGATGCTAATGGGAGTTGTACTCCAAAAATATCTGGAGGGCACCAGGTTAGTGAAGGCTGCTGCAGAGAAAAGATCATTCTCTGATGTTGTGCAGTGACGACCTGATGAAGAGTTTCATCCCAGGGTGGCAAAGCCTATGAATGCCTCGCTTAACTTCCAGGATATGTTAAGTACCGCAGGGTGCAGTGAGCACAGATTGAACTGGATGCTCTTAAAATGCTTAGGAGAAGGCCGTAGCTGACATGAGCTTTGCCCTGTTTCAGCCAGCGCAACTACCCCTGTGTAACCAGGATCAGAGAACACCCAGGCCCCTCTGCCTTTGCCATAACATCATGTTCTGCTATAATTCCAGCTCTGCAAACAGGGATATATGAAACAAGTTACTCATGAAAACACTGCCTTGTTTATGCGAAACACTTTCTCAAGATCATCTTTGCACACACTTTTAGGCAGATGCCTCCCACACTTGCCTAATGGATGATCCCCCTTTAGTTCCCCCAGATTATGCATTTTTAATGAGAAGAGATTAAAATAATAAATAAAATAGAGTAAACTCCAAGCACTGACTCCACCACCATCTCCATGCCTCCTCTTCACCCTCTGCGTGCATTTCATCTCTAGGCCAGCTATGTAGCGCCGTTCAATTTAGAGTGTGCTGCATTCGTTTTTCCTCAGAATCCAAGGACTGGAGAACCACTGAGGGTGCTTCCACACTCCCTCTCTTCTCTGGAATGGCCATCCTTTCTTAATTCACATTTTACACAGCATCCTCAGCTGGTCATGCTTTGTTGTTCCAAGACACTGCTGGAACAACAACAACAAGCCACTGGCCTGATTTTTTTGTGTTCGATAAAATCACGCTTGTAGCATCAGCCAGTCTAATGTGGGCAGCCACTGCTGTTATTGTGACTTCCAAGGGCTCCTGTGCTTTTAATTAAAAGTCCACCGCTTACTATTCCCTGCTCATCTTATTGCTTTCTGCTGAGGACAGCAGTGGGATTACTGATGAATAGCCTGTTAATTGCCCTTTGAATAGTCTCTTAATTGGCCCCATTAACATAGCTAGCTTTAACGTTAACATAGCCACTTAGCTCAGTGCTGAGAGCATCTGCCTTGCATGCAGAAGGTCCCAGGTTCACTCTCAGGCATCTCCAGGTTGGGCTGGGAGAGAACCCTGCCTGAAACCCCTGGAGAGCTGCTGCCAGTCAGAGTAGGCATTACTGAGCTAAATGGACCATTGCTTTGACTCAGTATAAGGGGGCGTCTGATATTCTTATGTTCATTAAACTTCCAATAGATAAACTTTTATTTAATGTTGCAGGGAACCTTTGCTGAAAGGGACTCACCTGCAAATAAGCGTTACACATGGAATTTAGCCACGGGGAAGGGCATTGAGGGTTAAAATAACCCTGTGCCAAGTGACGGCGTAGAACCTTCATTTCAGTCTCACTTCCAGCTAATTGAAGAACAGCAATGCCTCAACAGCACTTAAGACAAAAGAAAGTCCTTCACATGGTGCATAGTTACACTATGGAATTCGCTCCCACCAGAGGCAGTGATGGCCACCAGCTTGGGTAGCTTTAAAAGAGGATTAGACAAATACATGGAGAATAAGGCTATCAGTGGCTACTAGCCATGATGGCTATGCTCTGCCTCCACAGTCGGAGGCAGCATGCTTCGGAATACCAGTTGCTGGAAACCGCAGGAGGGGAGAGTGTTTGTTGCGCTCAGATCCTGCTTGTAGGCTTTCCGATTAGGACATTTGACTGACCGTTGTGAGAACAGGATGCTGGACTAGATGGGCCACTGGTCCGATCCACCAGCTCTTCTTGTGTTCTGAAGGTCTCTTAATAGGGAAGTAAAGACAGTGACCACATTCAGACAATCAAATCCCAGCTTAACATGCCACGATATACGCATGAGCTTTGTGCACTCACACATCACCCCTTGCTCCCACTTGGCTCTTCCTTTCACACAAGAAAACAAGCCAGAAAGCTGCAGTAAACTGTAGCTTTCCATTATGTCAACAGGAAACTATGGTTAATGGCTTCCAAGCAAGCTAGACAATGAAGCCATGGTTTATTGTTGGCTTATGAATCCTGAGTTGTTTGCAAGCCATAGTTCCTGGGGCTCTAAGGATGACTATGTCTTCCTAAGTAGTTTCCCGGCTCATACAAAGGAGGCTCAAAGAGGAATCAAAGAGGCTGCCTGTGGGTGAATGAAGCTCATGCATATCCTGGCTTATGAAGCCAGGCTTTGATTTTGCAAACCAGTTCATTGTGAATGAGAATTCTCAGTTTAGAGTAGAGATGGGGGACAAATTCTGCTCCATTAATATCTAAAGGCGAACCGACCTAATTCACAATTCCCGAAACAATACATGAACCAAAATGCAGCCGTCCTTTAAACTTTATACTTCTCCAAATTTTGCAGTACAGATTTCCTGCCAAGTAATGTGTATAAAAATGCATATACTAGGGTAATTTGTGCCCACAAATGCATTTACTAGTGAAAGTAATATACAAAAATGCAACATGGAAAATTGCTTTCAAAAATGGGTATATTAGGCAAAATTGCATTAAAATGTGTGTATTAGGAGAAATTCAGACAAAATGCTGATGAATTTTCATGAGAACCTTTTTTTTTAATTGATGTGGAAAGGTGGAGGAGTGGGCTTAATGTTGGAAAAGTGTGTGAGGGAAACTGAACTGGACTGATTCACCCATTCCTAGTTTAGTCATCCTGCTTCTTCCTGCCAAAGGGGGATCAGTGGGGATGTCATGCCTGAGGACCTCCAGAATCCCAGCCCCTTGCCTTTTTACTAGTGTCAGCCCAACATTCGCCATGCTCCAGCTGCCTACATCTGTTCAATGGATGGATTGAGATCAATGGATTCTCTAGCTGTTGTCTTTTTTAAAAAATCTGTGTCTGATTGCTTTACCGATCTCCAGTTTCCTGTTGCTATGATAACAGTTATGGATCTGTACATTTGTATCTTCCACCACCACACCACCCTTAAGCCCAGTTCAGGAAGCTTAAGTGTATATCAGACATGGTAAATGACACAGAACTTTGCTAAAGGAAGAAAGCTTTTCCAAAGCTGTCACTCTGCAACCATTTATAACACGCAGCAGCCAGGCGTGGGGAGTGCAGTGTCAGTAACTGGAGTGTTGTGTGAACACTGAATTAATGCCTCATTGGAACTCTCTCTCTCTCTCTCTCTCTCTCTCTCACACACACACACACACACACACACAATCAGCTATAATATATTTGTCTAAGGATATCATCAGGTTGCAATTCACATGGCTGCCAACAGGTGGGGCTGTGAACTGCAGTGTGATGTCAGAATTCTGAGAGCTGCTGCACCAGCAGAGGACTGAGGCAGGCAGATGTCAAGGGAAGAGGGGTGGCTTTGGTGAGGTGGGTTGGTGAGGGTTAAGCAGGGTTGATGCGTGAAGCAAGCAGGAGTGTGTGTGTGTGTGTGTGTGTGTGTGTGTGTGTGTGTGTGTGTGTGTGTGTGTGTGTGTGTGTGTGTGTGTGTGTGTGTGTGTGTGTGTCAGAAAGAAAAAAGGAACAACTTCAGCTCAGGTTAATGATAATAATGATCCATCAACACAAATTAGATTAGATAGATTAGAGAGAGAGAGAGAGAGAGAGAGATGAAAGCAACAAACAGAACTTCACCCAACTTCACCTTGCTCTGGATTACCTTTATGTATGTATGTATGTTTTAATATAGGTAGTCCATAGGTCCAAACAGAGATCCAAATGAGATTGACACATATAAGACACTAGCATACAAGCTTTGCTCAGAAAATCTAAGAAACCAACAAATCAGTGCAGTTTAAAAGCCAGTGGTTAACATCAGTGCAGCTTTCAAAGGTTCAGTCCGCCATCTTGATTCAGAATGGTATCCACCTGTATCCAGACACAGACAAAAACCTGCTCCTTGACCTCAGGAACCATCGTCCCAAAGTGGGTTCAAATCAGGTAGAATTCCATGGGAAAGGCCCTGATGCAGCAGCAGAGCACCTGCTTTGCATGCGAGAGGCCCTGGCAGGGCTAGGCGAGATCCCTGCCGACTAGCTGATGCTGTGTCACTCCGCTACGGCTCTTCTCCTTCACGGAGGAGAGGCGCAGGTGAGCTAGTCGTCGCTCCTGAGGGGAGAGAGGCTTTCAGGTGGATCGCTTGCTCCATCAGCACCACCCCTCCCTTCCCAGGCACGGCCCCACCACAACTGTGCGAGCGACCATACAGAGAGGAATTAAAGGTAGGTGTGCGCGATTGGAGGGAAAGCGTACTGCATTTTAACAAGCTTTTAATGGATGCTAACAGCTGGAAGCAATCTGAAGAGCTAGCCCGGGGTGATGACCTAGCCAGCTGTCTTCCGGCCACCAAGCAAACCCTCTACAATCTCTGGCCCTCGGTCCAGGCACCTCCAATTAATGGGCGGACACGTTGATTAATACCCTGCCGGGCTCGTGCTGTCCAAACGTTCCCCAGCCAATCCTGCCGGCTCCTTTCCAACAGTGCTTTTTAACAAGTTCACCCATAACAGCTGGCACATTGACGATGCATCGCGCCATTACAGCTTCCTACTCAGCAGCACCGTTTTTTTTTTTAAAAAAAAAGGCTAGACAAAGCCTGTAATGTATGGCTTCCTTCAGGTAACTGTGAGTTCTGAGACTATGCTCACAACTCAGCGGCTTGGGGGCTTGATGAGAGCCCCAAGGTCTCCTTGCAGCATCTTTCCTTGCTTTTTCAATGGCTTATGTCCTAGGGATGCACATCTGTCCCGCACGGGGGGAAAACCATTTAAAAAAGTCTGTTGCCAGCAGCCATCTATCATGTTAGAACGCCTGTTGCTTACTACATTTAGGGGTGAGGCACTTTCTTCACTTCTGAGTTGCCATTTGTCAGGGGCTTCATGAGGGATTTAGAGCTGAACATGATCCTAGGGCCAAGCCAGATGCAGAGGGAAAGTCCAGGCTGGATTACTGCAATGCTCTGTACGTGGGGCTGTCCTTGAAGACACTGTGGAAATGTCAGTTGGTGCAAAATGCATGAAGAAGCAAGCCACTTGGGATCATGCAACACCTATTTTACAGCAGTTACACTGGTTGCCAATTTGTTTCTGGGCTCCATTCCTTGGGCCGGATTTGTCCTTCAAAGCTCTAAATCTGGAGCAGGGGAACCTATGGCTCTCCAGATGTTGCTGAACTAGAACTCCCATCAGCCCTAGCAAGCACGCCAATGGTCAGAGGTGATGGAAGTGGTAGCAAAATCCAGAGGGCTAAATGTTCCCCACTTCTGCAACAAACACCACATGGGTATATATTCTTGATGCGCCCTTGGGTCATATTTAAACTGGGCCCTAGAGACCAGGAAAAACAAAACCAAGCAAATACCGGCACTCAAAGGGGAAAATTGAATGATTTCTCTCTCAAACACATACATACATGAATTGAGAAGTCTTTATTCTGTACATATATATATATATATATATATATATATATACACACACACACACACACACACACATACATAGGTAGTACAAATTTCAGCTAAACACAAGGTGGCTCTCTAGAAATATAAAGACAGTGACAACATTCAGACAATCAAATCCCAGCTCAACATGCCACGATATACACATGAACTTTGTGCACTTGCACATCACCCCTTGCTCCCACTTGGCTCTTCCTTTCACACAAGAAAACAAGCCAGAAAGCTTTAGTAAATCACAGCTTTCCATTACCCCTCATTACTCACAGTCTAGGGAGAAGAACCCAAGATGGGGGAACTACCAAATCTAAGGGCCTATGAGGCTCATGCCAGAAGGGTCGAAGCTGGTGGTGGTGGTATATTTCCATTTTCTTCTGCTTCCATTTGGCTGGATTTTCCCTCCCATCAGGCCCAGGAATGGTGTTACCTTAACCTTAACACACACACCCCAATTTTAGAGCCATATTGGAGGAACAGGAGGGCTTTTGAACTGACTGATCCAAAGCCCCCCCAGATCTGGGCCCAGAGCACACACACCCTTTTTGCTGTTACTGCTCTATTGACGTAGAAAGGGCAGCAAATGCTTCTGTACCCGCAAGAGAGAGACTCTCTCGCAGACCACTCTGCCCTACAGCCACCAGGACACCCTTGCCAAGACCATAGGACCGCACCACTCAGTGCTGAATTAGCTTGCATCAGAAGGAAACAAAATTACCATTTTCTTTTTCTCGTTGAACTGCCATCTTAGGGCTCACATTGTTTTAATTCTGGTTTGCACTTTCAGCATTAAAAAAAGTCATGAACTCAGAAAAACAAGGCACCAATCCATAAAAACAAAAGTGGGGAAACAGATGTGGGGAACTGTTGGCCCTCCAGGGGTTGCCAATGGCCAGGGATGAAGGGAATTGTCGTTCAGCAACCTCTGGAGGGCCACCAGTTCCCCACCCAGAAATAAAGGATGGAGCTTGACATTCTAAAGGACATCTGGGGTTCTGGGCACATCAGCAGTCATCCCCACTGGAGAGTGGGCGGGACCGGCCATCCAACAGGAGGCGGGGCCTGCAGGGAGGGCGGAAGCTCCTGGACGGGTGGCCAGCCGGGAGGATACTGGAAAACTGATTCTTTCTCCGAGAGGGTGCTAGGAGAAGAGACAGAAGCACAGCATTGGAAAGTATGTATTTAAAAACCACATCGCACACTTTTATTGCACTTTTCCAGGGCTCGAAATGCAGCGCCAGGCATTGTCTTAGTAATCTTTGCAACAACCCTGTGAGGTAGGGTCAATGCCGTTATCCCATTATGGCCAGGCAGGGTGGAGAATACTGAGCTGGATGGACCAATGGTCTGACTCAGTATACGACAGCTTCTGATGTTCCTCTCTTCTTCCTAAATCCCCACCACTGGGGAAGTAGCTCTCCGTGTCCCCTCCCAATCCAATTAGGCAGAGACCTTCCAGAGCCCCACCGGTTGCAGATAACACATTACCTGTCGGTCTGAGCCGCCCCAACTCGCTTGGCTCTCTTCTCCAGCCACTCGTCGATGTTGCCCAGCGGAACAAGCGCCTGGTCCAGTTGCTGTTCTTTCGCTCTCCTCTCCTCTGCTATTTTGGAAAGACGGACAAGGGCAATTGTGTTAAGCCCAAAACCCTTCCAACCCATTAAACTCACTCAGTCGTTACTTGCCCTTGTTCTCGGGCAGCTGACAGCTCTGGACGATGCAATCTGGGCCCGTGACAGAGCCGCCCTCCAAGCTTCTGCTCTCTTGCAATTTGGTGGGTTCCGGATGGAAGCTCTGCCTTTTTTACATACACACAACAATGACCTTTGCCCTGGCTGGATTTGCACTGGCTGGGAGGATCGCCAGTGTGGTCCTCACGGCAGTTAAAACAAAAATGGGAGAGCGAGCATGGCCTCACTGGTTGTGCATAGAGTAGGAAGAGATACACAGACCGCAGCTCCTCCTGGCCTGGAACCAAAAAGAGGCTCTCTGAGCACCGACAGAATGGGCATGCCCTACTGCAGGGATGAAGAACCTGTGGCCCTCTAGATGTTTTTAGGACCCGCCAGCCCCAGCCAGCATGGCCAATGGCCAAGGGATGATGGGGAGCTGTAGTCTAGCCACATCTGGAGGGGTCACAGGTTCCCCAGCCTTGCCCTTCTGGGAGAACGGAGATGCAGCGAGTGCGTAAGTGAGCTGAGGGGGGCCTCAGCACGGCCAACAGGCAGGGCTGATGGGAGCTGGGAGCTCAGTAACATCTGGAGGAAGCCTTCCCAAACGGTGGTCCATGTACTTCATTCCGGCGGTCCACGGCATGTCTGTGTTAAACGTCCATATTGATTTTTAATTGCTTTTTTAAATACTTCTCTTATTTCTTATATTGTATGTTAGGGTATTACCGTTTGGATTCTACAGAAGGAAATCTATACTGCAATAAAACACAAGAAATAAAGGATGCAATGAAAACAGAATTAAAAATCATATGGCATCTAAGCCCAGCGTATTACAGTTGCAAGAACAGGCAGAAAATCTTTAAGTCCTCCGCCAAGACCACTTGGCAACTTGCAAGTGCTTCAAAGGGAAAAAGGTTTGGGAATCACCGATCTGGAGGACTGCAAGCTCCCCAGCCTTGATCCAAAGATTCTAAGGCTGCAATTACCTGGGAGTATGCCACATTGAAGTCAATGGAGCTTACTCCTGAGCAGACATGAATTGGATGGCAGCCTAAAACGCTACGAATGCCAGAGGTGGAGAAGCTGTCATCCTCCAGATGTCACTGCACTTCATCTCCTGACCATTGGCCATGCTGGCTGGGGCTGATGGGAGACTGTAGTCCAACAACATCCAGAAGGCCAAAGGTTCCCCATCCCTGGAGTAAAGGCCTTTGAAGGGGGGAATGGGGGGAGTTCCTACAAGGCCAAAAGCGAGGACAGTCTCGTCAGAGCAGCAACTTATCATGTGGCCTGACTGGGGTTCTTGTTAAGAAGCTCACTTGCTTGTTTCCCTCTAATTCTCACTTTTAGCTGGTGGACGGTGTAACTAGCGAGGATGCACAAGGCTGAATGCCGGCTACACATCCCCGAGGCTCAGGAAGCGCTGTGGACTTGGAAATGTTACTTTCCCCCGCCCCAGTTACAACTGGAATGGGTTTGGCATTATCACTCTCCATCCAACGTTGCAAAACAGGCCAACAAACCGGCCACAAAATCTCGCCCTGATGACCCGCAAGCGCCGTTGCCGTCTCTCCCTTTGACGGAGGCTTCGGTTTGTGTGTGTGTGAGTGTGTCTTTCACGGCTCGGGCATATTAATACACGTTTGAGAAAATGTCCCCGCCTTTTGACATTACCGGCACTGTCACAGGCCTGACAGCAGAAGATGTCAGAGACAGCCTAAGCAATTGCAGCAGCGTCCTGAAGGAGCTCCATCCATCAGAAAGGAGAAACACGGATTCCTGGGAGGACCTGAAAACTTTTTTAAATCCACAGGGGTGGGTGGGGAGGGGGACTCGGCCCACCCTCCTCCTCATATCAAATGCTCAGATTGCCTGGCCCGATTCCAGACGGGACCCGTTCCCATACAGAACCCCCCAGGCCATCTCCTATTACCACACCACAGGCCTGCGCACCCACCCCACAGTTCCCCCTGCCAGCTCCCTGCTCTAAACCATGGCAGGGGGCGTATGTCATGCTTTTCGGCAAAATGTTAAACATTTCCTGACAGGGTGTGAAATTCACACCGCCGCTCCAGCAGAGCGAAGGATCGCGCCAGCACAAGGGTGGCAGCCAATTATTCTTCCCGCCGGTTGAATATTAATGAGGGCAGTCGAAGAAAGACACCAAGGAGCAGCTGCAGATGGAGAACGTGTGCCGGATCCTCTCCCCCTGCCCTCTTCCAGCCCCCTTTGGTTCCGCCGCGGCTAGTGGCTCCACATCAGTGGGGCAGTGGAATCCGCTCTGGGTTTTGACTGCAAACTTTCAAGGAGCTTCCCAAAGTGGTGAAGAAAGCTTAACCCCAGCCGAGTCCCACTCTCCACACCATGGCGTGCGAAAGTCAATAATGGAAGCCTGGCCAAGAGCCAAGAAGCTAGGCTACAGGCTTCTTTGCAATGGAATTTCTTTAATTAAAAAGGTTTCGATTAGCAGGATGAAGCCGAGGAGGAGGAGGCACAGAGTTTTGTTGTGCGCACCCCCCCTCCCCGGAACAGTCTCTCCCAATCTCACTCTCATTCTCGAAAGGCGATTATATGGTTTGCTTTCAGCCAGCCCATTCAAGCTACACCAATAATCAAGAGCTGCATAATTGGAGAGCAAACACTACAACAGCTGGAAACAGCGGCTCAGATTTCTCTAGTCTTCGCCTCTCTCCTCCAAGCTTCATAGCGGAGGGAGGGCCCGCATTTCTGGAAGGACGCCCATCACAATGGCCATTGTCAGGCCTTTTGCAAGCAGCCAGCCTTACCACCATGACGGAAAAGTGGTGTAGGCAAACTCCAAGAGAAATCGCACCCCATGCATGTTTTCTTGTTCTTTGCTTAAAAGCAGCCAGTGGGGAGGAGGGAGTTGCAATTTTGGGTCTACAGCATTAAGGAAGGGGGGGTTAGCTCTTCCCACCCCCAAGGAGCTACTCACTATCATGAAGGGGGCCCCTTTTGGTCATTCCACCCACCCTCAGAAGCCCAGGAGAGGGTGTTCTCTGTGGCAGCCCCTACGTTGTGGAACTCCCTCCCCACAGAGGTATGTCTGGCACCATCACTATACAGTTTCTGATGAATGCTGAAGATGCACCTCTTCATCCTGGCTTTTGACACCTGAAATGTATATTTTTAGGACCCACCCTATTCTTTGGGGTAATTTTAGGTTGTTTTTAACAGTTTTTAATGATGTGCTTTAAAACTGATGTGACTCGCCCTGGGGCCTTTGAGTGAAGGGCAGGCAATAAATATTATTGTTGTTGTTGTTGATGATGATGATAATTGAGGGAGGACAAAGGACAGGAAACTGTCTCTTTCCCCTTGCTATTAGAACTAACTAGCAGCAGGAAGGGGGAGGAGGATTTGAGCAGGGAAATGGTGTTGGGGAAAAGGGTTGAAATCCCCATCACAGCCCTGATCCAAACAAGAGTGCCGGGGGGGGGGGGGGGAGACTGGCTGCTGTTTCCCAATTTTGACCTCTGTGAAAACTGGGTGTTGGATTAGATGAGCTTTGGACTGACCCAGCAGTGCCCTTCTCAGTTACGGGATCGGTTTAGCACCCACCGCACCTGAGGCTTAAGGTGACCTCCCCTGGGTGGGATTGCTGCTATTGGGGAATTTCATTGGCTAGGAACTCCTTCTGTTTTCCCCGTGGCAACTCCCCTCCGGCCCCTTCTCACCTCGCACCTGGGCGTTCAGCTTCTCCAGACCTTCTTCCGTCAAGTGCGAGAACCTGCAGTTGGCACCAAAGTCACACTGGCCTGCAAGGAAAAATTAAGAAATGTGGGGATGGCTGCTGGCTTCAGTGGGGTTTTTTTTAAAAAAGGGGGGGCAGACCAATTCATGGAGGACCACCAGTGGCTATTGATAGCCAAATCTAACCTCCTAGGCCAGAGGCAGTATACCTCTGAACACCAGTTGTTAGGGGTCGGCAGGGGAGGGCTGTTGGCACTCACGCCCTGCTTGCAGGCTTCCCAGAGGCACCTGATTGGCCAGAGGCAGTATACATCTGAACACCGGTTGCTAGGGGATGGCAGGAGCAGGAGAGGGCTGGTGCTCTCTTGCCCAGCTTGCAAGCTTCCCGGAGACACCTGATTGGCCCCAGTGAGGAAAAGGATGCTGGTGTAGACAGGCTTTTGGTCTGATCCAGCAGGGCACCCATTATTTTTGAAACAGGGGAAACTGTGCTTGCCAATTAAACCGAGTATAGCTTGCGATGACGTTGGGGGTGGGAGAACGGCAGTGGGGGGCATACCTGTTTGCAAGAATTTCCGACAGGGCTTCTTATTCTGTTCCTCCTGCAGGATTGCTGCGGCATCTGTGGATGACAAAGGGCCAGACTGAGATCAGGGGGCTCTCTCCACATCCACCTGGGGCAAGCAAGAGACCTCCCACAGGAATTCCACCCAGGCTTACAAAGGGGTTTTCTACCTCCCCTGTTGGAGGCAGTATAACACTGGATACCAATCACTGGGAATCAAAATTGGCGAGAGGTCCTGCTGCGCTTGGGTCCTGCTTGCGGGCTTCCCATTGGGGCATCCAGTGGGCCACTGTGAGAACAGGATGCTGGACTAGATGGGCCCCCTTTGGCTTGATCCAGCAGTCAGGCTCTGCTTATGTTTTTATGAACATTTAATTGGGAAAATAGCATGACACCAACAGGAAAAAAAAAAAGGAAAGCTATGATTTGTGACTTTGGCATTTCCTACCTGCTGAGCTCATGCAATAGTCAGCTTTCTAGGCAGCCAATCATTCCTTGCACAAGAAGAGTGAGAGCATCCTGTGTGCTGCTCAGAGCCAGAACTCACTCTGGGGTGCTCTGCTCTGCACGGTGGGCCTTCGAAGGTAAGCTTCTGAAGGCAGCCCACCCCGCAAGCTGCTTGTGAAAGCTGAAGGCAGCTTTGCAAGCCATCACCCCCTCCCACCTTTATAATCGTACTGAGTTGTAGTTGCAAAGATGGAAGTTAGATCATGAGATCATGTAGCAACCTCACAGCACAGCCATTTTGGGCTACAACTCCCATCAGCCCCTGCCAGCAGCTGATGGGAGTTGTAGTCTAATACATTTGGAGGACAACAGTCTGGTAAAGGCTGCTCTAGAAGCTACATGTTTGTTTTTTTTTAAAAGTAAGCTGTATATTCAGGGAGGGGCCTGGAACATCCCTGAAGGAGCAAAGCGCACATAACCATGTAGCTCCGTTCAATTCATGAAGATCAATGAATCAGTTGGTTATCTGGACAGATATGCCACAGGGACCACTTAACCCCACCCCACCCCCCAAAAACCCCAAAACCCTCTGCTTTCCTGGGTTCAGGAAACTATGGAATTTGCTCCCACAAGAAGTATAGTGATGACCACCAACTTGGATGGCTTTAAAAGAGAATAAGACAAATTCATAGAGGGTAAGGCTATCAGCGGCTGCTGGCCATGAAGGTGATCTTCTAACCCCTCTATCAGTGGCAATATGCTTCTGACTGCCAGTTGTTTGAAATTGCAGGAGGAGAGTGCTCCCACACTCAGGTCCCGCTTGCGGGCTTTCCCAGAAGAGGCATCTGGTTGGCCCCTGTGCAAACAGGATGCTGGTCTAGATGGACCATTGGCCTGCTCCAGCTGAAGGGCTCTTCCGTTCTTATGAATAAGCCTCTTACCTCGAAATACATCGTACCAGCCCTTCTTGGCCCTGAGATGCTGAACTCCGTTCAGGTGCTTCTTCCTGTTGTGGAGTGTGTCCTGGAAGGACCGTTCACAGTAGTCACAGAAATAGCGCTTGCCCATGGAGACTCCGCCAAAGTGAACCTCTGGAGGGAAGATCAAATACAGTTTAGCTCCAAAATTCTAATCAAATCTAGCTACCAGCCATGATGGCTATGCTCTTGGAGGTGGTGTGCTTCCAAATACCAGTTGCAGGAAACTGCAGGAGGGGAGAGTGTTGTTGCGCTCAGGTCCTGCTTGTGGGATTCTCATCGAGGCATCTGGATGGCCACGGTGAGAATAGGATGTTGGAGTAGATGGGCCATTGGCCTGATCCAACAGCCAGGCTCTTCTTGGGTTCATTTGGCTTCCCCTCTTCCACTAATCTCATTAACAGGCTAGTAATTCTTATCTTTGCACACTCATCCCTTTTGTGGGTCCATTCACAGGTTGACTTAATGGGATCCATTACTGTGATGGCAAAATTATCTGCCTATCAATCTGGTTTTTATTATTGCGTACCACTTTGAGAACCATGATGGCTGAAAAGCAGTATATCAATATCGTTAAAAAAACAAGGCAGAGGAGACTAGTCTTATTTATGGCTGAGTCAGAGCCATTTAGGGCTCCATCGATCAAGTCAGCAACTTTGCAGCCCAGAAAGCAACTGAACGTTACTTCAGATGCTGGGACGACAGCTGAAAATAGGGCAGAGTCTAGCAGCACCTTGAAAGCTAATGAAGTTATAGCGGCAGAAGGTTTCCCTTAGGCAGAATTAAAAATTCGTCTGGTTGTAGCTCCCCAACCCTTAAACTAGTATTTCTGGATATATATTTTTCCAAAGTGCTTACAGCCGCAATTCAAAAACAGGAAAGGTAAGCAACAAACAAGCATGGGATTATTAGACGTTCAGACAATCCACAGGTACTCCACCCAATTCACAACAGATTCAATGTACTTCAAAATCAGTTCATCTTGTAAGATGCTGCCAGGCTCTTTGAGGTTGCTGTTTTTTAATGCAATGGACTTAATACACTTGTCAATCTGAAGTGATCTGTGTTGAGGAGTAATTTTAGCTCTGTGGCGGAGTATGTGTTTTGCATGCAGAAGCCCCCACCCCAGTTCAATCTCTGGTATCTCTAAGTTTTGCATGGTTTTTTTTTTAAGGATCAGATACCAGGTGATCAAAGAAACATAGGAATTTTCTTTATACTTCTATATATACTGTTGGTTCATCAAGCTCAGCACTGTCTACACTGACTGGCAGGGTTCTCCAGAGTTTCAGGCACAGGACACTCCCAGCCACACCTGGAGATGTCAGGGACCAAACCTGGGCCCTTCTGCATGCAAGGCAGCTGTTATCACTGTACTATACAGCCCTATACAGCTTGGGACCAGGATACTTGACAGACCCTTATGTACCCAGCCAATCACTGTTCTCTGCAGACACCATCTTCTCAGGAGGTCCTTCACGTTCCCTATACCTGTAGTAGACAACAGTGCTCTAATAGTCGCCCTTTATGTACTGTATCTTATGTACAGCCTTATGGACCGTTGTTGTTTTACATTTTTATATATATATTTAATCTTTAATATTGTTTTAATTTCGTATTAACTGTAAGTTGCTTCGAGTGCGCTTATGGGTGCAGAAAAACGAATAACTAATTTAATAAACAAAGAAGTAAATACCTGGTAAAAGGCAGCTTACTGTGTAACTGTGATAAGAGCCTAAGCAATTCCCTCCACGCCTAGCAATGGAAAAACACAGGCCCAACAGACCACTCACCTCCTTTTACAAAGAATACATCGCATCTGCAGCGCCTCACATCTACTGGAGGAACCCCAAAACCTGCATCTCCAACTGGATTCCTCTCTCTTGCACACTAACGCGTACTTTGGGGCAGGTCACACCAGACTACAACTCCCAGACGCCTCCGCGCTCAAGGATCCCGTGAAAGTGAAGGGAACGTGACGCATCGCGGGAAATGTAGTTTATCTAGCGGAAAGGCCAGAGGTTGGTTTCGGAAGCGGGACTCCAAAGCCCATCATACCGCGCGGGAAAAGACTTCGTGGCCCATAATGCTTTGGCAGCCGGAGAGGCCGCCTTTGCTATAGAAGGCTAGAGGCGCGCGTGCGTAGTGCCTAAACGAAGCGAAAATGGCGCTGGGCAGGCAAGTGTACAACTTGCTTTTCCGCCGTACCTCCACCTTCGCTCTCACGATCGTGGTGGGCGCTCTGGTCTTTGAGCGGGCCTTCGACCAGGGTGCGGATGCTCTCTTCGAACACCTTAACAAGGGGGTAAGTTGGCCTCGGGGAGCCCTCAGGCCCGAGCCGGGGACTTGCGTAGAACGCTGGCGTGGCTGGGTGAAGGTCAAGGGGGGCCTTGATATACGCGATGTCCCGCCTTCAGGCCTTTAGTACCTTCGAACCAGTTTTCTGTGTGCATCGTCAGATTAAGCTTTGGGTGTTCTCTGTGCTGCTTGGGGACGCTTTAAAAGGAGGAGGAACGCCTTCCAAAACGAGCGATGACAGCGGACCTAGAAGGATTTGTAGCCTAGTCCTGACTCTACTTGCAAGAAAGCATCACTGAGTTCAAGCAACGTGCCCAGGGTTGTAGCCTGCAGCTGGTGCGAGAGTCCGCACTCGTTCTTCCTGCGTGTCAATGCAGAGAGCAACTCTTTAATATCTCCTGTTAGTCTGTTAAAGCAAACATTTGGCGCTGTGTGTGTTTCTTGAGAAATCTTTAAAATACTTAACTGTGTCATAAACATTTGTGAATCAGAACCCACTTCATCAGATGTGCGAAATCTTAATGGTGTGATAAGCCTAAGATGTTAAATAGGCTCTTTTTGCTATTGATGTAATTTCACTGAGACTGTAAGGTGCTGTGAACAAAAGGAATTTGGTACATCATTGCTCTGTCACAAACTGTTGCACTCTCATTCACAGAGCTGCTAAGTATCTTCTCTCCCATTTAACCTTACAACAATATACTGAGCTGACTTAGAAAAGAATAAACAGTGCAGTCATATGAATAAGAATATATAGTGTAGGCTTTTAAGGCTGCAGTCCTAAATACACATGGAGTAAGTCCCATTCTATTCATCAGGGCTTTCTTCTGAATAAGCATGCTTAGGATTATATTGTATGGATGGTGATCCCATCTATCACATTACAGTTACCAAAGCAGATGTGCATCCTATTACTACTGTTGTCAACCTTTATATGAAATTATTTTGGGAGTGGATGACCTGTCTTCTTGTGTCTTTTACCATGCAGAAACTCTGGAAGCACATCAAGCACAAGTATGAGACTGATCAAAAATGAAGCAGAGATGCTGTGGATTCCTGCAAGACCTTCTGTTCGCTTCAGCACAGGCTCTTCTTCCTGACCACCAGCTGTTAAGGTGGCAAACATTCATCCATATGTGTGATTTTGAACCATAGTGCATTCTCTCAAGAATAGCAAGCTATCTGGACTTGTGGATTTACTTATGCTGAAACATAGTTTAATAAAGTACCTTCTCTCCTTATGAGAAAACTGGAGTGCAAAACTTTCAACAGATGAATGCTTTTATAGCAGTGTCAGAACTGCTCTAGCCCATCACCTCCGCCAGGGGTTCTCGTGGACCAGTGGAGGCTAATACATTTCCTTCTGTATATGTGCCTACCTGCCCAATGTCAAAAGAATAGGGACGACCAGGATTTCAGCAAAGATGCGTGCTGAGGCAATAGGAGAGCCCTGTAGCCTGTCTATATAAAAACACACACATTTTCATGGAGAGGAATCTGTCAGCTCTTATGGTGGGGGGGAGGTCTGAGCTGGTTCTAATTGCCAAAGAATGCTGATAATATCAGCTTAAGGTGTAGTGGTAGAGAGCCAGTGTGGTGTGGTTAAGGTGCTGGACTACGACCTGGGAGACCAGGGTCCGAATCCCCACATAGCCATGAAGCTTGCTGGGTGACTTTGGGCCAGTCACTGCCTCTCAACCTCAGAGGAAGGCAATGGTAAACCCCCTCTGAATACCGTTTACCAAAAGCCTATTTCTCTTTGCAAGGTGCAGTGGTAGCAAACCCCTGACAAAATTCAAGAGTGTTGATGGGGAAATCAGAGGAAGTCTGACTCCAAACCATTTTTCCCTTCCACTTCAGGAGGGGAAGACTCAGAACACATTTTCCTTTGTCCCCAGTTCATTTCCCAGCCAATCAACCTCTGACAATTTGGAGAATGTTTCTCAGCAAGGGTAAGGCCTCTGTTGGTGGAGACCCTCATCCCCATTTAGGCTCAATGAGATACTGACACACAGACTCCCCCCTTGCCTACTGTCAATGTGCGTGGAAAGAACTGAACAAGCGTAACACTATTACATATAACTAGGCCAGGGCTTGGTCTGAAGGCATAGGAGCTGACCACCTGTGAAGCACAGGTACACTAGTTTGGGTTGCATGATAGAAAAGTGAGATGTAGATGTAAGAAAATTAATAAAAATAAACCAATACTATGGGCACATTTGGGCTCAAAAAGGGACGGTGAACACAACGAAGAAGTTGGAAACCCCTTCCTACATGGAAAGAAACTGGCCTTTTTGTTTGGGAAAAGGAGGTACAATGAAAAGTTAATATAAGACGACAGAGGGATGTTTTTCTCTCTTATCTCCTAATGAATATTGACCCATGATGTAAAAAGAACTTTACCCAGTACAGGGAATTCATTAAGAAAAGTTGGGGATGATGGCCAACAGCTTAGATTTCTTTAAAGGGAAGCTGGACAAATTCACAAAAGGTAGACAGGCCCACTACTCGAACATAGGGAGCTGCCTTATTTGGAGTCAGATATGCTTTAAGTTGGATTCCTGCACTGTACAGGGGGTTGGATTCCATGGGCTTATAGGCCCTTTCCAAATCTGGTATTCTATGATTCTAGGCCACTGGTCCATTGGGCTCAGTATTGTTTACACTGACTGGCAGTGGTTCTCCAGGTTTCAGGCAGGAGTCTTCCCAGCCCTATCCGAAGATTCTAGGGACTGAGCCTGGGGCCTTCTGCATGCAAAGGAGATATTCTACCGCTGAGCTGTGGCCCTTCCCCCAGAGGCAGTACCCCTCTGCATGCCACAGGCTGGAGGGGGAGGGAGAACACCAGTGGCCCCCACTTCCATGCTGTGCTTGGGGGCTTCCCAGAAAGTGCTGGTGGACTAAATGGGTATGTGGTCTAACTCAGCAAGGCAGCTATGTTCTTAGAGGTGCAGTTGAATATTCACAGGGAGCTGCACAAACATGAAGGTCTTGGAATAAAAATGGTACATTCCATATTAATTACACAACACGGAGCTGTTGCAGTTCTCTGTAATGGGATTTCCTGTTGCTACATGCAGATGCTCTCCATAAACAGGGACAAGTCTCTAGAGGGGCTGGGGCATCGGTCACCCCTCCTCCACTTCTTCAGGAGGGGATCATGCCTTTGTTACGCTTGCGGTCAGCCATGGCACGGCGGTTATGGTTAGCCCTGGTCCCTTTGCTGGCTTCTTTCTTCCTGCGCTCCTGGACTGTCTCTCGGCTCTGGCCATGCCCCTTGCTGCTGCCCGAAACGGCTGCCGAGGTGTCTGGCTTGTGCCTGCGGGAGAGAGGAAGGAAAGAGCTTCACTGCCGAGTACCACCAGGTGGGCACGACACATGGCCAAATCTCATCACAGTTGAAGGGGTGGGGGAGGCAGCTCCAGCATTGCAAGAGAAATGCCAACTAATGGGACCGAGCGCCAGAGAGTTACAGTAATCCCAAAAAATAAAATCTGTAGGAACGAGAGGGATGGCCATCAGAGAAGTGATACTGCTCCGTGTGTCAAAGGTGGCATGGAGTCCAAGTCATTAGCACTCGTTAGAATTCCACTACAGCAGGAATGGGGAACCTGGGGCCCTCCAGATGTTGCTGGACTATGACTCCCATCATCCTTGGTCATGGTCACTGGGACTGATGGGAGCTGGAGGGCCACCAGGACTTCCATCCCTGTTCTCCAGGATTGCTGGGATTATTTATTGATTTATTACTGTACTTTGTTTATTACATTTATATCCCGCCCTTCCTCCAAAGAGCCCACAAAGCTCATGGTGGTCTGGTGTGATTCTTCCCCTCCGTGTTTTATCCCCCCCCCCAAACAGCCCCGTGATATAGGTTAGGCTGAGAGGCAGCACCTGGCCCAAGGTCACCCAGTGAGCTTCATGGTTGAGCGGGGATTTGAAGCCTGGTTTCTCAGGTCCTACTTCAACACTCCAATCACTACACCACACTGGCTCCCTATTATAAATATCAGCCCCTTAAAGTAACATGCTGGGAGGCAGAATGGTGTAGTGGTTAAGATGTTGCAGTACGACCTGGCAGACGAGGGTTCAAATCCCCACATAGCCATGAAGCTCACTGGGTGACCTTGGGCCAGTCACTGCCTCTCAGCCACAGAGGAAGGCAATGGTAAACCACCTCTGAATACCGCTTACCACGTAAAACCTATTCATAGGGTCGCCGTAAGTCGGAATCGACTTGAAGGCAATCCATTTACATTTTTAAAGTAACATAGCACGGGAGACTTACGATCCCTATCCCCCAACTAAATCTGTCTCCTTAAATTTCCTTCATGCATCTGAAGACCAGACAAAAGGAATACATCTTGAAAGATAAAAGCCCGCAACTACCCTCACATTGACTAAGTAAATGCATTCAGGTCACAGACATAGTGTTCTACACATAATTATTGCTTAGAATACTTAGCCACAAAAGTGGTCCTTGATTTAATCCTGAAGGGTGGCCAAGACCTCATCCAAGCAGTTTTGGACAGTTATCACAAAATAAGCACATTCATCACATACGTGAGTGGAAAGCCCAAGGCAATCCCACTGATACTGCAAAAGAGGAAATGAGGAGAGCGAAGGAATTTGTTACAAGAAAATTGAAGAGGAGAGCTGGGTGGGTCACATCCTTTCAAAATGGCTGGAGGTTATACTTAAACAATAAAAGCCCACGTAAATATAGATGCCCCAGATCAGAAAAGATGAAAACCTATTCAAGGGGACAACCAAAGCTAGAGACATTGAAACCAAGAATAAAATGTCTTTAAACACAACAGAAGCAGGAAACTAATCAGGGAGGCAGCAAGATTGAAGGTGTGAAAGGTTAGAAAAGGAGGCATGGAAGACTGACTGCAGAGAAGCTGGATGAGTTCTTTGGACTGATCTGCAACAAGGAATGTAAAGAGGCAGCGATTTCCGTCCCATCCTGGGTTAATCACATTCTGTGCTGTTTCCATGCTTAATATTTACAGACTAAAAAACAACAATAGCGAAGACCACTCGTATTTGCTTGTGTGATTTCCGTTCCTGACTTCTGACGAATACGCACATTGCAGGAATGTCTGCTCTGGTTACTAATCCTCCGACATCCCTAATTTCAGCTCAAGACATCGAGGCCTGACCCAACTGTTCCCTAAAAGGACCCAATTCTCAGCAGTCATCACCTGTCACCAAGCAGTGCCGCTTCCTTATGGAGATTCCAGCACACAACTGGAGCAACACGCAGTTCCCACATCTTACCCTTTCCTTGTGAGGAAGGTCATCCGCCTGGCTTCAGCTCTTTCCCGCAGCACTGCTGGATCCTGCACAAAGTGGTCCTGCCACACAGGAGGGAAACAACGGTTACGGGTTCGTCTCCGGGCCCGATGCAAGATGTTTGTGTCAAACTTTAAAGCAGGGGTAGGGAAGCTGTGGGCCCTCCAGATGTTGGCGAACTACAACTCTGTCCCCGATTGCTCGCCACCCTTATCAGGGCGGACGGGGATCAAGTCCTGTAACATCTGCGCCTTGGAGGACGGGAGGGGCCTCACCTTCCTCATCCCTTCGAAAGGAGTCTGAAAGGGGGGAGGGTAGCCCTGGAAGCCAGAGGCTCTCCAGTTGGCTGTTCGTTGGGGAGACGCCTCTCTTAGAGCCCTACACGGTCCGGGCTCAGCCGCTCTCAGTCATGCCTTACCCTCTTTGTTTCCCTTCTATTTTTTGGCATATCCTCCTTAGTTCTCCTCCCTCGATGAAACCGGGGCGGTATCCAATGCACTCGTTCCGACAGTGCAAGGATTTCCGTTTGTACAATGTAACTTAGCCCTCATCTCCCTGCCCGTGCCCTGTGCCCTCTCCAAATTTGCTCTGGATGGTTGGGGAACAGACTGATGGGCCACGCTGAGAGAGGAGAGGGCAGGGAAGGTTCCACTGTGCAGCCAAAGGTCCTGGCACTGACGGAACAAATGCACTGAATACTGCCCCAGACCCGAGCAAGTATAACGGAACACCTTCGCTCCCCCAATTTACCCTCCTCCCCTCCATCTTGCTTCCCTCCCTCCATGGTCTTCTCTGTGTTGAATTTTAGAACTGTAACCTCCTTGGAGCAGGGACCCATCTTTTTGTTGCTGCTCTGTAGAGGGCCGAGGGTATGGGTATAGAGGGGTAAGAGTTTCTGCTGGGCCACAGAGACTGCAGAGGCCTCCCACAGCCTGCCGCCTGCCCTGTGCGCAGGGCCCAGGGAGCTATCTCCCCAAAGAACAGCCTCGGAGAGGCTTGCCCCACAGCCCTTTCCACCCCTTCGGGAACCAAGCCCATGGCTGCCCTGCAACAGTCACCTTTGCAGCCCCCTTATTGTCCACTGCCACCTCTTCATCATGTTCCTCCTCCTCCTCCTCCTCTTCACGTTCTTTTGATCTCAGGACTTGAGGGGTGGTAAACGGCCTAATGCAAGGAGAGACAAAGTGGTGAGCATTTCCAGAGCCATAAAGCCAAAGCCTGGGTGACACAATCCCTCCTAGTATACAGCCATGCTAAAGGCGATGCCTTAGACCAACCTTTGCCCAACTGAACCCCCCCCCATTTTGGACTATGTTTCCCAGCAGTCCGCAGGGCAAAGGCTATCTTCGACACTGTTACGCAGGCTGGGAATAAGTAAAGCCAGATAACAAAGCCTATGCTAGTCACTACATTCACTTTAGGGAGGAAAAATCATTTTTAAAAAAAGTGTCATGTGCTCTAAATCTCACTTGAAAACAGGTCCACCCCCCCCTCCTCCATCCCCAACACCCCATGAGTTAAGTGAGTCTGAGAGATAAGAAGTGACCCAAGGTCACCCAGTAGGCTTTGTGACCGAGTGGGGATTTGAAACTAGGTCTCTTTAATCAGAGCACAAAACTCTTATCCATTGTTTCCATGGGACTCCCTGACGTTGCAGGACTGTTGGTGCTAAACCAGGGGTTTCCAAACTGTGGTCCACATTTCGGTGGTCTGCAGTCTGTCTGTGTTAAATATTCATATTGATTCTTAATGATATCTTTATTGCGTCTTTTATTTCTTATACTGTACTCTATTGTATTACAATGATGATTCCATAGAATTCAGACTGTAATACAATTTTAAAAATCCATAAAAATATAATTTAAAAAATCATACAGCATCTAGGACGGTGCATTACAATTGCCACAACAGGTGGGGGGGGGGGAAATCACTCAGTGGTTTGCCAAGACCCTTGGCAATTTTCAAATGGTCCATGGGATGGAGGGGAAGGTTTGGGAGCCACTGCTCCGAACCAAATAATCACACCGCGCGGCATATGGAATGAAGCTGCAGGACAAAGAGGACCTAACTAAGAATAGGGGATGCAGTGCCTCTCAAATCCCCACTCTTTCCTCTGCCTACGTGTTTGAAGACGCGCTCCGCCCTTGCTGCAACCCGCAAGCGATGCTGCAGGGTCCGTTCAGAGAGAGGCCTCCCAGCTCACCTCCTGCTGATCAACTCGTCGTCCGAGTCGGCGTCGTTCGCTCCCACCTGGTTGCCATCGTAAGTGTCGTCGTATTCGTCCTCATAGTCATCCTGGTAGAGGGGGCCTGCTCCGCTCGGCTCTGGGACCTCCTCCACTATCACGGAGTACTGGCTGTAGCGTTCCCTCTGCTCAGACACAAGGCGCTTGTCGTTCAATAAGCTTTCGGTTGTGACTTTGTCACTCCTGTGGAAAGCGAGAAGAGCCCAGCCAAGTCAGAGCAAAAGCCAATCTAGTCCAGAATCCTGTTTTACACAGCCGTCAGCCGGATGCCCCCGGGAAAGGGCCATGGCTCAGTGGTACAGCCACTGTTTTGCACACAGAAGGGCCTTGGTTCAACCTGACATGTCCAGGAGAAAGCCCTGTCTGAAAGCTGCTGCCAGTCAGCGTGGACGATGCTTAGCTAGTTGGACCAATGATAAGGCAGCTTCCTACGTCTTAAGGGACGGGTTGTGGCTCAGTGGCAGAGCATTTGCCTTGCATGCAGAAGTTCCCAGGTTCAGGTTCAATCCCCCATGGCATCTCCAGGTAGAGCTGGGAGAGAACCCTGCCTGAAACCCTGGAGAGCCCTTGCCAGTCAGTGTACGCAGTGCTGAACCAGATGGCCCACAACATGGTCTGCCTTGGACTCGCAGCCATTAATCTACTCCATGAACTTGTTTAATCCCCCTTTTGAAGTTCGAGAGTGGGAATCAAAATAATAGTAATGAAAATGACATCTCTTTTATTATTTGTCACTACCTTTTTTGTTTATATTGTATCCTAAGCTCTTCTTCATCACATTGTCGCGTCATCGTAACTGATCTTGACTATAACACTTTCTCCTTCACCTGTCTCGGGCCTGTCCCATTTCCCTGGCTGGCTGCTCCCTCGCTTGCACCCCACTCCCCTTGGGCCGATACTTCGGCTTTGATCCCAGTCAAGAAAATGACCTTTTCCACTTGTCCCTTCTGCAGGATGCCTTGAACATCTGCTTGGACACTGCCCGGGCATGCCTGACCACGCTGGATCCCTATCCTGCAGAGGCTCAGTTTGGATCCACCACCAGCAGCCAACCCTTGTCATCAGAGCCGTGCCCCAGAGGCTCACATCGCAGAGCTTCCTTCCCACAGAGCGATGTATGTGGAAATCTGTTCCCTAATTCCAGAGCCAGCAATTTATTTTTTTGCTCCCATGTTGTTTGTGTCTGGGCTTTTCATAATGGTTTCATAACTAGATAGCCACTGGTCATAGACAGCCTCAGAGGACTCACCAGGACCCAGAGAACTCACCTCTTCCCTTTCTGCACCCGGGACATATCCACAGAGTCCTTGCTGAAAACATCAAATTCGTCGTCCTGGAAAACGTTGTAGCGAGAAGTGACTAGAGGGGTTGGGTCTGGCTTCACTGGTCTGGCAGAAAAAAGGTCAAACACTCTCAGTTATATGTATTTATAACTATGAATATAATGTACCATTTATATTCTGCCTTCCCTACAAAGAGCTCAAGATGACATACAAGTTTCTCTCCCTCCCCTTTTGATCCTCACAACAATCCCGTGAGGTAGGTTAGGCCAACAGAGAGAGAATAACTGGCCCAAGGTGACCCAGCAAGCTTCACATGGCTGAGTAGGGGATTTGAACCCGGGTTTCCCAGGTCCTAGTCCAGCACTCGAACCTCTGCACACCATGCTCTTCAGAAGCACCACACACAAAATACCTCATGAACCAAAATGGCAGATGGCTGCTCTAAAATTGCAGCCTTATACCCCACTGCCTGGCAGTCAGCCCCCCTGAACTCTATGGGGCTTACTTTTGAATAGACATGTATAAGATTGTGCTGTAACTGATTTAAGTGAATGGACAATTTATATACCGCTTATGTTTAAACAAAACTCTAAGTGGCTCACAACGTAGATTAAAACGTCTTAAATAATACCAAAAAAAGCCCAGAAAATTTATTCGAAGGTAGGGAACAATACGCTGGTTAAAAATACCCTCCACTACCATGTTTTTGATTCCTAGTATTGTCTTCTTTTGGAGTTATCCAAATAAAAGCATACAAAACATTCAACCTTTTGCCAGCAGAGGCCTGACCAAGAGCCCCTCCAGATGCAATCCCACTATCAACACTCTTTGCGCCTGCAAGCATTTTGGGGGCAGACGTGTTGCTTTGTTTCCAATCCAGGCTTTGTGCTGCAAACTTTGATACCACAAATCTTCCGCTTTGTTCCTTGCCCCACTTTTGTTGTGCTGTAGCATAAGAGTGCCCCTTCAGACAGCAATAACACTGGCGAAACACCATAAAACAACTAAAAAAGCAGAATTATGTGTGGATGGTACAGGATAGATCCATTACTAATTAAGCTATTAAGGCATCAACGGCGTGTTGCAGAAAGCAAAAACAAACAACCCCCTCCCCCAGTCTGTGGGGGCCCTGAGATTAGAGATGAAGGCCCGGAGGGTGGGAATGAAAACTTCAGGGGGGAAAACTGGAGCAAACTTTTTTCCCGGGCCCTCTACCCAAGATAATAAGTGATGTGATCTCAGCTCTACCTGGGCATCGCTCGATCCAGCTTCTCCAAGGTTGCCACCAGCTTGTTCTCGAGAAGGTTGTTGATCACCTGCTCTATGTCATAGTTATACTCCTCCAAGCAGGCCAGGACAAAGCCTTCCCCGAGGTCAGGTAGCAGGTCCTTCACTTGGGAGATCAGAGAATCCAGCTCCACCCCAGAGATCTTGGGGGCAGGGGCCGCAGCTGCTCTGGCGAACTAGACATGCAATGGGCAACATTATCCCAGGAGGGTCACAATGCTGGAAGAAGCAAGGTATGCTGAACTAGGATGGACATGGGAGCTGGGGGGTGGGAGGCAGTCATTGGCTTTTGCACCAAATAAGCATACCTCAAATCAAGCAAAAGCCCCTCTGCTCAATGACCAGTTTCTGTGATCTGAATTCACTTTTGGGTCTCATCTGCAAAGCAGTTTCCCCATTGCTGGTTCAGCACAACAGAGCCAAACAAGAAACAGAGGATGCGCTCCCCAGAAAAAGGCAGGGGCCGCTTTGGCCAGGACTCCATGCCGGGCACTCTCATGCACTGCCCCCACTATGGAGGGGTGGGCAGCCTTTCTCTGTTGGGGGTAAATCTATCAGGGACTACATGCTGATAGATGGATGGATGGGCGGGGCCTCCCCTTTCCAGCTGGGGCACTGCCCCACCAACCTCAGCCTGCCCTCAGCCAGCCCCCACTTCCTGCCTTCTTTCTTATTTACTTGTCTGCCAGCTTCCTCCTCCTCCTTAACTTGCCCCTTGTACAACTCGGCAGGGAGGAAGATGGGGACAAAACTAGAATGAGTTGGCTCTGCCTGTCACTGGCTCTGGTTCCGCCTACTGTTGGGCTCCCTGCCTTCCGCCACACCAGTCCCAATGGGCACCAGCCACCACTGCCCCCTCCTCTCTCCCTCCCTAAGCAATGATCAGGGATGATGGGAGCTGTAGTCCAGCAACATCTGGAGAACCGCAGGCTCTGTGGCTAACCAGAGTAGCTCCCTGACACCCTTATACTCACCTCCGTGTGATTTTCCTTCCCAAGCGTCTCCAGTCCCTCTGAGTGGCAGGGCAGCACCGTCGCAGAGGCTCCAGCTGCGGCTTCCGGCAGGGGCGGGTTGTGGACCGTTGTCTTCCTCCTATCTACTCCCTCCCAGGCACTTTCTACTCCTTGCAAGATGTAAGCTGTCCGGGTTTCATCCCTGCCCAATGGCGTCAAGGCATTTTTCTGACCCACGTGTGCAGCAAGTTCAAAATGACAGTAGCCAGGATACTGTTAGCACCCCAGTCTGCCAACTCTGGCGGGTGAAGCTTTCCTGGCAAACATCAGACCATCAGAAAGCGGGGAGGAGGCGCACAGGGAAATTTCTGAAGAGGGGTTGCCTGAAAATCACACACCACAAAATCAGAAGCCCTAGGATTTGGGGAAGATGTGCAGGGGAAGGTTACAGATTTTCAGCATTCTCAGAGGAACCCTTGCCCCTTATTACAGGTTCCAAGAGTGACTTGTTGTGAACTTTAGCACTCATTAAACCCTGAGTAAGCGCAATATTTTTGCAAGTTGTGACACGACAGCAGGGGGTGGGGAGAGTTTAAACCAGCCTTCACCAACCTGGCACGCTCCAGATGTTTCGGACTACAAGTCCCAGCAGCACGGTCCAGCTCGCATCAGCCCCAGGGTCCTACGACCGTGCTGGCTGGAGCTGATGAGAATTGTGGTCCAAGGTATCTGCAGGGCACCAGGCTGGAGACGAAGGCTCCCAGAGGCATAGCATGAAGATGCCAGCGCAAACCAGCAAAGGATACAAGGTCGAGGAGGCTTGCTGGAGGAGGCTCACGTCATCCGCTACGGGAAAGAGCTCATCGTAGTCACAGAGAAATCTGCAAATGCGATGCTGCACGCTTAGAGTTGGATTATTATTATTCAATTCTTTGTTTAAAAATATATATAGTACATACAAAATAGAGAAAAATATATAAAATGCATAAGAAATGTATTACTATTATATTGTCACCCTCCCAAAGGGGCTCCAGTGACAAACACACAACATATAGATGCAGACTGGGAAATACCTTTCCTGAAAAGGCTTGTTGGAATCTAACAGGTTGTATCCAGGTAAGTTCTACTCAAAAGTAGACCCACACTGGACGTCACGGGCCCGCGTTAGTCATTCCCCTGAATTTGAATGGATCTACTCTGAGATCGACTGGCACTGGGTACAACCCTTACTAGGAAGTCAGTCCCACTGAGCTCAGCGCGGCTTCCTTCCGAGCAACAAATGACTTCTGCAGGATTGCACACACTGCAAGCCGTGGAAATTTGTGAGCAGAACGGACTGCGGAACACACAAACCGAGGATAATACTCACAACAAAAAAAGCTAGGGAGGTTCCTAAAAGCATTTGAAAGGGGCAGCATGGAGCCAGTTGCTCGGCTGCACTTTTCTTTTTTATCCAGTTGTCTGTCTTTGGTCAAAGTGGGTTTGCCGCTGGAGCTGATATAGTCCAAAACATCTGGAATGGCATCCCCAACACCTCCCCTGAGGTTGCAAAGGGTCTCTAGCACCTGTCGCCGGTACTCTCACCTCCTCTCCTGAAGCACCGAGGTGAAGATCTGTAGGAACTCTTCAATGTAAGGCTGGATATTATCGCAGCTGTAACAAGAGGATCGTATCAGCAAGAACAAATGAGCCTATCCAGGCTTGGGTGAGGCTTGTTGTCTAGGGGCCCAACTCTTGCGTTGGGAGCAAGAGGCCCCAGGTTCAACTCCCAGATAAGCCTGCAGTCCAAGGAAAAGGTCCTAGGGACTCAGCTAAGGGACGTTCCCAGCCCTAGCAGAGGAGGAAAAGGCTCTTCATCAAAATCCAGCAAGGAAACACAGTGAGCTGGTAAAAGGGAGGTGTCACTCTGTCTCCGCTGTGTAAAAGGCAATTTGTTTGCTAGCTTGCTAAGCAGCAGCAGTTACATATCTATGTGGGGGGTGGAGGCTTCCCCTTTTCCATGGCCAACATGGAAATGGAGGCTACTGGCCTCTTAGCAGGCTAGCAAAAAATTAAAATAAAACATTGCAGGCGAAGGGGATACAGGCCTGTAATCATGATCCATTTGTATGTAGTTTTTCTGATGCCATAAAGATTATGGCTTTTTCCCCACTTAAGACCAACCTGCTGCACTTAATCCCTGAGAGTCAAACGTACCTGCTCTCCAAAATGGGCTGAAGGCACAACTGGTTTACAATGATATGGAAAGCTTCCACCACCTTCTTCCGAGAATGAGACAGCCTCCTCCACAAATCTGACAATAAGCTGAGAAGGGGGGGGCAGCAGGGAAGAGAGAGGATTTCATGTAGTCATGTGGTTTGTTACTGACGCAGAAGGCAAAGCAAGCTGCCAGAGGTAAAACCTCCCAAACTATTTCTGTTTATCTGTTTGACCCGTCCTTCGCTGCAAGCTCCCATGGTGGGGTACATACATTCAATAAAACATATTAAATAACATTAAAGCATCACTCGAAGCAGGCGTGGGGAACCTGTGGCCCTCCGGATGTTGCTGGACTACAACTCCCATCTGCCCCAGCCAGCATGGCCAATGGCCAGGGGTGATGGGAGCTGTAGCTCAGCAACATCCAGACGGCCAAAGGTTCCCCCACACCTGACTTAAAGCCATGGTTAGACACAAAGATTACTTTGATTGGGGGGGGAACCAACCCAATCTAAAACAACTCAACAGCTCCCCCAAAGCCTGGGTGAAGAGGTGTGTCTTGACTTACTGCTGAAAAGAGTGCAATGACATCTCTAAGAGGAAAGAGTGTTCCATAACTGAGGGGCCACCACAGAGATGGCCCTGCAAGACTGCCCTCCTTATAGGGGAAGGGCCGTCGGTTTTCAAAAGGAAATAACCTCATATATACTATCCTCAGTAACATGGAGTAAAGGTCAGGAATGGGATGAGTAAAATGTGCATGCCAAAAAACAAATGAACCCAAAAGCCGGAGTGGGGAACCTGTGAGCCTCTGGATGTTGTTGCATTACGACTCCCATCATCCCTGACCATCGGCCACACTGGCTGGAGATGATGGGAGTTGGGAATCCAACAACATCCACAGTGCCACTGGTCCCCACCGCTGCCCTAAAGGAGGAAAGAGCTTCAGATCCAACTTCTGGAGCAACCGCAGCAGATATATATTGCAGAGCCTGTGCCTACAGGAGCAAGTACAATTATTTCAGAGGGGCAAGGGCATCTCCTCAAGAAACTTACCTGCTATCCTCGTGTTGTCTCTTCTTAATTGCAGACTCCAGTTCAGGTATCACCAGCTCGTAAAAGGCAGCAAGCCTTTTTAAAAAAATGAAACAAACCTAATTGTGAATTGGGTATGTATTTTAAAGACAAATCAAAGCAGGGAAGTGTGTGCGCGCGCAACATTATCACACTGATAAATGCAGAGGAAAATGAGGGCAGGGAGATCACAGATATGTCTACACAAGGGATAGCTAGTATGCTGCCCTCCAATATTTTGGACTACAGTTCCCATCAGCCCCAGTCAATACAGCCAATGGTCAGGGATGATGGCAGCTGAAGTTCAAAGCATCTGGCGGGCACCACATTGGCTATCCCTGATCTAGAGCACACTCTCAGCATACAGAAGGTCCCAGGCTCAGCCCCCAGCATCTCTAGTTCTAGAGGCCCACATGATGCATTGGACAGCTCCTGCCAATCACAGCAGCCAACACTGAGCTAGCTGTGCCAATGCCTGGCTTCAAATGGTGCAAGGGAGCTTCATATATAGGAAAAGGTCCATAGCTCAATGATAGAGGAACTGCTTTGCATGCAGAAGGCCCCAGGTTCGATCTCCAGGTAAGGCTGGGAGAGGCTGCAGACTGAAATCCTGCAGAGCCACTGCTGCCGGTGTGTGTAGACTAGCAGTAGCCAACGTGGTGCCCTCAAGATGATGTTGGACTGCAACTCCCATCATCCCTGGCTGTTGGCCATGCTGGCTAATGCTGATGGGAGCAGGGGTGTAGTTGTCCAGGGTTTGGGGTGTGTGTCTAAGACCCTTTACTTTTTTGGGAGCAGGGTCCCAATGGCTCCAGCATCCTACAAGCCAATCTGCCTGAAAGTGGAGTGTTTTACCCACTGAGAAGAGTCTTCTAACATGCTTCCTTGTCCTTCTATGCTGATTGGAGCCATTCAGAGTGACAGGAGGTGAGTCAGCCACAGAAGCCTCTTCTCAGTAGCTAACACTCTTATTTCATGCTTATTGGCTCCTAGGGATGTCTGTTGCTGTGGGAGAAGGCATTAACAAGGGTCTTATTCTCAACCCCACAGCAAAAAAGGAGGGAGGGGATGTGGCTGTGACTAACATGAAGGGACCCTGCATTTCTGAATTTGCCACTAAACTACTGGATGGGAGTTGAAGTCCAGCAACATCAGGACACTACAGTGGCTACCCCTGGTGTAGGCAGCTTCCTGTGTGCTCTGCAAAGAATCCCAACTGGCTGGGGATGATGGAAGATTGAGTCCAACAACATCTGGGGGTCCAAGGTTGAAGAACACGGCTATAGTAGAAGGGAAGCACACACATACGGATTCACAGCAGTGGCTGTAGCACATACCTGTAGCAGAAATCATGCTTTTGGAATGCCTGGCAAGCCAGTGGAAAGACATCCAGAAAAGCCCAGAGAGTGATGCAGGTGTCACACAGGTACAGTACAACATCTTTCAACTCCTAGGAGTGAAAAAAGAAGAGAAAAAAAGGCCTTTTTTTTCAAATTCAGATTTTAGAGCACAATTTTTCAGTTTTTAAAAAATAAACTGACAAACCACTCCCTGTCCTATAATTCCCCCTCCCTTCCCCCCCCCCTGGACATTTAAAGCACATTTAAACCACGTGGCTTGCTGTACTTGACCCCCACACCAAAGCTACAGTTCCCAGTACCTTTAACAAACTACAGTTCCCAGGATTCTTTGGAGGAAGCCATGTGCTGTAAACGTGTAGTGTGTACACAGCCCGGACCCCAAGTTTTAATTAATTCATTTTTTAAGAGTACTAGTGTTTGTAGAACATGAGATACGGGGCAAAATGTATGGACACTATTCTCTCTTTTTTTTGAGAAACTAGCCTGCTCCCCACCCTTCCAGTGTCTGTCTTCGCTCCGCCCCCCCCCCAAAAAAAATTATTGCAGATGCCCATGGTTCTGCTTAAAGAATACAAAGAAATGAAGTGTTTGGTGAGATTCTAAAAGTACACATACCAAACGCTAACAGTCTTTTTTATTATTATTAAATTAAAAAGTGCCTAAACAAAGCTAACATAGATAAATCCACGTGATGGGGAAAAGCTGCCTCACCCAGTCACAGGACAAGGGGAAAAACCCGTTACTAGCAACCATGTGGAGAATGAGACATAATCCTTGGGGGCAGGGGAGTGTAACTCTGGTCAGGCTCAGCGCCAAGGCTGAGCTTGGAGGAAGGATTTTGGTCACAAGGGAGTACCGTCCCGTGCCTACATCCCACCTGCAGAGGCATGTCCCCAGGAGTCAATCTGAGCCTTTCCTCCAGCTTCTGGGGCACGGATGAAGCCCCTTCACACTGCAAGCCGCACGTGTGCAGAAGGTTGCCGAATACCTAGAAGGCAAAGGGCAGAGTTACAGAGACATCAGTGAGCGGAAAGCAGCAGGGTGCATTTTGCCTTTTATCTGTGCTCATCATCTGACCGAGGTCACCCATTCTCCAAAGAGAGAGCTCCCTCTGCTACAAAGCCAGGGAGTGGGGAACCCTTCTCAGCCGGAGGGTCCCATTTCCTTCTGGCTAGCCTTTGGGGGCAGAGGAAGGGGGGGTCACAGGCCAATGGTGGGTGGGGCCAGAAGCAAACATGGGTGGAGCAGCGGGTGTAAATTTTGCCTCTGTACAGTTGGCTAGTTTCTCCACACACTCATACATGCATCCTCCATCCAGGCAAGCAGGAGGTGTTATCGGAGTTCAAGGACCCATTCCAGCCAGGGAAAAACCCTCAGGGTGCAAAGCAGGGGAAGGGAGGGGTGTGGCCTGGGGAGAATTCCAAGGGCCAGATAGAGAGGGCTGGAGGGCCACATTCAGCCGCAAGACCTGAGGTCCTCCACCCCAGCTATAAAGGAATGTCAGACTTAACCAGAACACCCACCTTGCTACTTGCATACAAATACACAGTTCTCTTTCCTCCCATCTAGGTTCGTTTCACTAACTTAAGACATTTACATATAAGCCTGTCCGAGCTCTGAGATTATTGGGGGGAGGCCCTTCTGTCGGTCCCGCCACCCTCACAGGAACATCTGGTGGGAACGCGGGAAAGAGCCTTTTCGGTGGCTGCCCCCAAGCTCTGGAACTCCCTTCTTAGGGAGGTTAGCCTGGCTCCCTCCCTGTTGTCCTTCCGTCGACAAGTGAAGACTAGCCTGTTCTGACAGGCTGTCGGGAAACGACTGCAAGGGTGTGCTGTTTTTACTGATTTGTATTTTGTGTGCATGTTTTTAAATTACTAGGTTTTAAATGGTTTTAATTTTACAGTTAGTTTAATTACATTTTAATTAACTTCTGTATGTTTTATTTATGTGTTTTTAACTCTATTTGTCTTAATTTTTGTAAGCCGCCTTGAGCCCCACTTCTGGGAAAAAGACAGGATAAATGAATTTTTTAAAATTATTATGATTATTATTAACCTTCCTACCCACTGTGTAGAGGGAAAAACACGGTTGGATAGGAAGAGAAATCCTATGGCTGCTTCTTGCAGTTTCCAGAACAGGACCTTAAGATGTGTCTCTGTGCGGGAGCATGTTGCCTATTTCCTTTGTATCTCACTCTTAGATTCTGTAGATGTTTTGTAACAATGGACTTTTGAATAGAATTGGTACTTCTCGATTATACATGCCCTTCCATTCACCCTACCAACTCAAGGGTGTACTGCAACCTGTTGTTATGTTTCCGTACAGCAGACTCTAGTGCTACAACATGAATTTTCACAGACACAAAAACGTAAAACAGTCTGGACAAGCCCTACATCCTTCTATGCAAAGTGGCTCAAGCATTCCAAGGGATGGAGACGCATAAAGGAAGTTGTGTCCAGCTGCTTCTTTCTGGCATATATTTTCAGGATGAACTGCCCCCAGCAAGCACCAGTTCTCTCCATCTCAGACTTCACACAGTTGCTAAGAACTCCCTCCGTGGCATGATTTACTGCATGATCTTTCTAAACCGCTCTTCAATGGCATATTATGAAAGCGGGGGGGGGGGGAACTGATGTTGTCGGACTACAGCTCCCATCACCCCCGGCCACTGGCCACGCTGGCTTGGGGATGTTGGGAGCCGGAGTCCAACAACAACATCCAGCTCCCCACCCCACTGAGATGCTCCGAAGTACGCCCAATAAGAAGTACAACCTGAAGGACTGTCGACACGGTTTCGTCCAGGTCACTGAAGTAGCTTGGCTGCTGAGTAAAGATGTTTCCTGAGGAGGTGGGGGGAAGGGGCGCAAGGAAAGGAAAGAGAGAAAAATTTCAGGCAGTTTAAAAGAGACAACTTCGCACTTAGCTAGGGCATTCCCCCATGCATTCCTCTTCACATAACCCATACTGGCCTGGTTTGCACATCACCCTCCGCCAAACCATGGTCTAGCCTCCATCCAAGCAAGCAAGCAGAATTATCAGGACACATTTCAGCCAGGCAAAACCCAAGGAGGGTGTAAAGCAGGGGCAGAGAGGGTGCTGCCTTGGGAGAGTCCCAAGGGCCAGGCAGAGGCTAGAGGGCCACAGTTGGCCCCTGGGCCTGAGATTTCCCCACCCCCACTTTATAGCTTCAACGTCCCTTAACAATGGACCACTTTGGAGCAGCCTCTCTTTAAGACCCAGTATAGCTGAGGTGCTGATTTTCTGTTTCCCAGTAAGGAAGCCAAGCAGCCCAACTAGACCAACACAAAAGAAAAGCGACAAACTAATTGCTGAAACGTAACCTTTTACCCCTTACAATTAGTAAAGCCAACTGGACTGGAAAAAGTGGCAAATCCAATCTAATCCCCATTTTTTAGAGGGTGTCCGTCCCTCCTACCCAAAACCCCCTTCACCCTGTCCCAGCCTCCCCTCACTAACCAATCATCTTCTGGAGCAGAGCGCCGTTGCCTTTTCCAAACAGCACACACAGATCCAGGATTTTGGGAATGTCAAACAAGAAGTTATTGTAAAGGATCTCTCCAAAAACAGATGGCGTGATGAAATGATCCTAAATTGGGGGTTGGGGGGGGGGGAGATTGAAACATGCTTAAGGATAACTAGCAAAATAAGAACATCAGAACAGCCTGCTGGCTCAAGCCAATGGCCCATCTAGTCCGGCATCCCGTTCTCACAGTGGCCAACCAGAGGCCCCACTGGGAAGCCCACAGGTAGGCCTAGACCACAAAAGCAATCTTTCCTCCTGTGGTTTCCAGCAACTGGTATTCAGAAGCATGCTGCCTTTGACCATAGAGGACCTGAGCACAACAGCACTCTCCCCAAATGAGATTCCCAGCAATTGTCATTCAGAGATTTACTGGCTCTGACCAATGGAGGCAGAACATAGCCACTGTGGCTGGTAGCCATTGATAGCCTTATCCTCCATGAATGCCTATCGTTATCATGATGGATGTGGAGGGATAGTGTACACTGCAAAGACCCCAGGGTGTGTGCGCGCATGTGTAGCATTGCCTCTCTGTGTGTTATAACATAAGAGGACAGAATTAGGACAAGCCACCCCTTATATTCAAAAGGAAGACCACAAGCCCTTTATTTAGAGGGTGGCCTGGAAAGATCTAAAAGCACTCTGAATTTTCCTGATGTTACAGAGCATCCTTTGACCAGCGTATATTTAGGGCTAAAAGACTCTACAGAGCATTTTTTCTATTTTTATATGCAATTAACATTTATATGATACCACATGCCTCCAAAGAACCCTCAGTGCATCTTATAGCATAACAAACATACAACACAACTATCAAAAAACACACATTAGAATTCATCTCTCTAAATCAGCAAAACCAAAATCTAAAAGCCACACGTCATCAACCCCCCGCTAGTTCCAAACATGTTTATAATGTGCCTAAAGACAGCAAACAGGGCAGGCCTTATAAGAATTTCCCAGGGGTTGATTTCCATAGCACTGGTACCACTACTGAGAAGACCCTGCTCCTTAGCTACATGAATTTGACCTGGTATCCACAAATGCTGGCTGAGCTCTTGAGGCACTCAAAAAGTGCTTCATTACTTTCCAAATGCCTCTGAAGCCCAACACAAGTCAGAGAGACCTCTTTCTAGACTACCAGCAACAAGATGGCAAAGCCATTGTGGGATCTCTGAATCTGACTTCAAAAAGGTAGCAGAATTTGAAGCAAGGCCTCCTCTAATCACCTTATTACACAAAGAGGATCATATATGAAAAAACACTCCCTGAGGTCATCTGGGCCAAGGCTGCTGAGAGGGGTAGCGAACCTGCGGCTCTCCAAGTGTGGCTGGACAGGAACTCCCACTAACCCACTATGGCCAATTGTCAGGGATGATGGGAGTTGGAGTCCATGAAGATCTCGAGCGCCACAGGTTAGCCACCCCAATTTTAAACGGTTGGAAACAGATTTTTTTAAAAAAAAAATGGGGACCCAATGCTGTTCTTGCAGAGACAACCTGTCGAACCAATATGAAGGGCTAACTCTGCCTTATTTCTTACAGGCTGTCTTGAAGTTACTTCTTTGTAAATTATTTTGAAAGGGTTCAAGTAAATTGGGAGGGGAACCTTAGGCCTGGGGGCTGAATGTGGCCCTCCGGGTCTCTCTATCTGGCCTTCAGGACTCCCCTCAGGCCACACCCCTCACTGGCCCCAGGCCACACCCTGAGGGTTTTTGCCTGGCCGGAATGAACTCTTGACAGCGCCTCTTGCTCGCCTGGATGGAGGACAGAGAGGGGTGTGGCGAGGGTGCGGAGAAACTAGCCTGCTGTACAAAGGTTAAACCTGCATTAATTGCTCCACCCACTTTTGCCTCTGGCCCCACCCACCACTGGCATTTGGGAAAGTTGCCTAGAAGGGAATGGGGTGCTGGGGTTGAAAAAAGTTCCCCGTCCTTAAAATAAACAACCTCCATGGAACTACATTTATTTAAAAGTTTCAACTAATTTTTAAGCTCCATGGTGGAAATGCAGGATGTACAAGAAGCCTACAGGGGAAGCAGCCGGCAGAATACTGGATCAGAACCGTAAGAACACAAGGAGAGCCTCCAGCATCCTGTTCTCAGAGCGGCCAGCCAGATGCCCCAATGCGAAACCCAAAAGCAGGACCTGAGCGGAAGAGGACTCTCCCCTCCAGCCGTTCCCAGCAACTGGCATTCAGAAGCATACCACCTCCGATTGTGGAGGCAGAGCATAGTCAGCCACCACGGCTAGTAGCCATCGATAGCCTTATCCATCATGAATATGTCTAGTCCTTTTTTCAAGCCATCCATCGCTGCCTCTTGTGAGAGCGAATCCCGCAGTTTAACGACGCGCTGTGTGATGAAGTACTTTCTTTTGCCTATCCTGAATCTTCCAACGTTCACTTTCATTGATTGATTGATTGATTGATTACTTTATTACGGTCAAAGACCAGCAGAGACCAAAGTACAGAACATAAAAAACATCATAAAAAGAGTTAACAATACAATACACTGTATACTGATGGGACATGCTAACGCATACTCAGTCTAAAACCAATCTACAGACTATAACAATCGTCGGGATGGCAACATTTTTCGGTATTTAATGGCTGCATCACAGACGCTTCCAACCTCAGATGAAACTAGAGGATTTTTATCAGCTAAAAGGTATTGTGCATAGAAAATGGCATCCCTTTCATTGAACACTCATGAGTTCGAGTGTTGTGAGAGAATAGCAAAATGCCTTTCTCTCTCCACTCGATCCATGCCATGCATACGATACACTTCTGTCACCATCGCTTCTTACTAAGCTTCTCTAAACTAAAACACCCCAAAGGCTAGAACCTTTCCTCACAGAGGAGCTCCTCTACAATATCCTTTTTGAGGTGAGGTGACCAGAGCTGCACATAGTTCTATACACAGGATCTGGGTTCAAACCCTGGGTTCCTCTCCTCTTGAAAATACAAATAGCCACTGAGGGTGTTTGCGACGATTTAAGGAAAGAAGAAAATGTTCTTTCCCACCCCAACCTTAAGGACAGAATGAAATATATACCTAAACAAAAACATTTAACATTTCCCCAAAGCCACTGGAATATATGAGGGCATACTGTGCTTCTATTCATTAATGACTAGGGAACCGTGTTTCAAAGAAAGAAAAATATATCCAGGTGGAGGCTATGAAGCCATTAGGAAAGACAAACAGAAACGTGCTATTTTTCCACACACAAAAAAACATGTATACACATCTCAAAAGAGGGCTGAGTCAAGGAAGAAGGGGGTGTTTACTTTGGATTCCTTATGGGTGGACATTCGGAGGAAGGTGAGGAAAACATTCCGATGCAGGCGTCTCTGGAGGTCATTCACCTCTGGAGGTAAGTCTGCCACTTGGTCAAACTTGCGAGGGGCATGGCGCAGGTAGGAATCCAGGCACTTCTGGAGTGTCTCGTCAAATATCACCTGCCACAAGAAAAGGGCTCATGGGACAAAAAAACAAGTAATTGGCCAAGGGGCACTACATATCATCATAGAGTTCTACAGCAGCCTGTTGCAGATTGAAATCAACAGTGAGCAAAACATTCGGATTAAAGCTGTTCAAAAGAAGCAAAGATTTCAGCGCACTCAGAGGAAAAAACACACATTTTTAAAGATGCACTACCACATGTTTATTGTGAGTGCAGAGACCTGGCCCCGCCCTTTTCAGATTTTTATATTACTCATTTCCAGAGTAAAACATGCTTCATAAATAGGACCATTGTCATTTTAATTGGTTAATTGCCTGCCTTTTAAGTGGCTGATTAAGCCTGGTGTTCTGATTATCAAAATCTCAAACTACGCCTTTTTGAGATATTGAAAGAAGTTCACATAACTTACAATCTAATAAATAAAAAGAATTTAGTAAATAAAAAGTCACTGCCTGAAGAAATACCATCCTGAATACTTTCTTTTTTACTCTCTCTATTCCGTTAACACCACAGATTCAAAATCTCAAAAGACAAAAAGGGTGCCCTTTCCTCGTAGCCTCAATTATGAAAACATTTATTTCTTACCTTTTATCTTACCCTTCCTTCAAGGACCTCAGGACACCAAAAAAATAAAATAAATATGATTCCCCCCCACTCATTTATCCATTTATCATTTATTCAAACAACCACCTTGTAAGGTAGACAAAGCTGAAAAATAAATTCATTGGCCCAAGGTGATCTAAGGAGTTTCATGGCTGAACGGGATTTGAACCCAAGAACTCTCTGACTGTAGTGAGACATTCTAACCACTACATTATACCATTTGCCTTGACCAGTCAATCAGCTAAAGCTTTAGCTGCAGGACTGGGGAAGCTGCAGCCCTCCTGTCATTGTGGAAACACAACTCCCATGATCCCTGACCACTGGCCATGCTGGCTGGGGCTGATGGGAGTTGGAGTCCAACAATACTTGGAGACCCATAGGCTCCCCTCCCTGCTCTAGGGCCCTCTTACCAATCCTCCTACAGCAATTGTCAAATAGTTAAATAGATACTAGGGTGGCCGAGGGAAAAAAGAAGACAGGGCTGCTCCACCTTTAACAGGATCAGGGGCCATCAGGCCCAGGGGCCACATGAAATTCTCCAGGACTCTCCCTAGGCCACATCCCTTCCCCACACCCTCCTTGACTGCTTTTGCTTGACCAAAATGCGCAGTAGTGTAGTGGCAAATTCAGGAGTGCAGGATCCCTTCATATTAGCAATAGCCACACCCCCTTTTAAGATCAGACAACCTTCTAAGATTATAGACTAATTTGGCCAGGCTTGAATTCCGTTTTCTGCTTCTTTCTCACTGTCAGAGATATTGCTTGAATTACTGAATTCAGCATTTGTCTCCTGCTGCCGCCAAATGGCTTGATGATGTGGATGCGATGCTGTCATCAGGACTCACTGTCTCTTCTCACTCTCCACAACTTGGCCTGGCTTTTTGAACTCCTTTCACTCTGATTGGTAGGAAACAGTCAGTAGGAAACAACAAGGAAGCAAGTTGGAAGGCTCTTCTTGACAGCGAACACCCTCCCCTTTCACACTGATGGGCTCATATAATGCTGGAGATGTAGGGACCCTGGTGGGACCTCACTCCCCAAAAGGTAAGAGGCCTAAGACCGCATCCCCAAGACTCTGGATCACTACACTCCTGGAAATGCAGGCGATGCCACTTCTTGCTTGCCTAGATGGAGAGACATGTGTAGGGCTGCTGGGGGAAGGGGGCAGGAGACAGAAACCCCTGACTTTGTCATGGCTACATGGTAGAGTCACACCCATTGCTCCATCCCCAGGCATGTGGCTGCCGTAAGATTGCCTAGGAGGGAATGCACCCCTCGAGGTGAAAAGGGTTCCTCATCACCCCAGTGTAGAAGATGGAACAATATTTTCCCCACCACGCACACATATGTACACACACACATACATGCGCGCACACACTCTTTCTCTCTTTACGAAGGAATGATACCTGGCACCAGAATCTGTCATGAGGCAAAGCCAAAAGCCACTCCAGGTCATCCGCAACAAACTTGGCTCTCTCCCAGAACTCCTCCAGCAGCGCCAGGTCGCCTCTGGCTTTCGGCGGAGGCTTATACAGCACAAAAGAGCGCTCGGTTTTCTTTTCGGGATGCTGCGGGGAAAAGCAAAACGCCACAGGATGTCAACAGACCGAAGACTAAACATGGCGCTGCTTTCTGAGCAATCTCGGGAGCCCTGGCAGCAAAGGGCACTTCTCCTGTTTGTCGGAAATTTGGCCTGTGGTTTAGCAAGAATCCAGCCCCTCAGGGACTCCTGCCTTTGGCCTGCTGGCAGCTGTTTCGTCACCGGTTGGTGGTTTGGGGAGGACTCGTTTCACAAATCCTGCAGAAGTCACAACAGGCTCTGCCCAGCTCTCATTAAGTGGACTGGATGAGGGTCAATAAACTGTGCTTGAATCCTGGGAAAACAGAGGCTCTTTCGGTAGGGGTCACGGTCCCTCTGAAGGACCAGATCCATAGCCTAGGGGCATTCCTGGATTCAGGAAAGCCCAAACAGTAGGTGGAGCCAGAGCCAATAACAGGCAGACCCAGCTATTTCTAGTTTTGTCCCAATCTTCCTCTCTGCTGAGCTCAACAAGGGTAACACTGAGACTAAGGAAGGAGAGGAAGCTGACAGGCAGGGCCACCCTCTGGGCTGGTTGTAAGAAAGAAGGCAGGCAGGCGAGGGCTGGCTCACGGCAGACTGAAGTTGGTGGGGCAGTGTCCCCATGCGCCCTACCGGACCAGCATATTCCTGACTGTGTACAGATGACAGCTTTTTAAAAGACCTGGAAGTGGGAGTTGTGGATTCAACATTGCTCGTAGGAAACACATGTGTCTGTTTATTTTGTTCTGTGTGGTTTAGGTAATGTTTTTGTTTTTTTCATTTCGAGTTTTTAGTATCCCGCTGTGGTTTCTGATGAAACTGGTTATGCAGCTATGGAGCTCACACTGACAGATTTCAGAAGCCCTTCCTGGAGTCGCAAAGGGGAGGGGGGATGAGTCCAGAACTCTTCCATTTAAAATAAAAAATCAATGAGACTTCAGGACACCTCTTCAAAACTTCAATGGGACCTTCAGCATTTTCTGTATTTTTAAGATGACTCTGCTTTGCCCTGTACCTCATCCAGCATAAAATGTTCAGCGTGGCCAGAGAACGCTTTCCAGTGGTTTTGTTTTCAAAACATGGGCAGGGGCAGGAGCCAAGCGTATGACTGAAATCCAAAATTCAGATGCAAGATTCCTTGCATGAAAACTAGGACATACAATTCAGAGGCACAGGCAAGGGGATGGAAGTTCAGAGTACAGAAGCCTGGAGGAGAAATGATGGTGGACCAGCAACAATGCAGGACAAAATGAAAAGAAGGAAAGTGTCCAGAAACAACAGCATTCTGATCCCATGCTCAAAATAAAAGGAAGCACTCGGGTCCTGCTTGCAGGCTTCCCCCGGGCACCTGGTTGGCCACTGTGAGAACAGGATGCTGGACTAGATGGGCCATTGGCCTGATCCAGCAGGCTCTTCTTATGTTCTCATGTTCTTAGAGCAGGGGTGGGTGATTATTATCATCAATGCCACCATCACCACCACCACCACTATTATTTATTACCCACCCTTCACCCAAAGGTCCCAGGATGGGTGATAATAATTTTAAATTCTGACATTAAAAACAACCTCAACCCCCAAAGTAGGGTGGGTCCTAAAAATACATGTCTCAGTTGTCAAAAGGATGCCCAATCTACAAATAATATGGAAAGAAGCATCTCTCTTAAGTCTGGAATTGGGAGGTTGTAAAAAAGTTGTCCCTAGTAAATATGATTAGGACATGCTTTGCATGTAACACTAAGCCAAACTATGAGCTCTTGTGAATGAGCAAATGTGCCTGTGATGGAGAACCCCTAAGGGGTCCTGGCCCCAAGCAATTAAGGCCCCTGAAAATTGATTAAGGAAAAATGGATTTCTTTCCCCTTATTCACATACAGCAGGCATTAAAAGCAAAACCCGTGTGTCCAGGGAAAAGCAGAGAAATCAATGTCACCTCTCTGCAAAATTCCTGAGCAATCGCTCCGAGCCAAGAAATGACTAGAAGCGTGACGGAACATCATCAATTTAGTATTGTTTAAGATTAATATATTTTTACTATTTGATCTTGGAAACAGGGGTTTCTGAGCTCTCCCATTGAGAAGCAAAATACTTCAGTTAAAAGAAATCTTTATAAAGGGAAATCTAAGTAGATAGAAATTTTAGCTTGATACTGATTTTATTATGGCATGATGTATTCCATAAAATCATTGTGTGTTCTTGAGGTAAGAGGTATTTTGCGACGGGCTGCCTTTCTGCATTTCACTGTGTTTTATGGAGAAGTGGCTGGCTCAGATTTGCCCTCTTCCCTTCTTGTGTTCCCTAATCATTCTTTATATTATATTATGAGGCTTTTGGTTATAAAATGGTGAGTTAAAATTAATCTTTCTTTATAGCTAGGTAATAGGAGGAATTTGTACATGGAACTCCCAGTCACTCTAGGGAGAGCCAGATTTGGCATGTAGTCATGGCTTCAGCCAAGGAACATGCTGTTTTGTCCTAAGAGATATTCCTTGACCAGCTTGAATGATCAGGAGCCATGATAGAATGGAATGTAAATGCTACATATGGGTTTCAATAACTAAAAACAAATACAATTTAAAATACATCTTTTAAAAAACAATTTAAAACACAATTTTAAAATTTAAAACAATATAGAACACATGCTAAAATGTCTGGGAGAAGAGGAAAGTCTTGACCTGGCACCAAAAAGATAACAGTGTTGGCGCCAGGCACACCTCGTCAGCAAAATCATTCCATAATTTGGGGGCCACCACTGAGAAGGCCCTCTCCCTTGTTGCCATTCTCCGAGCTTCCCTCGGAGTAGGCACCCGGAGGAGGGCCTTTCATCTTGAACGTAGTGTACGGGTCAGGGAGGCGTTCCATCAGGTATTGTGGTCCCAAGCCGTGTAAGGCTTTATATGCTTGGGTTTTTTTTAATAAAGGCCTACCTTTTTGCTCCAAGCCTGTGTCTTCAATTTTATTCAAGGACCCCCAGCGAAGATCCCACAGGAGAAAATAACAATTTCTCCATCACCTGTTTCCAGACTGAGTATTATGGCCACAACACGGCTACTGCCGTGCTACTCAGGGCTAGTTTGGCTTAGGGTTATGTCCAAACCAGGCTTATGGTTTGTTTCACTGGTAATCAAGGTTTGTCTTTGGTTTTGCCACTCATGGTTTGTCCAGGAGAGACAAACCACGACCCCAGGTTTGGACATACCACTAAGCCAAACTACGGCTGAGCCCTGGGTAGCGCAGCAGCAGCAGGATCGTGAGAGGACTGCTGTGGCCACAATTTTCAGACCAGGAACCTGCACAGTTGCTCAGTCACTCTAAGCCATGGTTTGGCTTAGCATTTTTTACGAACCCGGCCTAGGAATGTAGCTTTATTTTTATTTTTTAAAGAAGTTTCTAGCCCTTATGGGATGCTTAAAAACGTGTGAACATTTCTTGCTCAAAACGCAGAAGCCAGAGAGGTGGCTGAATGGGATTTCTCGTGAGTCAGGGTGGAGCTGTGGCGCCCTATATAGCCACTGGTTTCTCCCTGTGATTAACAGAAGTAGAATAAATTGCGCAAAACAGAAACAATGGCAGAATACATTAAACGAAAATGCATATTTGCATAATTTACACTGCTTGCTAGTTTCAGCTTTTTTCCCCGCAACATTTTTTTTTAAGCGCAGAAACCTTCCAGCCCAGAGGACAAGTGTAGATGACTAGGTGTCTAGTTATAACTAGGACCGTGAGGCAAGCAGGTGGTGGTCGTGTTCTTAATTTACTTTTGGACCAACTGTCCTTTAAGATCATTATGCAGTTCAGTGGTTGAGCACCTGCTTTGCACATGAAGGTCGCAGGTTCAATCCCCAGCATCTCCAGGTAGCACTAGGAAAATGCCCCGTCTGAAATCCTGGAGACCAATGGAAACCGGTAGCGTAGAAACCTGAAACCAGTCGGTGTAGACCCAGAGTGCCTTCCAATGTTGTCAGACTACAACTCCCATAATCCTTGACCACTGGCCATGTTGGCTGGGACTGACGGAGTCCAAAAACCTCTAGAAGGCCATAGGGGTTATACTGCATTTTGGCTCCTTTCGGCCAGTTTTATTCCTTCCATTAACTGAAGTAAGATGATAACGTCAGGCTTCTGAACTGCAAAAAAAAAAAGCACTCTGCTTACCAGGGCTGGTAAAGTCTTCACCGTCCCAGTCAGTGAATCTTTCTCTGTAAACTGGAGCTCGTCCAAGGGTAAGGCTGGCATGCTGCTGTGTTATCTTTGCCTTTAAAACACAAACACACACAGGCTGCATCAGGCACTCATTCAAGAATCCACAACCAGCAACAGGCAAGACAGGTCGCTCCTGGTACAGCAGCCACACCTAGAAACACGGACGATGTTTTTTACACAAACAAAGAAGCCGATAGTGCAACTGAAGAGGAAGAATTTCGTCGGGCTTGTTGCACGAGGCCCAGAGGGTGAAGCATGATTTACAGAAACTGGTCATCGCTTTATAAATAGGTACGAGGGGAAAAAATCCTACAGAGTGAAAAACAATATCCTAAATGCAATAAACGCAGGCATGGAGAACCTGTGGCCCTTCAGGTGTTGTATTCCAACTCCCTTCGACTTCGCCAGCGTTGCCAACGGTCAGGGATGATGGGAGCTGTAGTCCAGCAAGATCCAGAGGGTCACAAGTTCCCCAACCCTGCTCTAGTCTCCGCAGTAGGCTACGTTACTGACAAGCCCTCTCTTATAAACTGGTCGTATCCTGAACTGCCTTTGCTTCAGATGGGTAGACTATGGCCTAGCGCAGGGCCATAGCTGAGTGGCAGAGCATCTGATTTACATGCGGAAGGCCCCAGGTTCCATCCACGGCACCTCCAGGTAGGACTAGGAGAGACTCCCTGTCTGAAATCCTGGAGAGCTGCTGCCAGTTAGTGAAGACAGTGCTGAGCTAGATGGACCAATGGTTTGACTCAGTACAAGGTGGCTTCCTATGTTCCTGGGAGGTGGACATTTTTCTTAGGGAAGGGCTGCAGCTCAGTAGGCAGAGCATCTGCTGCGCACAGAGAAGGTCAATCCCCAATGGCATCTCCAGCTAGGGCTGGGAACGTTCCCTGTATGGGACCCTGAAGAGTTTCTGTCAGTCAGTGCAGGCAAGACTAAGCTAGATGGGCTGATGGGCTGGCTCTGCATAATGCAGATTTCTATGCTCCTATTCCAGCCATCCCCAATCTGGTGCCCTCCAGATGTTGTTGGACTACAATGCCCAACATCCCCAGCCAGCACAGCCATTTTGGACTGCAAAGCCCATCAGCTCTTGCCAGCACACTGCCAGTCTGTGTAGGCCAGCCTTCCCTAACCCAGTGCCCTCCACTTGTTTTGGACTCTAACTTCCATTAGCCCCAGCCGGCATGGCCAATGACAGGGATGATAGGCACTGTAGTTCAGCTACATCTGGAGGGTGACAGGGTCATGGCTTACCATGAAATACGAATGCAGCCCGTGTGCACACGTGTACGTGGATGAACAGATATGTGGGTGTGTGAAACATGGGCTCTGCCTGCCTTTGGCATTGGCCCCTGGAAAGCTAACCAAGAAGGGACACAGTCCTTGGGCTGATTCTCCACCCTGGTCTATAGCAACCACCTCTTTCTGTCCTGTTCTTTTGTTCTGAAATGACATCAAGCCTACACACAGCACAGAGGCAATCTTCTGTGCCTCTGCACGTGTGATTTGCAGGCCTGATTATATGCTCATCTATTCTGCCTCTGATTAACAACTGAAGCAGCCGCCACTTATAACGTGCCATTTGCATGCCAGACAGAGTGAGAGAAATGCACCCTCGGCTTCTACAACTATCTCCCAACTGCATTCCAGAGAATCCCAAAGCTCCTCACTTCCCTAGATGACGGCATAGGAACGTAGGAAACACTCTGATCTTGAGTCAGACCCTCGGTCCATCTAGTTTCCTATCATCTACACTGACTGGCAGCAGCTGTCCACAGTTTCAGACCGGGGACCTTCCCAGCCCTACCTGGAGAAGCCAGGGATTGAACCTGGGACCTTCTGCACACAGAGCAGCTGTTCTGCCACTGAGCAACAGTCCATTCCCTCCCTGCAAGCGCACCTACAGGGGAACGTTGGGATGTGCTCTAGGCAGGCTCACTCTTGGGTCACACAGCGGCAACAAGGTCTCAGCAGTGCTCTGAGGGTGCTTCCAGAGCATCACTGTTCTTTCAGGAAGGATTCAGGCGCATACCATCAATGAAGTCTGTGCAATTCAAGTGGATTAAAGGGCTCTGTCACCCTCGTGCAACAAATCCACAAAGCAATGGACTTTTTGCAATTAGGAAAGTGACAGAGAGGTCACATGATTTAACGAGAGGATGTGCAAACCCCCAGCAAGGAAGCTACAACAGCCCTGCTTGATTAGTCCAAAGGCACAATTTATTTTTAAAAACCACCTCACAGCAAATGCCAGCAGGGGGAAGAGCCAAAAGAGCAGCAATTAAAACAGTCTAACGCTTTTTTGTAATGCTCCTCTGCCCTTTTATGTCATTCTGTTCTGGCAAGCAGGCAAGAAGAGGAAATCTCTGATCAGATAGCAACAGTACCCTAACCCCCTTTTAATATTTAATGTATTCATCTGTTAACATTTATATCTCCCCCCCCACTCCAAGGAGCTCAAGGGAGTATACTCCCTCCTCCCAGTTTTACACCACAACAACCCTGTGAAGTAGGTTAAGATGAACTAGAGTGTAGCGGTTAGAGTGCCAGATTAGGACCTGGGAGATTTGAGGTTCAAATCATGAATCAGCCATGAAGCTCACTGGGAGGCAAGCAGAATTTAGGGAAGTGAGTTTCCAGTCCTCATGCATACTTCCATATCAGGAAAAGCTCCACCTACTAAATGTCCTCATGCCACAGGAGTCAGTGTGGTGTAATGGTTGGAGTCTCAGACTAGGAGCTGGGAGACCCGGGTTCAAATCCCCACACCACCATGAAGATGACTGGGTGATCTTAGGCCAGTCACTCTTTCTCTCAGCCTAACCACTACACATCACTGGCTATGCCATGGGCATAACAGCCAGGTGGGTTTGAGCCCTGGAACCTTTGAAATCAAAATTAAACACATTATTGCACAAGTTTGCATTCTGCTTTGGGATCTTAGGAAGAGAAGGGTTGGCGCCCACAGCACTTGCTCAAAAATCCAAATGTGCCCACAGGCCTAAAAAAGGCTTACTAGCCCTGGATTAGACTATAGAAAACTGTGGCCAGACCAGCATTCCAAAAAAAAAAAAAAACAAGCCTGGGAGCCACTGTGAAGTGGTTAGAGTGTTAGACTAGGGTTCAAATCCGCACTAAGCCATGACACTTGCTAGGTGATCTTGGGCCAATTGCTGCTTTTCTACCTAACCTAGGGTTTTTATGATGAAATGGAGTGGGGGGGAGGGAGAAACATGCATGCCACCTTGAGCTCTGGAGGAAAGGCAAGATATAAATGCAATAATAAATAAATATAAATGTATAAAGAATGCAGCTATTGCACCGACCAAAGTTGTTGGAAGGTACAATGAACGACCGATGCTACCTTTGAAGCCATCAGCGGCGCTTGGATCGACAAGCACTCCCAAGTTACAAATCTGACTTTTAAGGGGGAAATTTACCCTCATCTATGACCCAGCAGGTCACAGAACAGTCGCTCTTTCTCTTAGACTAACCTACCTCACAGGATTGTTGTGAGGATAAAATGGGGGGGGGAGCGCCATGCATTCCACCTTGAGCTCGTTGGGAGTCAGATTTATAAAAGTATAGTAACATTTTTTTTAAAAAGTAAAGTAAAGCCACCCACTGACAAGATCCTCGCTGAAGCGGGGATTTGAACCCTCGACTTCCCCAACCCTAGTCCAGCACTCTAACTGCTACGTCATGCCGGCGCCAGGCCAAAAAGGCAGCCAGCAACCAACCAAACCTCCCCGGGCCATGATGTCACTGTGCACTCACGCACCCCCTTCTCAACTGGCACCCCACCAAAGTGGAGTCACAACGGCCATTCCTCGCGCGCGCGCGCCCCCATCCGGGCATCCCCTTCGGTTCACCACCCCATCCCCTTCCCTCAGAGCGCCCCGCAGTCCGCCACCGACCCGCTGCCCGAGCCGCTCCGTCGGTTTCGTTTCTTTCTGACAAGGCTCAAAACTATCCCCCCACCTCCTCCTTACTCGCCGGCCTAGCACTTCCGGTGGTCGAAGAAGCTCTTCCGGTTCCGGCAAGGCCGTGGAGATCACGATAATACTAATAAAAAATAATAACAACAACTGAGGAGAGAGAGAAGCGCCTCAGGAGCACAGAGCCTCTTGTCGTTATTCAGTTTTGTAGGCTGCCCTTCGCTGATAAAGGGTTGGATCCAGATTAGGGATGCGAGAATCTGCCCATCTGGGTCCTCTCCGTTTCTTATTTGTCCAGTCTTAAATTCACCTCTCCACATTTCTGCAGAAAATTGCGATTTTAAAAAATTCTTCAGCCTTTTAGTGCAGATTCCTCCTAATACACACATGTGTGCAGTTTTGACTAATGCACAAGCAATTTCTCCTAATATAATGCATCTTTGTATGTTATTTTCACTCATATATTCGTTTTTTATGCACACATTTCCCTAACTGTGCATTCTTGTAAACATAGTTTGGAGGGAGAACTGCATTGCAGAATTTGGAGAGGCGTGAATTTCAAAGGATGGCTGTATTTCGGTTCTCCTATTTCAAAAAGTGCAGATTTGACCGTTTTGGCTTGAAACACAAACTGAATCGAATTTCTCCGCTTTCCTTAATCCAGATTGAGTTATACTTGCGAGTACACCCACTGAAACCAGTGGGAGTTCATTTACTCATGACTAAGTGCAATTCCATCAATTTCAGCAGAGTCTACTCTTACATATATATTAAATCTGGATCCAACCCATAACAACTAGGGTGGTTTGCAAGATAAAAAGAAAATGTCCTGAAAATAACGGCTGCCTACACCCCACATTTAAAGCACATTCCCAACTGCCCCCTCAAAGAATCCTGGGAACTGTAGTTTAGCCCTCACAGAGCTACAATTCTCAGCACCCTTAACACACTGCAGTTCCCTGGATTCATTTTGGGGGGGATGGAATGTGCTTTAAATGTGGATATGCTGCCAAAGTAACCGAAAATATCCACACCGTATAGATCTACTCAGAAGTAAGACCCTCTGAGCAGAATGGGGCACACTTCCAAATAAGTGGGAATAGCTATTAGTGGCAATCCTAACCCCACTTACCACAGACTACGCTCCACTGAATTCAATAGGTCTTGCTTCTGAGTAGACATGATTAAGATTGTGATGTAAAACAACTCTCAGTCAATATGACAACAAAATTAAAGCAGCCCTAAATCAATCTGTGTTTTTTTTAAAACTCCTTAACAACTAGGAAAATAAAAACTATCAAAAATGTTGATAATAATTTTTTTTGTTTGTTATTTTACCAAATGCATAATCTCACTTCCCACCCCACCCTAACCCCTTACACACATTAAATCTCTCATGCACATCAAATCAACGGTCCTGGTAATACTAAATTTCTCTTAAAACTAAACAAAAATGTATTTATTTAATTACAAAAGCAGCTTTGATTACTAGAATTGATAGCCCACATTTGTGTCAAGATACTCAAGGTGGCAATATCAACATTGGATTGGATTTACAATCTAAAATAAGCAAGTAGCCAATAACCATGTACAACTAGAGCTAACAGATAAAATGCAGTCCCAGCTAGGCCTCTAGCTATTGATATTCTAATTGCTTTGCGTGCAGAAGTTCCATTTTTGGCCTGTTCAAGAAGGGCCACAAAAACAGCCCTGCCTGAGACCCTGGAGAGCAACATCTGGTCAGGGAAGATGATGGCAGGCTTAGTTCAGCAACAGTTGGAGCACTGCAGATTAGCCATCCTTGCCTTAGGTTAATAGCAGTCACAGGAAAGCCTAGCAATTTCAGGACCATGGATGGCAATGGTGGGGAGTTGAACTCTTTCTCTCCCTGCCACAATCCCAACAACACCTCTCTGAAGCTGCTATTTAAATCCCAAGGAAAGCTCCCACTAGAATGCTGAGGCTGCTAATTACTACCCCGGCCCACCAACCTACCCTCCTACCTACCTACCCACTCTCTCTCTCTCTCTCTCTCTCTCTGCAATCACACAATTAAGGTCATGTCTTGTTGGCCCTCAGCCTCACTCTTGTCTGTTTTTATAGTGATGGTTTCCTCTTCAACCATTTTACCTTCACACATTTCCGTAGAGGAAAGCAACATTGGATCCAATATCTTCTTAGGGCATCTTCATATGCTTAGCTTACATTGTCATAGTTCAATCGTAGGCATGTTTACTCAGAAGTAACCCCCTGCTGTGTTCAATGGAGTTTACACCCTAGTAAATCTGTTTAGGATTACAGCCTTAACAGTTATTGCCTCATGCAACAGGGAACTCTGCGGACCACCGTCCTGTGGGGTGATCTAGGGTGGCAGAGAGAGAGAAAAGGGGGTGCCCACTGTTGCCTCTGGCCACATGCACTTTCCTCTCGCTCCTCCTATTGCCAGCAATCAGACCTCCCAACACATTACCTCTGAGGGAACCCAAACCTCTACAGAACAAAAGGTTCCTGAGTTGTTTCAGGGGATGTCATGACAACTTCATGAGGATCAATCTGGCCATCTATTTGTAGCATATCCCTTGAATGAAGGAGGGGAGAGGCATTCTGGCCAGTGTGAGGTTTTATGTGCATATTATAAACTGTAGCCCCATCCGCACTATACGTTTAAAGCTGTACTATTTACAACAGATGCTATTGGAGGTCACTGATTCATAGGGTCGCCATAAGTCATGATTGACTTGAAGGCACATAACACACATACCGCTTCAGATAGTCATGGCTTCCTGCAAAGAATCCTGGGAACTGGAGTTTGTTAAGGGTGCCGAGAGATGTTAGGAGGCCTCTATTCCCCTCACAGATCTACAATTACCTGGAGTTTCCTGGAAAGAGGAACTGATTGTTAAACCGCTCTGAATAAACAATGGGGAAGCCATTACTGTTCAAAGTGGTATAATACAGCTTTAAATATATAGCACGGATGGGTCCTAATTGAAACACGAGCCCATTTAAGCCTCATGTTAGATTAGCTAGATGTATTGTTACACTCAGGTCCAGCACCAGTGGGCAGACAGGTTGGGCAGTAGCCAAGGACCCCTGGCACTGAGAGGGGCCCCTGCTGCTGGGCCTAGGCTGATGTAGCTCCCACTCTGTGATCCGCACTAGCTTCAGGTACGGAGCATGCACTCCATGACCTAATTCTGACACAGATCATGGAGACACAACCACCCTCCCAGGCCCCACTCCACCACCATCACAGGCTTGCTGTGCAACTCCCTGCAGCACTGTGATGCTATGTCATGCTTATCACCCAAGATGGGGGGGGACAACAACATGCCTCCCTGCCATCTTGGGTGATAGGAGGTGTGTGTGTGTGCGTGCAGCACACTAATCTGTAATGTAGCTGGCCCTGGTAAGATTGGTCTTACATTTGGGCCTAACTTCAGATCTAGGTGGGACTCGCCCTAAGGCACCCATACCCCAAAATGTTATAATGAGAAGCTTTAAGTTAGAATAATAATGGCAAAGTTCCTGTTTCTGAAAGGTGTGACATCAGTGTTCATGCTCGAATGAAATGCACTGAGGAGGGGGGAGAAATTATTCACAGCCTGGCATAGAAAAATACAGGGAGCTGACCTGATTCTCAGAATCAGATAAAAGGCATTAAGCAGAATGTCACACTCAGAAACCTGCACAGGGGGATCTTCCTCACGTTGTGATATCTCTCCCACTTGTTTGGGGAGATTACTGGACAATGGGCGCTTGACAGTGCAAGACAAGGAACTTGTTTGCCTGTAAACGCTCTCTGATTGCACCCTAATCCCACTGCAATCTCTTGCTCAACATGACAGTGAGAAAACAGATAAAAAGCAAGGTTGCAGAAAGTACAACATTTCCATGTCAGGAAGCTCGATGCAGGCCCACTGTGCATCTAAGCTTGTGACAGAAATAGGACACTTTTCTGAAGAGTCTCAGAATTGGAAATGTGAGTTGAAATATTTTATTCTCTTTTACCTTTTGATGGAATCAAGGGCAAATCAGACCACAAAGGAATTGTCTTTTTTGCTGGGCTTCTAGATTGGTTTGTTTTGTTTTTACGTTTCTGGCCACCTTTCCTCCAAGGAGCCCAAGGTGGTGTACATGCTTCTCCCCTTCCCCGTCTTATCTTCACAACAACCTTGTGAGGGAGGTTAGGCTAAGAGATAGTGACTGGCCCAGGGTCACCCAGTGAGCTTCATCATGGCTGAGGGTGGAGCTGAACCCTGGTCTCTGTCAGGTCCTAGACTGACACTCTAACCACTACACTACGCTGACTGCGTTGTTACTGTGTGAATAACCCTTGCCAGCCTCAGGTCTGTCTAAAGTATTCATAAGTTATCCATTTATTTTATTTTGTACTATGTTTATATCCCATTGTTTCTCCAAGGAGCTCATGGTAGCGATGGAAAGATCTGCCCATTTTGCTCCTCAGTTGCTCATTTTCCCAGTCTTAAATTCAGTTCTCCACATTTCTGCAGCAATCTGAGGCCTTTTTTTTTAATCCTCACGAAAATCCTCCAGCATTTTAGTGCAAATTTCTCCTAATAAATGCATTTTTAGGCAGTTTTGACTCATGTACACATTTTTGCAAGCAATTTCTCATAATGTAATGCATTTTTGTATGTTATCTTCATTCATATATTCCTTTTCATGCATGCTTTCCCCTAACGTATGCCCTTTTGGAGACATTGTTTGGTTTTACCTCTGCCACGCACCCATTTCTGCCTCTGGCCATGTCCACCACTGGCACGTGGCCCCTAGAAGGGTTGCCCATGAGGGAATGCAGCCCCCCCCTGGGCTGAGAAAGGTTCCCACCTCTCCTCCCCCCCCCCGTTTTCCATTTTTACATTCTACCAACACTCAACATTCCCTGAATACTGAGCATGCTTAGTCTTATTTGGGCTGTTTTCAGAAAGAGGTTCCTCCTTCGGTTTCTGGAGCTTTACAATACGTTTGTTGTACTCCTGCCAGTCTTGGTGTTTCCGATACCTCACTCTGATTTCTCAGTGACCCCATTTTGTCTCCAGCCTTGTTGGCTCTCACCACCTGACTTTGCTATTAAATGGAGTAATGTGTTAATACACTAGGGGAAACAGACTGTATTACTCTTGTTTGTAATTCACCATTATTCAATATTTACTTATTAACAAGCCAGTTTCTTTTCTCCAGAAAGGGATCACAGTGGGTAAAGTAAACTTAGGAAAGGTTCTGTTGATTTGCCTTGTACTTCAAGGGACTTCAAAGGCTATTTAGAATGCTATAGTCTTGGTAGTTCCTCTCTTGCATCTTCTAAATTAGTAGGGTTTTTTTTAAAGCATGAATGATTTATGCTTAATTTCCTTTGGCAAACATTACCTACCCAAATATACAAATGAGGCCTAATCCATTTATGACTGGGCTGCTGTTACTATTTGTTTGTTTGTTTAATTTCTGCATCGCCTAACACAGGACAGTATTTAGGCGACTTACAATCAAGTTTTATAGCATGTGAAATGCTTGCCACTGATGATGTTTGTCAGATCTAAGGGCTAATGTGAAATTACAAATATGGTGAAGGTTGTAAACAGCCATTACTAAGAATCCTGAATGAATTTACGGACGTTCTTTCCCAAAAACTTGGGGAAAAGCCAGAATAGTGGCCCTATTTTTGGCTTGTCTTTTTTGCTATGAAGAGCAGATCACAACCCCATGGTATATCACAGCCTCCCCCAACCTGGTGCCCTCCAGATGTTTTGGACTATAGTTTCCATCACTGGAGGGATTTGCACCCTGATCTTACTTTCTTACGCCTTCACTCACTTCACCACACTGGCTCAATGTGGCAAACAGTGGAGGCTGGCCTGTTAGGACGAATGGGCACTGGCCCATCAACCACAGTCTGCTTTGCTACTTACAACCAGTCCAGGGGATGGCCCTGGCTGTCAGCTTCCTCTTCCTTCATCTCCGTTTTGCCCTTGTAGAAGTGAGCAGGGAGGAAGAAGACGGGGACAAAATCAGAATTAGTTGCCTCTCTGGTTTCATCTTCCGTTGCTCTCCCTGCTTTTGGCCTCACCAGTCTCAATGGGCAACAGTTGATACTGGTGACAAAAAGCCACAAAGATTAGCAGTCTGCCTGGCCCGGTGCATATTTACTCCAGAGGCCAATCCTACTGAGTTCAATGGGGCAGTTCCCCAGTAAGTGCTCTTAAGGGTTGCAACTTTAAACTGAACGTTGTTGTTGTTGTTATGTGCCTCCAAGTCGACTACGACTTATGGCGACCCTATGAATCAGTGACCTTCATGGCTTCTGCAAGGGAAAGTCCTGTCTCAGTAACCTATTAGAATTCTTGAGAGTGTCAACAAGCATATAGATAGAGGTGATTCAGTGGACATAGTGTACTTAGACTTTCAAAAAGCGTTTGACAAGGTACCTCACCAAAGGCTTCTGAGGAAGCTTAGCAGTCATGGAATAAGAGGAGAGGTCCTCTTGTGGATAAGGAATTGGTTAAGAATCAGAAAGCAGAGAGTAGGAATAAACGGACAGTTCTCCCAATGGAGGGCTGTAGAAAGTGGAGTCCCTCAAGGATCGGTATTGGGACCTGTACTTTCAACTTGTTCATTAATGACCTAGAATTAGGAGTGAGCAGTGAAGTGGCCAAGTTTGCTGACGACACTAAATTGTTCAGGGTTGTTAAAACAAAAAGGGATTGCGAAGAGCTCCAAAAAGACCTCTCCAAACTGAGTGAATGGGCAGAAAAATGGCAAATGCAATTCAATATAAACAAGTGTAAAATTATGGATATTGGAGCAAAAAATCTGAATTTCACATATACGCTCATGGGGTCTGAACTGGCGGTGACCGACCAGGAGAGAGACCTCGGGGTTGTAGTGGACAGCACGATGAAAATGTCGACCCAGTGTGCGGCAGCTGTGAAAAAGGCAAATTCCATGCTAGCGATAATTAGGAAAGGTATTGAAAATAAAACAGCCGATATCATAATGCCGTTGTATAAATCTATGGTGCGGCCGCATTTGGAATACTGTGTACAGTTCTGGTCGCCTCATCTCAAAAAGGATATTCTAGAGTTGGAAAAGGTTCAGAAGAGGGCAACCAGAATGATCAAGGGGATGGAGCGACTCCCTTACGAGGAAAGGTTGCAGCATTTGGGGCGTTTTAGTTTAGAGAAAAGGCGGGTCAGAGGAGACATGATAGAAGTGTATAAAATTATGCATGGCATTGAGAAAGTGGATAGAGAAAAGTTCTTCTCCCTCTCTCATAATACTAGAACTCGTGGACATTCAAAGAAGCTGAATGTTGGAAGATTCAGGACAGACAAAAGGAAGTACTTCTTTACTCAGCGCATAGTTAAACTATGGAATTTGCTCCCACAAGATGCAGTAATGGCCACCAGCTTGGATGGCTTTAAAAGAAGATTAGACAAATTCATGGAGGACAGGGCTATCAATGGCTACTAGCCGTGATGGCTGTGCTCTGCCACCCTAGTCAGAGGCAGCATGCTTCTGAAAACCAGTTGCTGGAAGCCTCAGGAGGGGAGAGTGTTCTTGCACTCGGGTCCTGCTTGTGGGCTTCCCCCAGGCACCTGGTTGGCCACTGTGAGAACAGGATGCTGGACTAGATGGGCCACTGGCCTGATCCAGCAGGCTCTTCTTATGTTCTTATGACCTCCAAGAGCATCTGTCATGAACCACCCTGTTCAGATCTTGTACGTTCAGGTCTGTGGCTTCCTTTATGGAATCAATCCATTTCTTCTTTGGCCTTCCTCTTTTTCTACTCCCTTCTGTTTTTCCCAGCATTATTATATTTTCTAGTGAATCATGTCTTCTCATGATGTGTCCAAAGTATGATAACCTCAGTTTCATCATTTTAGCTTCTAGTGACAGTTCTGCTTTAATTTGTTCTAACACCCAATTATTTGTCTTTTTCGCAGTCCATGGTATGCGCAAAGCTCTCCTCCAACACCGCATTCCAAACGAGTTGATATATTTAATTAACTCCCTCTCTTACAAACAGCTTTAATGCGGCTCATTGTAAAACAATTAGAAAATACAATAACATGTAAAACTGCCGCCTGAATAATCATGTGTGAAAGTCAGCTCCACTGAGATTAATACGGCTTACTCCCAGATAACTGTGCAGCCCCAGACTGCAATCCTATGCAGATTCCATTTAAGCTAAAAATGTGTAGCATTCCACGGTAAATAGCCATTCTGAAAACACAGGGTAAGACGGAAGATATTTAATGTTTTTTTAAAAAATGTGGCAGTTCAACTTTGTTAACAGTTGTGCATTTCACCTTTGCACAGTGGGCTAGTTTCTACACACGCTCACACACCCCTCTCTATCCTCCTTCCAGGCAAGCAAGAGACAAGATCAGAGTTCAAAGACACGCTCCAGTCAGGCAACAACCACCAAGGAGGGTATGAAGCAGGAGCAATAAGAGGGTGTGGTCTGGAGAGCGTCCCAAGGGCCCAGAAGCTTCAGTCCACTTTCAGCTTTGTTCAGGACAAGTTGCTCGCTCGGAGCTCTCCATGGTTCCGCCTGCCTTGCTGCCTTGCACTGTGGACCCTGGCACCAGACCACGAGAATTATGGCACAAGCTTTCATATACAAGAGTCCACTTCATTAGATGTATACCGGTTGCTGGAAAACACAGGTGGAGAGAGTGCTCTTGCACTCAGGTCCTGCTTGCAGCTGGCCACTGTGAGAGCAGGATGCTGAGGATCCTTTGTGCCGATCCAGAAAAAGGACTCTATTCTTATATTCTTAAGATGCTGGTAGTGGTGTATAAAGCCCTATACAGCTTGGGGCCAAGATACCTAAAAGTTTGTGCCACCCATTATATTTCCAACCAGTCACTGTGCTCTGAAGGAGAAAGCCTCCTGCAGATACCATCCTATCTGAAAGTCTGTTTCATACAATGCAGGAATTGGGCCATTAGTGTGGTGGTAGCACGTACTATTTGGAACCCCCTCTGTTACATATCAGACTGGCACTGTCTCAGTTGTCTTTTTGGTGCCTACTGAAGACCTCCCCCCCCCCAGCCTTTTAAGTGAAGATCCTTGTCTCAGTCTTTACCTATATTGGATTTGAAATTGGTTTTTATATGTTTTTATTCTTGACATGTTAAATTGCTTTGGGATGTTTCGTGGGAAGCAATTCATAAATGAAATGAAATAAAGGCAATATGTTTATTGATTTATTATTATTTTTTATTGCTAATTGCTTTGGGATGTTTCATGGAGAGTAACTCGTAAATGAAACACAATAAATACAAATGAGAAACCCAGATTTGTGTAGTTTTAATGCCAGCAAGAAAGCTCACTGGATATTTAGTGCTTATCTGTGATGGTACTTTGAATCCATGTTCCAAAGACAAAGGTATGCCCATAGGAACATTTGAAGTTGCCTTAGTCAAACTATGGTTCCATCTAGCCTAGTACCGCTGACACTGACAGGCAGCAACTCTCCAGAGTTTCAAATGGGGGTGTTTTCCAGGCCTACTTGGAGACACCAGGGATTGACCTGGGAACCCGGGGCATTTTGCATACAAAGTGTATGTTTTGCTGCTGAACTTTGGTCATTCTTCAAGAAGCTGATAAATACAGCCTGATCTTATTTTTCCAGTGCTGGTGAAAAAGATGCAAAGCCTAGGACATATTCTGCTGTACAAACAGTGAAGGCGGCATTTCATGCTTCTCTTCAGATGGCACTTGCAAGGACAGTGTCGTGATTTTTTTTTTAAGAGAAGAACTTGGGAACATGTACAGTGAATAGAAGCTGTTGCCTATATAGCTTACAACTGACACAGATTCTTATTTGCACTGGTGTCATATTCCAGCACTTCTAGAACTGGAATAGAACCAGTTTACAGAGCTGCTCTCTACAGATCAGCTATTTAAATCTAACTTTTGCAGGTTTGTTCTGGCAGCCTGGAATGTCTTTGACACATTGATCCTTCTTTCTTGCAGCAAGGTAGGATGAAGGATTTAGTTACAACTCTGAGTTGATGACAAAAATCTTCTTTGCTGAAGAATTTTTTTGAGTGCAGGAAGTAAAGTTTCTCATGTTTAAAGGTCTGGAAAACTAAGATATAACTACTAGTGCGGCTAAACTGCATGATTTAAAAAAAAATTAGATTTTAAACATGCAGAAGAAGGGGCCCTCTGGGGAGTTCCACCACCCTCAGACATTTGGGAAATGTTGGCTGGGAGAGGGCTTTCCCTGTGGCAGCCCCTAAATTGTGTCCTTCCTACTGAGGGTGTGTTTGCACCTTTGCTATACAGTTTTTGGCAAATGCTAAAGATGCACCTCTTTATCCTGGCCTTAGGCATTTTTCAGGACCCACCCTATTCCTGTGAATGTAATGTGTTTTAATTGTTTTCCACACTGTATTTTAAATTTCTGTAACCTGCCCTGGGACCTACTGGTGAAGATAATACTTCCCCCTCCCAACTTACATGGTTGCAGAGAAAAACGCAGAAACTTGACCATCTGTGTCTGACGTATTAATATCAACAAGCCTTTTAAGTAGAGGCCTTATCCCAGTCTGCATCTGTGTTGGACTTGCTTTTTTAAATGTTTTAAAAGATGTTTTAATATATTTTAATGTCTGTTTTTATGTTTTATAGTGTTTTGGGTATTTTGTTTGCCACCCTGGGCTCCTGCTGGCACCCAGGCATTTTAATGTGTGTTTTAATGGTATTTTCATCATTATTTGTATTTTTGGATGTTGTTTGGTTCTTTTATTGTTTGTTTGTTTTGTTTTCTTGATTTATTGTATTTATATATTGCTTGTTTTTTATCTTTTTGTACACCGCCCAGAGAGCCTTCGGGCTTAGGGCGGTATATAAATTAAATAAAATAAATAAATAAATAAATATAAATTTAATAAATAATAATAACCATTACCATCTTTGCTGCTAGTCATCATTCTTCAGTACATGAGAATTAGTATAAATTAAATTTGGAACTATCAGTAGTTCTTTTGGGTACATTTAAATTGCATATTCTATTCCCCCCCATGTAATCATTACTTGCATATACTGTTCCTTATATTTCTCCTTTCTCCAAGGTTCATTTATGTGTAACGTGCTGTTAAAAAATAATCCAAAGATTTTAGGAAGGTTTCCCCTTGTCGGCACTGCAGTGTACTTCTCTTGATTCTTCTTGTTTTCACTTCTCTGTTTTGATGCCAGAGAAGTTAAACTGGTAACACTCCAGCAAGGTATTCCGCAGACCTATATTTTGCTCTGTGGGAACTAGATATAGCACAAAAAGGGAAATTGCTGTACAGGTGACAATATTTCTCTGGCTTGTGGCTGGAAATTCCCCTTCTCTTTAATTAATCCTTGCATGAGACAAGTGTGTGAAGGACACATTCCATCCCATGTGTGGAGTTAGGTTCCTCTTTACTGGATAGCTGTCCTCTGTCAGAAAATGAATGTCGTGCCCTTCATTCTGTACTACTTGCCACTAGCCATGGGTCTGCAAAGCTCACCAAAAATCTCATGGGAAGCAATTCATAAATGAAATAATAATCCTGCTAAAAAGGGGTGGTGGAAGAAAAGAAACCTAGTCTGGAGGGGCTGTCAATATATTAGTTCTTAAAGGCACCATAGGGCTTTTGTTGCTGTTTATTTTTGTCATAAATCTATTTGCCTCCTATTACCATTTCCCCTTTATTTGTTGTGAAGGAAGGAGCCTTTCTGAGGCATAGCAGGAGAAGGAATAGGGAAGAAATTTGATTCAGTTTGCACTTAAAGCTGAATCTATCAAATTTGCACTTTCCAAAACAATACGAGAATATGAGAGCCATCCTTCAAAATCTGCACGTACCTGAATTTGTGATGGTTTTCCATCTAGCCAATGTTGATTAAAATGCATATATTAGGGGATAAAATGAATATATGAGTGAAAATAACATACAAGAATGCATTATATTAGGAGAAACTGCTTGCAAAAATACGTACATTAGTCAAAACTGCATACAGAACTGTGTATTAGGAGAAATTTGTTCTAAAATGCTGAAGAATTTTTGTGAGGATTTTAAAAAAATTGCTAATAACAACAAATTGCTTCAGAAATGTGGAGAACTCAGTATAAGACTGGAAAAATGAAAAACAGAGAGGACCCAGACTGACGGATCCTTTCATCCCTAGGACTTGGGCGGAGAGGAAAGCAAACTTTTTGTTTGTAATTGGGCGAAGGCAGTAGTTGGCAGCAACTTACTCATAAACTGGGAAGTCAGAAGCACCACCACCACCAGCTTGTCATCAAGGACCTGCTGAAGCATTTGATGGTTGGTGCCCATTGTGACTGGTGGGGCGGAAGGCAGGGAGGCCCACAGTAGGTGGAGCCAGAGCCAATGGCAGGCAGAGTCAACTAACTGTAGTTTTGTCCCTGTCCTCCTCCCTACTGAGCTCTACAAAAGTAACACTGAGACTGAGGAGGAGAAAGCTATCAGCCATGGCCACCCCTGGGACTAGTTGTACTTAAGGAGGCTGGCAGGTGCAGGCTGGCTAAGGGTAGGCTAAGGTTGGTGGGCAGTGCCCCATTTGCCCAAATGGACCGGCCTCCCCTGTGGTGAAGGGCTGGGCTTGGCTTTGAGGAGATGTGCCCCTAGGTCCACCTCTCACATTGGCTCTCACACTTTTCCAGCCCTCCGTTGCTCACTTAGTCCTCTCCCCGCCCTCTGTATTGAATAAGATGATTCCTAGTAACGGCGACTGATGACAAATGCTGATTATAAATTGGTCTTTCTGGACTTGTATTTCATTTACATTCTTCAGCATTTGGGTTGTGGGCGATGACAAGCTCATCAAGGGCTCAATGAACTCCGAAGTGTGGGATAGGGAGCTGCCATATACCTAGTCAGATCCTTGGACCTTATAGTTCATTGTTGTCTACACTGACTGGCAGCAGCTCTTTGTGGTTTCAGGCAGGGGGTAGGGATGGAGGAATCTGTCACTGTGTGGGGTCTCTTCGTTTCTAATTTTTCTAGTCTTAAATCCACTTCTCCACATTTCTGCAGCAAGTTGTGAATGTGAAATTCTTCAGCCTTTTAGTGCGAATTCCTCCCAATACACACCGGTGTGTGCTGTTTTGACTAATGCACATATTTTTGCAAGCAGCCTCTCCTAATATAATGCATCTTTGAATGTTATTTTCACTCGTATATAATTTTTAATGTCGGAACGCCTCTCCCGATATGAACCGGCCCGTACACTACGGTCTACTACGAAGGCCCTCCTCCGGGTTCCGACTCATAGGGAAGCCCAGAGAGTGGTGACAAGATCTAGGGCCTTCTCAGTGGTGGCCCCCAAACTATGGAATGGTCTTCCTGAGGAGGTGCGCCTGGCGCCGACACTATCATCTTTTCGGCGCCAGGTTAAAACCTTTCTCTTCTCTGAGGCATTTTAATTCCTGTTAATTCTAAATTATTATATTTTGATTTTAGACTGTACAGTTTTGTGTACAGTTTTGTGTTATTTTTATTGTATTTTTAATGTTCACCGCCCAGAGAGCTGTTGCTAGTCGGGCGGTATATAAGCTTAATTAAATAAATAAATAATAAATAACGTATGCATCCTTGTAGACGTTGTTTGGATGGAGAACTGCATTGCAAAATACCTGAGAAGTGTGAATTTTGAAGGATGGCCGTGTTTCAGAATTGTTTCAGAAAGTCCGGATTTCATTGATTCGGCTTCAAAATGCAAACTGAATCGAATTTCTCCCCCTTCCCTAGCAGGGGATATTCCCAGCCCCTCCCTTGAAAAGCCAGAGCCAGACAAGACTTAAGGCTGCAATCCAATGCACACTTACCAGGAAGTAAGTCCCACTGAACCCAGTGGAGCTTACTTCTGAGTAGAACCTGTACTGGATTGCAGCCTAAACGTATTCCAGTTAAGTAGCCCTCCTCAGAGTAGTAGGACCCATGGAAATTAATGGGGTTAAGTTCAGTTACTTCGACGGGGCTACTCTGGGGTAGGACTAGGTTAGCACTGGGTAGAAGCCGCCCGGTTTATCAGGCCTCCTAAATCACATTTCCCCCTCAGTCGGTTCTGAAGGAAGGAGCCTTCCTCTCAGGCGTGTCCGAGGAGAAGCAGCAGCTTTTTCTTGTCATCAGCGGGAAGAGGCGATAGTCGCCGTCTGCTGAGCCCTGGACCTGAGGAAGCGGGGAAGAGGCGCCTCCACAATCCGGCCAGGGACCTACTGAGGGGGCTGAGCTGTGCGGAGAGGGGCGCGCCCCCCGCGACCCGCCATCGTCCCCACTGGAGGAGAGAGGAGAGAAGGAGGCCCGGCCCTCTCTCGCGCGCGCGCGCCCTCTTCCCGCCCTCCACGGCTCCGGCTCCTCCTCCCTCTTCCCCGCCCGCCTTTCGGTGTGTGGCCCCGGCCGCCATGTTGTTGTGGTTGTGAGGTGGGAGGCGGAGGCTGAGCCACAGAGCGGAGGGGCAGCGACGACGAGGGGAAGCCGAGCGACCACCACCACCCCTCCGAGCTGCCGCCGCCGCCGCCGCACCCCCTTCAGGAGTGGGGAAGGACCCTCGCCATGGCTGGACGCCGCTGCCACCACCGCCGCCGCCGCCGCCACTGGGTAAGAAGGAGGAAGAGAGATGGCCGAGGAGGAGCAGCAGCCCGAATGGGAAGCGGAGGACGGCGGAGGCAGCGGGCCCGGGGCTGGCGTGTTACGGAGGCAGCTGGGGCTGCCAGCGCCGCGGGCCGGAGTTGGGCCTTGCCCGGGCCGAGCGGGAGGGGCGGTTTCTCCGGGGGGCTCGCAGTCGGGAGCTTGAGGGGCGCCTGCCTCGCTCCCTCCCTCTCCCCACCACCATTGTTATTGTTGTTAATAATAAGTCTTGCCCTTGTCAAAGTTAAAGGACTGTGTCTTGCCTTCTGTCATTATCTGTTGCTGTTAGCCTTACCCTCGGTTATTGTAGGTCTTGGGGTTGTTGGTGATGAAGGTGGTAAATAAATAACGGAGGGCAGGACTTATTTATCATAATTGTTGTTGTTGTTGGTAAAGGGGTTGGTAAATAAATAACGGAGGGCAGGACTTATTATTAATTACTACTACTACAACTACTAGTACGCCTTTTCAGATAAAGAAGGGACCGTCTTGCCTTCTGTCGTTGTTGTTAGCGTTGCCTTTAGTTATTGTTGGTGTTAGGGTTGCCCTCTCTTCCTAATAGGGAATGGTAAATAATAACGGGAGGGCAGAACTAATAATAATTAATAGTAATAATAATTATTATAATAACTTCTCAAATAAAGAAGGGACCGTCTTGCCTTTTGTCACTGTTGGCGTCTTGAATTATTGTTGGTGTTAACGGTTGTCCTCTCTTAATAATAGGGGTGCTAAATAATAGCAGAGGGCAGGACTAATAATAATTGTTAATGCTGATTATAATAAATAATGACACTATTTAGTGCTTATACATCATTCTAGAGTTGTTCAAAGCCTTTTGCAGGCAGGTTATAGTTGATCTTTGTTTTTGTTGTATTTTTAATGTTTTTATTGTATCGTGGTTGTTTTTCAACTTGTAAATCACTTTGATGTTTTTAACGAAATGGGGTATGCAAATATATTTATGAATAATTAAATAAATAAACTTGTCTCAAAGAACCTTACGGCAAATATGTATGGAGGTAGCCTCAGTTGGTGCTCTTAGGCAAGCCCTGGCTTTCATTCATATTTTATAATATTGGGTGGTATTCAGTGCCAGTCCTACTCAGATCAGACCCGCTGAAATTAATAGACATGACTAAATTAGGTTAATTAATTTCAATGGATCTGCTCAGAATAGGGCTTAGCTGAATACAACCCACTGTATATTATGAGTTCCAGCCAGTGCTAGTCTTACTAAGAGTTTGACCCATAGAAACTGAAGGACGTGATGAACATTATTTTCAATGGGTCTACTTGGAATAGGACAAGCATTGGATGCAACCAATTGGGTGCTGCCCTGGGCTCCTGCTGGGAGAAAGGGCAGAGTATAAATCAAATAAATAAATAAAACCATAAATGTATATAAACATTTCTAGCATGCCCTTCCTTCCAAAGGAGTGCAGGGTGGCATTGCGATTTGGCATTCTCATATATCCTTCTCATTCACGTGAGTGTGTGCATGCATACATTCTCTCTTTTGGGGATAACAGTCCTGTAAGGTAGGTTACATTATTGTGGATGGGGATGAGGTAGAGAGAGGGATTGAGAGAATAGCTGCCATCCTAAGGCCCGGTGATGAGTTCGTGGCTAAGGTGGAATTCAAATTTGGGAACTCCTGTTTGGCTCAGAGCATGTAGCCTGGCCCTGTATCTTCTTTTATTTTTTTTTTGGAGTAAAATCGCAGTGAATTCAGAGGGACTTACGCCTGAATAAGTGGGCCTGGAAGTAAGGCTTTCTGAATTCAGTGGGATTTAGTTCCAAGGAAGTGTGCATAGGTTCCGACTTTAGTCTCTTAACTCTTGTGCAACAGTACGGGGTTTTGTACATAAATATATGTATGTATGTAAGTAAATACATGCAAGGTGTACTTAGGCTTCCCTTTACCTGGGTGCATACACATCTGTATGGCAGAAGGCTGGGTTTGTTCTTTTTCACTTTCTCCCATATGCTTCTCACCTCCCCTTTTTAACCCTGAGCTGGGATTTTTGTCTTTTTCATCTTACTAGCCATCTTGTATCTCCTCTCCCCACTTCAGCGTTATCATAAACACATCATCTTTGTGCTCCACAGCAATGAATCCAGAGTAACTCCCATTTCGTGCTTTCATCCTTGTCATCACCATGCATATTAGACTACATAGAAAGGGTGTGGGGAAAATCCACCCATTTGTGTCTCTGTAATGTGTGCTAGGAGTGTGATTTGGTGATTGAAGCAGACATGTAAATAACCACTTGCCAAGTAACCTTTGGCGAGTGTAAATTGCCCTTGCAGACTAGGAATGGGACATGGCAAAAGTTGGCTCTTAATATTATGAAGATTACAAATGACTAAACATGAATATATGTGGGCATACTGGGTATGGATAAATATTTTTGTGGACGGCTAAATTTTGTAGATCTTATTTGCAAGCTAAAGGATGCTGAGGGGGATTTAATCTTATGCCCCTTATGTACATGTATTTATGTATGGAATGAGGTTTGTGATTCATTCCTCCTTATTCTGCAAAACTCCACTGCATGGAGGTGACTTTTCATGCAGGATATGCACCTGCATACAATAGAATTAAGACCCTTTTGTGACGGAGTCTGATGGTTCATACACATCATACATTTAAAGCACATCCTCCCCCACCCCACCCCCCAAAAGAGTGCTGGAAACTGTAGCTCTGTGAGGATTCTTTTTTGGAGGAGAGGGAGAATTTGGGGAAAGGCCACAGATCATAGAACACTGCCTTGCATGCATAAGTTCCCAGGTGCAATCACTGGCATAGCCAGGTAGGTTGAGAATGCATCCAGTCTGGAATCCTGGAGAGCCGCTACCAGTCAGTGTAGACAGTATTGAGATAGATGGGCCAATGGTCTGTCAGTGTAAGGCAGCTTTCTGTGTTCCTATTCTTTAAATGTATGGTGTGTACGCGTAGCCTGAGTCAATCACCTTCTTCCCTACCCCTGTGTCCTCCACCTTACAGAAGGACATCATCCCTATATTGGTTCAGATTTTACTTCTGTATTCACATATAGAAGTTTCTCTTTCTGCTCCCCTTATGTGTTAAGCTAGGTTTTATCTAAAGGTAGCTATGACATAGAGAACAGTTACTGGATGACATGGACTTTTCTGTTGAAAGGCTGGATTCCATAGCTGCAAGGGCATGACTAGAAAAGTCAGAATGGGGATTTCAGAACTATTGTTGTGTCATGGGACTCTGTTTTTACCTTTTATGATGCAAGTTGTGTTGGAGCCTGTTCCATGTGTGGTGTTCTGGATATGCAGGGCAGTATGGCACACTGATACGGTTGTGTGACAAATTACTTGCAAGCTCACAGGAGATACTGAGTTTTGTTCTGGACTTAGAGAGGTTCTTTTATCTTGAAAGGAGACAGCAGGTGGTAAGTTCAGGTTTTCTTGCACATAGTATTGCTAGAATTTGTTACTTTTGAACATAATTTAATTCTATACCTGTTACTATAAACTTCATGGTCTCTTCCAGATCCGTCTGTCTAGCTGTATATGAGGAATTTTTCAAAATGATTAATTAACAGCACACTCCTAGCCGTGTCTGTTTAGAACTGAATGGGGCTTACTCCCAAGTAAGTGCAGCTAGGATTACAGCCTCAAATGCTTGTTTCCATGCCGTTGCTTGGGAGCTGAAGAGATGGTGCTAGTGTTACCACAATGGACATAACATGTCTATACAGAGATTTGCTTGTGAGTGATTCTGTTGCGTCCCCAAGGCGGCAGTCCTATGCACACTGACCTGAGAGTAAGGCTGCATACACACCATACATTTAAAGTACTTCCCCCCAAAAAGAAATCCTCGAAACTGTAGTTTAAGGGTGCTGGAAACTGTAGCTCTTTGAGGGATAAACTACAGTTCCCAGGATGCTTTGGGGAAAATAATGTGCTTTAAATTTTATGGTCTAAGCCTAACTGAACACAGTGGAACTTACCTCCAAGTAAATATGTATAGGATTGGGCTGTATGTGTCAAGTTCTGTAGAAATCTGTTATTTGATAATGGGCATCCTTTGGAAATTCAATCCCAGATCTAATAAGTGTTCTTTTGGTAAACTTGGGATAGAGAAGGCCCAGCTTTTTGTTCCTTGCCCACTATGAGTAGGAGTTGGGGAGGGGGTGGCTGTCACTTCTCTGGTCTACCAGGAAGGTCTGGCCGTATCCAGCATGCAGGGGCTGACTGCTTAAATGCTCAACAAGGCTTCCACATTGTCACATCTCTGCTACTTACTGTGACATGGTGAATGGTCGCTGTTACTTCCCCCCACCTCCTTGTCTTCTGCTTTAATAATCCAGAAGTTGAATGTGTTCTGTCGGTACTTGCATACAAATTTATGTACTGGTTTGAAAATGCAGCCTTGTTTCAGAGGTATAGGGAAGATGGGACATCCAAGCAGCTAAAAGTATTGAGTGTCGTATCGTATGCAAAGATTTCTCTAGCTTTGCTGCACGAGAGGGTGGCTAGATGGAGGAGGCATGTTGCAAAGTTTTGAAGGAGACTAGAAGAAGTAACAATAGATATCAGCCTTCCCGCAACGCGGTGCCCTCCACATGTTTTGGGCTACAACTCCCTTCATTCCTGGCCATGGATCAGGGAAGGCTGGGGCTGATGGGAGTCCAAAATATCTGGAGGCTGCGAGGTTGGAGAAGGCTGATGTATGAAATTTGTGAAGTGACTCGTGTGAATGGAGTGGTTGCACAAACTTGAGATGGTTGGCTATTGCTGTGTTGGTAGAAGACTGCAGAATGGAATAGCAATCTGCTGTGTCACTTTCATGTGGCATCAAGTGCGGTATCTCCTAATTCATGGTGCCATGCTGAGATGTGTATTGAGATTGTAAACTGCAGAGGTGTTAAGAGTAGTGGGGGGGGGAGGAGAGAAGCTAAGATGAATGCAAAAGAGATACTTACTGTTCCAAGGGTAAAATTGCAGGTGGTTGTTATGCGCAAGGGAATACATAGTCAGGTATGGAGACATTCCACCTCTGATACTTTAAATAAATTATAGAGCTTGTTAAAGAATGTTTCCAGCTGTTTCTACTCTGCTCATGCTAGTAAATTAACTGGATTTATGGATTTAACTAAATCTTAAAATTACTGATTTTTTACTAAGTTTTGGATTGTTCCAGAACATAGGGAGTTGCTTTATACAGAGTCTGACTATTTCAGACAGGTTTCAGATGAGAGTTTTTCTCAGTCATAACTGACGATATCAGGGTTGGAACCTGGGACCTTTTGTGTGCAAAACATGTGCTCTGCTAACTGTGACATGGCCCTGAGTGTGTCCCATAAAGATACTTTGAAGCTCACTCGCTATAAAATAGCAAAACCTTAACTGTCATTTGACATTTTGTACCACTTTTAAGGTTTTAGGCAGGTTGCAGCAATATTTATTACTTGAAATAACTAGTATTAGTGGGTTTCTGCACAGCTGAAGCAAAACCTTGTATATGGCACACACATTTTATTTTCCAGAAAAACATTATGTAGAAAACAAGTGACAAGAGCCATCTATTTTTGCAGAAGTAAAAACAAGGTTGCACACATAATCCATACAAGGTGGCATGTTGTATGCCATGCAATGGTGGCACATTGCCTGGCACCGGAGTTCCTCGCTGAGGGAGGAGAGGACTAAAAGTGAATAAAAGAATCATGGCCTGCTTCTGTTTATATCATGCAGGACTTACTTATGCTATCAGAAGTTCTGATATTTGTTTAGGTTGCTCCAGTTTAACAATCTCAGCTCCATTTTATTTGCACAAACTTGAGGCTGTTACCTTGGATCCCAAAATAACCTGGGGACGTTAAGACATAAGGGAGGCAAAGGGAGCCTCCTCTGCGCAGGCTTCAGAGTGCACTTATTTTTATTTTCTTTCTTCATTTCATATCATTTATGAATAGCTTATGAAATGAAATATCCTGAAGCAATTTAACAATAAAAACCATAAACAATTTCAAAATCAATACAAATACAGATAATACTCCACTTAAAAGTCTTGTTGAAAAAGGAAGGTCTTCAGTAGGCACTGAAAAGACAGTAGTATGGCTGTGGCTGTCTGATATGTAATCCGATGGCATTTCAAAGGGTAGGTGCCACCACACTAGAGGCCTGATTCCAACATTGTGTGGAACAGATCTCCTGATGAGATGGTATCTGCAAGAGGCAGTAATCAGTTGGATATATAAGAGATGAGGGTATATTTTAGGTATCCTGGTACCATGCTTATTCTCTGAAGTACTCTCCAATATTTTAGGGTTCCTGTTCTCTTCCTTCTGCCTATCTTGTACAAAATCTGTTCTTTTGATGTGTGCCAACCAGTTTAAAACCCATGGTGCGAGCCTCCAAAGATAGAAGAGACAAACCATATCTTATACCCCTGTTTGCTTTCATTTTCAGTCCTCTCTCAGCCCTTTGCTTCATAAGTTTGCTCCTGTCTCTTTGGTGCTACAGCCTCTGGTTGTGGTTGCGTAACTAAGGTTTGTCAGTTCAGACATCATGCAAAACCCATAGTTAAGCTTCCTTAATTATGGTTTTGTGTGATGCTGGAATTCAAATTATGTTGAAGTTGAGAGTAAGTATAGAGAGTTTTGCTCCTTGTTGTATGGCTGATATGAACTTACTGACTGGAGTATTGTGTCAGTTATCATGGGCTGAAAAGCAGAGGAGCCCTATTGCTTCCTTCCCTTTCCTGGTTGATCCCTGGTCCGTATAAGCAAACCACATCCCCGTTGAGATATTTTGTTAGGTATGTGATCATGTAATAAAATATCGGAAAGGTCATTTATGAAGTAAGAGAATCTGAGGCGAACTTTGTAGCTAAGGTGCTTCTCTTGGAGGAGAAAATGCTTCCAGCTGATCTGAACACCTTAAAGTATGCAGATGTGACTTTACTCCCATGAGCACAGAATATAATCCTCATTGTTCCATAAAGTGCTTATTCTGTGCATTGTGACATCATCTGGTTTAAAATGAGAGAGAAGCTGCTGTTCTAAATTCCGCTTTCAGGGTCTGGGAATAATAGCCTCAGTAGGTGGTTGCATGCAGTGCTGGTTTGTAGGACAGTGTTGCTCGCTTGCCTCCAGAACATTAAGTGTTGCTGCCTGCTCCTGAGAGGGAGAGGAGTGGGGCATGGTGCAGGTATGGCAGCAGGAGTGCTGGATTGGCTCTGCCACTGCGTCTCATCCCTCCTCTCTCAGAAACCAGCGGTGATGCTCTGTGGGAGGCAGGTGAGCAACACCAACCCACCACATGCCTATTTTTTTTTAAATAGCTAGGCATAGGTATCTGCAGCAAGTAGGCTTTATATATCATACAATGTTTTTAAAGCCTTGAGATCCCTGGAATCTCTAGGTAAGGTGGGAAAAATCCTATCTGAAACCCTGGAGAGCCACTGCCAGTTAGTGTAGACAATACTGAGATAGATGGACCAGTATTTTGATTTGGTTTAAGGCAACTTCTTGTGTTCTTATGTTACCTGTCTTATGCATCCCAAGTGGAAGCTAAAGTGTTGACTAGAAGTTTATGTTAATTTGCTGGAAAGGGTATTGAAATGTAATGGGTTGCAGTATATTTCATTTACTCAAATTCTACCCTTGGCTCTCATTTTTGTTGTGTTCAGAGTAGTGGGGGTGGTTAAAATATTCTCAAAAAACAAAGTGGGAGGCATACTAATGATTTAAAAATTAGTCAGGAGGCTATGTACAGAAACTAAAAGATTATTTACAGTAGTATACAAACTGGGAAGCTTGAATAGGGTCCTGTTGCCTTACCTGCCGCCTAAGGCTTCTGCTGCTACCAGCTGTCTGCATACCATCCCCTTTTTGCAGGCCTATGCTGATGAGGGTGGGATAGCAACAGAGAGGGCTGGTGACTGTGAAGACCTCAGACCTTACGTTGAGGGAGTGCTCATTGCTGCCAGGAAGTCTAGGGGATGCAGTTTCTGTTATTTCTCAGCTCAGTGAATGCTCCGCATTGGCATTGGTAGGCACTAGGAACTACATTTCCCATGCTTTCTCTTGTCAATGGACTGGGAGGGGTGTCTGCTGTCAGATCTTCGCCATGCCCCCTCCCTGATAGGTTTCCGCCTGGCCTTGAAGACCTGGCTGTTCGGGCAGGCCTATGGGATTTCTGGGATGGGTTAGTTTTTAATGCTGCTTCAATTTGGAAGAGTGGTGCTGAGACGAATTGTGGTTTTATTGATTTATTATATTGTAGATTGTATCATTGTACGTCGCCTAGAGTGGCCGTTAACTCTGTCAGATAGGCGACTCAGAAATAAAATTTTATTATTATTATTATTATTATTATTATTATTATTATTATTATTATTATTATTAGACTCCTGTCCCACCCCATCCCCATGCAACAGTAAGGGTGAGAAAGGGGCTGTTGGGCCTTGGTGGGATGGCACTGAATTTAGCCCCTAGATCTTTGGAAGGAGCTTGGGGGCAAATTCCTGAAATTTCCATTCCGATATTTCCCATTCGAGTTATGCAAGACTTCTAAGACTACAGCTAACTGGATAAAGGTTATCTTTTAAAAAAGGGGGGGAGGGCCCATGGGTCTGTGGCCTGTGTGCTTCCTAGAGATAATGATTAAACTTGGCAACTAGAACAGAAAAGCAACATGAACATCTAAAGTAGTAGGGCAATTCCTAGCAGTCTAAAATGTAAAGAGAAATTTATTAAGAGCAAATCATGTCATCTCACTTCCCTCTGTTGGTAGAGTACGTTGTTTGACTGAGGGTAACACACTAGATGGAAAACATTTATATATCCATTTGATAATGTTCACATGAATTATAAATGAGAAATATATTTTAGAACATGCTATGTCATGAGGTTGGGCTGCACTAATCTGCACTAATAGGTCATTGTCGGAGTACAATGAGGTTCTGTGGGAATCTGCTTAGTCAATTCTAGTCAGTTCATTAGTCGCCTAGACAAGGGTGTGATATAGGCCTGACTCTCAGTGAGAAGGTAGACTTGTCTCTGGATGTGGCACTTCAGACAGGTGGGGCTCGCATAATGTGCTCCTTCAGTCCTTGCACATTGAAAACTAGGGAGACAGGTTCTAGTTTAAGCTTAGCCTTCTCCCATTTCCTAGTATTCTGTGTGCTGGGGCTATTTTTGTATGGAGGAATATTCCATCATGTGAGCCCATACCTACAGTGTAAAATGGTACAGTTCAGATTCATCTTAACCACCTTGGTGGGAACAAGGCCTATAAAGGACTAAATTACAACTCAGTATTTATATTGGTCAGTCAGAGCACTTGCTTGGAAACCAAAGACAAATGTCAAATTATAACAGACTTCGAAATAGAAGAATATCTAAACTGGTGGATAGTTGTTTAAGTGGGTTGCTGGTGGATAGCACTGGGGTTGTGAAAGTGAATCTACAATGTGACACCAGCCACAGAAAATGCAAATACAGTTTTGGAGTGCATTAACAAATATGACATCCAGAGTAAATTCTGTACTTTGCATTAGCTAGGCCAGCGGTTCCCAAACCTTTTCCCCAACGGACCACTTGAAAGTTGCTGAGGGCCTTGGTGGACTGTATAATGATTTTTCTGCCTGGGTTGTAGCAATTGTAATTCCATAGATTTCAAATTGTAGTACAGTAAAATACAACATAAGAAATAATAATAAGCAATTAAAGTACAATTAAAAATCAATATGTATATTAAATGCGATGGATGTGCCATCTCCCATCTTTGACCACAAATCCACAGACACATTGTGGAACACTTGAATGACGTTTGTGGACCATTGGTGGTCCATGAACCATAGTTTGGGAACCCCTGAGCTAGGCAATATTCTATCAGTTTTTATGGATTTAAAACAAAGCTGAACAGTTAAAAATAGGTATTTTTAAAGAGAAGATAGAAGGTGGGGGCAAAATTGCAAGATTATGTTCCAGATATTTAATTAATGGCTATTAGAATGTCTTGAAACAGCTACATGCTTGTTTACTTGTGAGGATAGGTTACCTTCAGGCAAGCAAGTAGTTTTTGGTGTTTTGGGTTTTTTTTTTGTAAATTGGATGGTAAGCTGATATAAACAGCTTACATTGGGATGCCTTGTCAGAAACGAATAGTAACTTTTGAGGACTTTTTTTGCAGAGCTGGTATAATTGAAGCCCCTTCTTCTAGGACTGTCATTAGCCCATAACTAAAATTTTGGCATACAAAGATCTTGTCAGATTTGTGGGTAGGGGGAGTCAGATACCTGTTTCTTGCTTCCATGGCTGTCTTTGATTTGCAAACCTGCCCCACTCATTTCATTCCAAAAGAGGAATGCTCTGTTAGTTCATCAGAATTTTAAAAAATGGTCTGTCTTGTGTGCTGTAAACATAAATGCCATATGTAGTGAACTTTCTTTGTGTTAAATCTCTCAGCTCAAGTAAAATGTCAACTTTCTTTTCCTCTGTTATGTTCCTGATAAATTAATAGATAACAGGAACCAATTGCATTGAATTAGAAAAGAGCATTGAGGATGCTGAAGGGATCTAGAAGACGTATGAAGAAAAGCTGAAGGAACTGTGTTAGTCCAGAAAAGATTATTTTTGTACCTTTGTGGGGACTTTTATTTGCTTTTATAATGTTGACTGTTGTCAAATAGGTAAAAGATTCCAGAAAAGACATAGGAAAAAACTGTTTAAATGATCCATTGAATATAGTCTAAAAAGCAGTGGGTTAACTAAAAACTACAGGAAGCTAGACTAAGCATTGCAGGAAGGTTTCATAGCTATAACAGCAATATGGTAATAAACTTCTTAAGAGAATGTGGAATCTACAGTCATTGGGTTGGGTTTAGAGGAGATGACATTCTGTCCCTAACAGTTCTGATTCTACAGTTTTGGGGGGGGAAACCAAGCATCTGTACAGTTTTGCTCTTCCAGAGAACAAATTGGCTGCCTTTTGAGATGACTATATTTCTGCTTTAAATAGGAAGGTTTATGTTGCTAATGGCCAACCTTTTAAGACAGCGTGCTACAGGTCAAGTCCAAAGTATATGACTGTGGCATCCCAGTATGCAGTATAGTTTACATGCAGCCCTTCCATGCCTAGATGTGATTTTACTTCATCTATTGAGCCAGGTGGTAGTGCAGCTCAGAGAGAGACACTTGCAAGAATCCAGGCCTGACTTGATGGATGGCTTTGCACAAAGCAACTTAAATTATTCTTCTCCATGTTTTCTGTGGCGTTGCATACCGCCTCCTTTTTATAGGTATTTATAAGAGGAGTGGATAATAGGAGCCCCAACCTGTGTGCCCTCTCCTTGTGCCCCTCAGTTTTTATCCACAAACTGCTTGGTGTCTGGGCCCATTTTCATTTCAGTGGCCTGTGTGATGTTGAGAGGTTGGCTCACAAGGAAGGTGCCTAAATTATTTGTTAAAGGGGCACAGGAGTGCCTCTTTTGTTAAGGTGAGTAGCCAGAAGAATAGTTCCACCATTATTAGGATCTAAATTCTATAGCTTATAAAAATGGCACCTGATGAGCACATAAGTTGAAGCTAGGCATGCATGATCTACCTGATGAGGTCTACAAATAAGCCAAATCCAATAAAATTGCCACAGGCACAGCAAATTTTAAAAGTGCTGGAAATTGACACTGACACCTTTTTACTCTGATTTTTAAGCAGGAGTATCTTGTATTTCTTTCTGATTTTGGTGAAGACTACTGATGTGCTTTAGGCTTGTTGAGGAAGGCAATCCTTAATTGGTTTAGAGACGTTCTGGGCAGCAATTTAGAAGTTAAGGTTTTCTTGCCCCATTAAAGCTTGTGGTAGCAACTGCTGGCAAAATAAGGCAGGGCTTGCACATAATGATTTTTGAAGCAAAATATTTGCCAGGACTGCAGTGTTTTGCAGAGGGTGCATCTATTGGATGCTATGTGTGATCCCCAGACAAAAGTGGGTGAAGCAATGCATGTGCATTTTACCTTTGTACATTAGGGTAGTTTCTACACACACTCGCACACCCCTCTCTGTCCTCCAGCATGATCAGAGTTCAAGGACACATTTCAGTTAGGCAAAAACACAAGCTTGCAGAGCAGGGCTTAATAGGAGTGTGGCCTGGAGATCAGGTGTGTGATTGGGGTAAGCCCCAAGGACCACATAGAGACTCCTAGAGGGCTGCATTTGGCCCTAGCGGTGAGATTCTCCACTCCTGATTTAAACCCATCATACTAACTATTGATGTAAACAACAAATAGGCATGGGTCAGGAAGATTCTTCTAGCAAAACAGTCATGCTCAGATGCTTCATAAGGCAATGCAGGAGCAGGATAATATGGAGGCACCTTTGCTGGCCCTGAAGCACAGTTTGTGACATTACAGAACACCATTACTGGTCATGTCTGTTAAGGCATTAGCTGTAGCTTCCAATTTCCTGGCTTTGTGGAGCTTGAGCCAACATGAAAAAGACTTAACTCTAGTCTTAAATCAGATGGCTTTTTTAATCATTGAATGTTGTGCTCATTAACATTTCAATACCCTGTCTTTCTATTCAAGGCACCTTGAAATACAGACTTTAAAAACAATCAATTAATATAGTATGAACACCCAGCAAAAGACACAATTTGCAGCACAGTTAACTGAAAGGCTTTTATTTTTAACTTGCCAAAAGGCGAGCAGTGAGACATGGACCTCCTGTGTAAAGACATTCCATAACATGAGCACTGCAGTTGAAAAGGGTTCCTTTCACAACTGCACACTGCTGTATATGTAATGATATGTGCATCTAGAGGTAGTCTTCTTGGTCTTTCCCAACAAAGCTGATGTTGAAGCGCTGTGTGTGTAAGAAGGAACTTATGCAAACGTGTTTTAGAAAAGTTTCACTGAATGACTTGTTTAGATCATGCAATCCAGCGAACTAGCAAACAAGTGGGAAATAAAGGGATGTGGCAGTGATAGTGGCACATATTTGAAAGGAGAAAGGAAAAGGTGAGGAAGAGAGCAGGGGGTTGATGGTAGAAAAGGGTAGTCAAGGTTGCACTCATCAAAACAAACCACAAGCTCTATATGATTGGACTAAAGATACTAAAACGTGATACATGTAGTTTGGACTTGGTAGAGATCCTATTCATTTGATAATATATTCCTGCTCTCTTGAAGGATGTGAGGCAACAATAAGCTTTATTTAATTTTAACTCATGTTCAGTATTTTGAAGAATAAGCAGCTATTTCTAGTAATAGCAATATGCTATATGGTTACAGCCTCTGCAATAATCTGTCTGTGATTCACTTCCTGAAACATGCTGTCATCCTGTGGCAATTTGGTAAGAACCCCAGCTGACACACACCAGTGTTAATCTAGATTTGAATTTCCACCCCAGTAGGTAAAAAACCAGACAGCGGACAAAGATCAAACATCCGGAATCTTTCCAAATGGATTGGAGCTTCTTAGGTCTTGTTTGGTCACGGCCCTCTCACAAATTAAGAATCTCACTTTCATTTGGTACAGTTGGCATTTGCTACCGAAGTGGTAGGTGTGCTCATTGTCTTCTAGTAGCTCTAACTTCTTTTGGTGGTCCTGTTCCTCTGTCCCCCACCCCCTATATGTATGCAGTCTTACTGTACATGAAAGCTTACTTGTTAAAGGTAGGATCTGGTGAGCCGCAGGCATCTGTCAAAGTTCCTGGTCTCTTTCTGGTGGCAGTTATTGACATGAACCTGGACAGAAAAGAAAAGTGTGTTTCTTTCCATGGCACTAGTAACTACCACAATAGAGATCCATTTTTGAGAACTGCTTTCATTGGTGAAGAGTGAGAATTTCAGCACATGTGTCTGCTTCAGAAATCCCAGAGTTTTAAAAAGGCAACAGAGTTAAAGTTGCCTTCTGTAGCTTTTTGGAGAAGAACTCAGTTGGAGAGGGAACCCAAGAGAGGAAACATTTTAGAACAAACGTGAAATTTACCCAGAGCATATTTAAAAACTGCCTGAGTTCACTGATGCAGTTCTGTAGGGAATACTTGTTCAAGTATGGTGGATGTTCAACCTGTTCTGGATGGGGTTACACTCCCCTTGAAGGAACAGGTTTGTAGCTTGGGGGTTCTTTTCGATCTATTCCTGTCTCTTGAGGCTCAGGTAGCCTCGGTGGCACGGAATGCGTTCTACCACCTTCAGTTGGTAGCCCAGCTACGTCCCTATCTGGACAGCGACGACCTCGCCTCAGTTGTGCATGCTCTGGTAACCTCTAGATTGGATTACTGCAATGCGCTCTACGTGGGGCTGCCTTTGAAAACAGTCCGGAAACTACAGCTAGTGCAAAACGCAGCAGCCAGACTGTTGACGAGGACCAGACAGTCCGCACATATAACACCTGTTTGGCACGTTTACACTGGCTACCTATCTGTTTCCGGGCCAAATTCAAAGTGCTAGTTTTGACTTATAAAGCCTTACACGGTACGGGACCACAATACCTAGCAGAACGCCTCTCCCAATATGAACCTACCCGTTCACTACGTTCAACATCAAAGGCCCTCCTCCGAGTTCCGACTCACAGAGAGGCTCGGAGGGTTGTAACGAGATCTAGGGCCTTTTCAGTGGTGGCCCCCAAATTATGGAATAGTCTCCTTGACGAGGTGCGCCTGGCGCCTACACTTCTATCCTTTCGGCACCAGGTTAAAACCTTTTTATTTTCCCAGGCATTTTAATATATTTTATTGCTGTTAATATATACCAGGCTGTTAAATGCTTAAAATGTATGTTTTTAGTGTCCTATTGTTAATTTATTATATTTATTGTATTGTATTTACTCTATGCTGTGCACTGCCCAGAGAGCCTCTGGCTTTGGGCGGTATAAAAATCGAATAAAATAAATAAATAAATAAGATGCAAAACAGCATATTTTAATGTTTCCCTGCCCTATATATTTATATTAAATTATTTGTGTTACCGCTTCAAGGTTTCGTGAGTAAGACTGATGAGGTACGTGGTTATGTGTATTAAACTGAATTATGAAGTCACTTTTGGTTTATATCATTGTAGTGCCACCATGTTAATATCAAATTTTGACCACTCACTAGACAAATTGTTTGCAATTTGTTAATACTGCTCCACTTCTTGCTTAGAATGTCAGGGACAGTTTACTAGCTGTGCCCATTCCCATTAAGTCCTTAAACCTGAGCGTAATAATGGTCAGCCTTTTTGGCAGCCCTGTTCCTGGAACTGGCTCCCAACCATCCTGTGTGTGTGAAATCACTGATTTCCATTCTCATGCTTGCAAAAGGGTTCACAATCTTGATAACCTACACAAGCTCCCTCAACTCGGGATTTGAAAAATCACTTGTCCCAGCTTTGGGATAAAACATCGCAAGTCTAAAGATTTTATTAGCTAGCTGAGGGCCATGAGTTATAAAAAAAAATATTGCTCCAAGCATGACAAAAACAAAAACACATCCAACCTTCTACACTATAGTAGTACTAACAAAAACAGCACATCACACACACAAAAAGTAGTATTTAACTTAGTACTTGAACCCAAATTTAGCAACCACCTGTTACCTGCTTCTCCCCCCCCCTTTCCTCCCTGCTTTCATTGTGCTGGGTCATGCTGGCAGGCAACCATATGAGATTTGGCCCACTCCTTTTTAATAGACAGAACTGCAAGTAGAAAGCTGGCTAGATCAAATATGATCCCATGGGGCTGGCTTGTCAATAGAAATAACAATATGTCATCTTTTGTCCAATCCCTTTTGTCCTTCAGCCACTTTACTATGAATTTCTGTCTTGGACAGCTGTACACACTGCATTGCGGCGCTATGTGTTCCAGGGTTTCCACAGTTGGCTGTCCACACTGACACTGGAGCGTCTCCAAAGGAATCCCTCTGAACTGTGGGGAAATCATAATTTGGGTATCTGGAAATTTGATATAGTATCTAGGACTTTGAAATATTGATTCACCCTTTTGAAGGGCTGGTGCCTAAAAAGCTGTTACGGTTTCTAGGAATTTGAAATATCTTTCCCTCCCTCCATCATGTTCGCTCTTGCCCTTAGCATTGCTAAGGAGCATAGCTGTCACGTTCTGTTTTGGAGAATGATATGCCAGCTTTGTTCCTTGTTGCTCATCATACTCTATATGTGGACCATACACTGGTACTGAGATCTCTGGGGCAGCTTCGAACCCCATGTAGAACCTCTGTGATTTATAAACAGTTGTTAGAAAATGCCCAGATCCTTATCAGGTTTTTATTTGCTGTCATTAAATCTAGAAACCTGCTGCTCTTTTTTGTAATGTGTTAATGGAAGTATTAGGTTCCTATTTTCCATTTAGGAAGGAAAGAGGCTGCCTGATATCTCCTCCCATCCAGGCATGAGGCAGAGGCAACTAGCACTTTGAGTCCACCAAGGGAGGGTCTACTATTTTCCCCCAGACCAGCCCTTCCCAGCAGTTGAGAAATTGCATAACAGCTTGTAAGCAGAAGGCCTCTTTTACGGGTTTTTTTAAAATTTCCATTTGGCTTTTCCTTTACCTTGACTTCTTCCCTAACTCCTCAAAGCCTCCTTAGACTATGGAAAGGGCATAGTCTGAGCCTACTGCTCATGAGTCCTTTTGGAGGCAGTAAGTGGCCTGCCAAGCATTGCGGGCTGCTGCCGGGAAGGACTGGCGAGTGCCTCCCCACTTTCTTCCAGCTACTTTTTTCTCACACTGATTGGGAAGGGGCCATAGCTCAGAGGTAGAGTGTCTGCCTTGCATGCAGAAGGCCCTAGGTTCAATCCCTGGCATCTCCAGGTAGGGCTGGGAGAGACCCCTGCCTGAAACCCTGAAGAACTGCTGCCAGTCAGTGCAGGCAATCCTGAGCTTGATGGACAAATGATCTGAATCAGGGTAAGGCAGCTTCCTATCTTCCTATGGGAAGTGGATGGATTTTGGAGAGCAGAAAAGGCAGCATCCTTGCCTTCTCCTCTGAGCTGGGCAGGTGAGGGGAGACTTGTACTGGCAGCAAATGCCAGCACTCTTGTCTGCTGCTTCGGGCTGTGTGTGAGGCAGGAGAAGTGGCAGCAGGATCACCACTGGCTATGGAAGGGGGCGAGGCCACGAGGTTTCCATCAGGTGGCAGGGAGGTGGGATAAGCAGGAGGAGGCACCCCAAGGTTTCATGCTGTGACTCTTCTCTCCCAGTGCCAGAACTTGCTTGCTTCATTTAAGCATCTATACCCTGCCCTTTAGCCAAAAAAATCTCCCAGAGCAGTTTACAGAAATCAGTAGTACAGCCCCTGCCCTCAGGCTGACAGTCTTAAATGGGGAGGAGGAGAGGGACAGGGTGGGGGGAAAGCTTAGGAGAGTTCATGCACATCCCTAGTTTCTTCAATGGACTAGGGACTGTTAGCACAAGAAGTGAAAGGAGTACCCATGTCAGTGGCCATGTCCCTTCTCACCATGTTAGAAGTCCCATAAAGAGGCTGCTGCAGGGGTTGGGGTGAACAAAAGCCACAGGAGGGATCATTGTTCCTCTAGAAGCAGGAGAACTATCTATATAAGCAGAGATTCCTTGTAGGTCTCAGTCCCCAACACAGCAGCCTTCTACAGGCCTGGCTGTGCTGGAAGGAGAGTTATACTTGTGTGTCTCTACATATATCTGCAGTCTACTACTGCATGCTCAGAGAACAATCCCCTCTGGAACGTGAATGGAGGAGTTTAGCTCACATGTGGTAGTGGAACCATTTCATATTACAGCCCTGCCGGTATTCTGTTGGAGGCTGATGTCTGTTTGATAGATCTGGTGCAGAAACTAGCACTGTAACAAAACAAAAACAGAGGAGCCAAGCTTGTATAACTAGGATATCATTTAGGTTAGGGTAGTGGAGTGTCCACGTAAGATTCTCAAGGGAGCAATGGAGACAAGGTAAGAGTTCTTCTCCCCCCCCCCCCCGGAAATGAAGTTTTATTGAGAAAGTATAATAGAATGGCAGTTTAGTAGTTAGCTGTGAAGATTGAAGGGAGAAGAGGGTGGGGAGTGAGGGGTGATGATGTAGTGAGATTGTATGGTGAATTGCTTCAGATACTGAGGAAAAAGGAAGGGGAAGCTGCAGTGAGAATTCAGAAGCTTGCAGGAGGGGAGGAAAACTGGAAAGGGGGAGAATGAGCAACAGCTTGCAATAATGCTGTGTCTGGAATACAGGAAGGGGGAATCAGGGTTCAGAGGAGCAAGAATGGGCACCCAGCATTGCTTCTTAGAAAAGCCACTTCCCTCCCTTCTCATTGATTGGTTGTATCTCATACAAATGTTACTACTCGTTCTGTGATGAGAGTGAAGAGATGATCCATCCCAGATAAAGTAATGTGTATACAGGCTCTTTTTTATGTGATTAGTTTATAGTGAGGCTTCCATATGATCAGCGTCCTGCAGTTACTTCGAAACTAGTCAATAGTGGCATTTCAGAGCCAGTCATTTAGAAGGGAACATTCGTATTAGATAGGCAAAGGCTCTTACAAGTTGTGTTGAAGAATACAATGTTGTTGGCAAACACTGGATGAAACTGGTCCTTACCTACCACCGGTAGGTGCCCGGGATCCCCTAGCATCAGGGGCTACTATTCATGGGTTGAATTGTGTTATTCTGATTTGGGAACTTACTGGATGCAGATTTGCCTAATCACAAAACTGCCAGTTTAAAACTGTTACATGCCACATCAAAAGAAATAATGATATGCATCTGTTGAATACATCTCGAGAAATGTATTGAGCTATAACTGCAGACCATTTTTTTCTTTCCCAAGAGACCATGGCAACATTTTACATTGCATCTATATTACCAGAAGTATGAAATCCAGCTGAATTGTTAGGAACAGAGAAAATGTTCGGTACAAACAGACAGGCAGTTGTTCTGGACTTTCAATTTACGATGGAATAAGGACCTGTTACATGCAAGTTTGTAAGAAAATAGCACATTTGGAGGGGGGCAATACTTCTATCTTCACTGTTCATTCTACTGGTAACAAGAATTTGCTGTGAACAGGGCATTATATTATGGTTGGATACTCATAATTGAATTATGCTCTTTGTCTGTATGCAATGAACCTTTCTTCTTATTAGACAAGCTCCTACAGAAAGATAATGTAGCTTTTCAGATGGTGCTGCCCCCTCCCCATGTTCTTTTGTAAAGCAAACATTTTTGGGGGGGGGAATCTAATGCTTTGCAAACTACTGGCATTCTTGTGGGCTTGGATTTGTGGATTAAAGCTTTGACTATAGATTGCACTGCCCTGTAGAGAAGAGCAGTTTGGTTAGTTTTTGTTTTGACTGGAAATCTCAGCTCAGCCCTTTCTTTCTCCAATGCAAAAATCATGGGTGTTTTAGGTGTTGTTCTGGTTCACATAGTTTTGCTAGCAGGGATCTATAATATTTGCTTGGTCAAGCCAAAAATGGTCATTACAGCTTCACCACTCCTCAGGGCAGCATGCTGGTGCCCTCCCCAACTTCCAGCTGTGGTGGCCAGCCCACCCACCCCAATTGGCTTTTCCCAAGGGAAAGATCTCTAAGTAGAGCATGTGCTTGTATACCAGTACTGGAAGAGATAGACTAAAAGGCAGATCTTGAGCTTTGCAAATAGAAATGTAATAAATTTGAGTGTCTCTCCAATTATTCAGTCCTGTTCCTTAATGGCTAAGTCTTTTATCAGTTTGGGGGGGGGACCCAATCTCTGGACAAGGTTCTTAATCTAATTCAGCTTTCATGTACCTAATGCCCCCCAGATGTTTTGGACTACAACTGCCATCAGCCCCAGCCATCTGGAGGGGGCAAGGTTGGGGAAGGCTGGCTTAAGCACTAGCCCGGCAGCCACAGGCAACAAGGACTGCTGTGCAGGTGAATGATAAGGATGGCAGAGAAGCCAGAACATCTGGAGGGCACCAGACTCATGAAGGCTGATTTAATTAAACTTTAGCTTTTAATATAGTGGTGACCAGACTTCTGGAAAGTATGTCAAAAGTTGTCGACAGTTTGAGTTATACAGCTCCCCCCCCCCAGCCTTCACTTTGCCACTAGTCTACAGAGCAAGGTGCACTGTTGTACCTACTGTACCCTCTATAGATCATTTTGACAGGTGGGTGCGGCCGGCTGCCTGCCAATCATATGGTATCAGGAGATTCAAACTGCAAGCTACAGCTTGAATTCAGATCACAGCTGCAAAGGAAGAACTGGGAGGGCACTCTAACTGTGCTCTTGATTCTTCCTTTCCAGCTTGAATATGGTGCCTTTTTGGATTTGGTGCCTTTTTTCTGTTGCTGTGCAGAGTGACAAAAAGATGCCAAATTCAAAAAGTGCCAAATTCAGACCGTGGCTGGAAAGGAAGTACACTTTGGTGTAAGTGCCTGACCATCATATGATGTCAGCGGGACAGGTGGGCATGACTTTGCCAAAAGTGCCTTGCAGGTCAAATACGGTGGCTTGGGAGCCATATTAGGCCTGCAGTCTGGAGGTTCCTCATCATTGGTGGAAACTAACTAGTCCCCTGAGTTGAATGTGACTTCAGTTTAGAAGCTAACGTTTCCAATTTCCTCCACACCGCTGTGCTAGAGGGAGAAGCATCTAACCCCAACGCTTGTTGCTGCTGCTCACGGACCTAGTGCCAAATAATGGCTTAGCATCACATGCAAAACAAGACATATTTCAGTGATGCTGACTCATACTTTGGACTGGACTTGGTGCCTCACTTGCCAAAAGAAACAGACTGCCAGTGCCTGAGGACCTCTTGTTTAGAAATCTCTTCTTACTATGCCTTTACAGCGACATGCAGTAAACTTTCTCACAAGTACTTTCCTTAGCAAGTTGCCACAGTTCTGTTGCGTTCTAACCCTTGCTTGTTTTAGGAAGACTGTAAAAATAAATAAATCCTAAATTCTTTTAGCGCTGTTTAAGACATTCTTAACCCCTGTGTGGAAATGCAACATAATGAAATGCGCAGTAAGAATTATTTCATTATACCCACAAAGTGGCAACAAGCCATTTCATTCTTGGGTATGATGTCAGACTTGAGTGTCTGCCAAATGGGAACTTGCTCATGCTTCAGAAACAAAACAAAACGAAAACCCTGCCACCACACTGGAAGTATACTAGTGAAATCCACTCAGGCTGAATGAAGTGTTGGAACGGACTAATCAGATACAGTGGCATTTTTTTAATGGCATGGATAAGAAGGAATACTCTGCAGAAGTTCAAAGGAAGGCAGCAAATAGTATGCAAAGAAGGGATGATGGGTTGAAAGAGCCTGTCCCTGCTTGCTGGCCTCTTTCCACCTGGCCTGGGAGGTTGGAGCCCTGATAGACTGCAGCTATGCCTGGTGCTCCTACCTGAAGATGCCAGCGACTATCATGACCATGGGGTGTTGTTTAGAGGCTTCTGTTTGGGCCAACATTTAATTCTGTTGGTCAGTTATTTTTGCTGGTATTGGGATTATGTTTTTGTATTTTTTTTTGGACCTTATGCATTATAATGGTGTTGTTTCAATTTATTGTTTATTTCCTAAGATGTTTTCTTTAACCTATTGTTTGACTGTGTGAATTTTGTTTTGTAACTATGAGTGTGTAACTTTTTTCATGTTATGAGCTGTCTTGACCATAGATTACTATAGAAATGCAGTATACAAATAAACCATGATGATGATGATGATGAAAGTAGGAAGGGATGTTCATGGATATTTTAAAAGCCCATCAGAACAAGTGCAGGGTTCATGGAAAGTACATTTGCAGAGAGAGAGAAAAGCGCAAGTTCTTCTGGTTTTTTAAGTGCTATCAGCAAAAGCTGTCTTGGAGTGTTCCGTTTTTCAGCATGTCATGATCACATGCATCTCTGCTTGCTTCAGATATCACTTAAGAGCTTGTAACAAACATAGAGCACAATCCTGTGTATATTTACTCAGAATTAAGTCTCACAGTGTCCACTGAGTCTTCCTCTCGGGTAAGCATGCATGGGGCTGCAGCTTTGGGTAATCCTTATTGTGCCAGGCATAATAATCATGTGCAATAAGCCATTGCCATTTTAATGCTTATGAACTGGGCCTAATGGCCTAGCTAGACAATTCCTTTCTTTCCCCACCTTGTAGAGTTTTTATGAGTTTTGTTTTCATTTTTCTTTTCTCCTCTTGTGGAGGAAAAAAGTTGGAATTTGTGGAGAAGTGTGTGGGTGAAGAAATAACTGCAGAAGCAACAACCGTGGGGAACCTCTTGACAGTCATGCTATAAATGAAGGTCTTGCTCCCTGACTACAACTATTCCCCCCCCTCTAAATATGTTGTCTAGGTTTTCAGGATTTTGTGTTAACCCATGTGAACTAGATATATTGAAAGGGGAGGAAGTGGCTGTCAGTCACCCTCTCCATTGTGCCTAGATACAGCTCCATGACCTGCTAAATTACTTCCTGTCATGCAGGCATGAAGGGTTTTAAAGAACAGAAAGTCAAGATGGCTTAACCATACCTGAGAGGGAGTGCTGTACACAGTGGTGGCTGGTGTCAGTGGGGCAGTAGAATCTGTTGTGGGTTTTAGTACAAACTTTCAAGGACATGTCCAAGGTGCTGAAACCTAGTCCCCCCAGTAGGTCAAGCATTTTGGACAGCTCCTTGAACATTCAGAGAGAAACTCGGAGTGGATTCCATTGCCCCACTGAGTCACCAGCTGCCACTGGCTGTACAAATTCCAAAGTCTTTCTGTTGTTAGAAGAAAAGTTTCAGAGACTGAGTCATCAGGCTATCTAAGGCAAGAGATAGACTCAGGGTAGGGGAAGGTTTAAGGGCTGGGAACGGTTTTGGTGGATAGGCATGGCAGGATGGCTCACAAGCGGAGAAACAAATGGAAGGAACATTGCAAATGAATTGTACTGGGCAATGCTCCTGCTATGTGTATGATGCCAAACTATTCTGTTATATATATTATCTTTAGTAAGCCCACTTGGGAGGACTTTTCCCTGAAAGGTATCATATAAGTATAATCGATTAAAAAAAAAACCTCCTGGTATCTCTGGAGTTTGAATAGCACTTGAATTCTGCCTTTGGCTCCATATTTCAAACTCAGCTGAGATCAGGGTTACCCAAGCTTACAGAATCCTTGATTATGCATTTATGCAATCATTTTTGCTTCCTGGAAATAAAATAGTGAGTTCCACACAGATATAAGCTACTGAAAAATACATTTTGGGACTTGGGTGCTTGACAGCAGTGCCGGGATGACAAGAATAGATGAATTGGAGAGTTAGAAATCACAGTTTACCTTTGATGCTTGCTTAACTGGTGTTTGGTTGAAGACTGCTTGTTGCCAGCATTTATATTTTGCTGGGGCTAGTTAAGCAGGCTGTTCAGGTGGTGTGCATCAAACAACCATCATTTCGGCTTGATTACAGTATGGCCTTTTGTTCTTTCAGCTTTCACTGTGAAATAGCAGAACACCTGAACAACGTCTGAAATTTCGGAAAGGAAGATTCTATTACTAGCTGGTAAGTTAATAGATGCTTAACAAAAAAAAACCCTATAGCATCTTGAACCTTCTGATGATCTATAGCTGGTGGTTTCTGGGTTGGTTATCGAGTTATAGGCGGGTGTGTTCCCCACCCCGAATCCTGTGCAGAATGGTAGCTGTTCCATAAGAATATGAAGGCAGAAATAGGGAGTAGTAGTAATTTATTTATTACATGTATATCCTGCCTTTCCTCCAAGGAGCTCAAGGTGGCCTACAAACATGGTTCTGCCCCTCCCAATTTTATCCGCACAACAATCCTGTGAGGTAGGTTAGGTTGAGAGGCAGTGAGTGGCCCAAGGTCCCTCTGAGCTTTATGGCAGAGTGGGGATTTAAACCCTGGTCTCCCAGGTCCCAGTCTGACAGCTTAACCACTACACCACACTGGCTCTCTGATTATTCTCTGATTCATCTGATGGAGAAGAGCTATCTGTCCTGCTTTTCAGTTGAGCCAGCTGTGTGAACCAAAAAGCTTTCCACTGTTCCCTCCTTTGGCCTGGAACCTTGGTTCTTTTCCTAATACTTTTTAGTTAGACCAATCAATCAAACCTTTTTTTTTACAGTCAACCAACCATTAAAGTAAGTACAAAATATAAAAAAAAAAATCACAGCCTCTTAGTGGTCATAATATCCCTCACAATATCATGGCCACTAATCCAGTTGTTATGCTTGTTGCACAGAAAGGTGGCATAAACGTTTCCTACATTAGACTGTAAGTTTACAGGGCGGTAGTTATTAGGGCTGTCTTTGGGGGTTTTCTTATGAATCAGAATTATAATGGCTTTCTTAGTTAGATCAGCGTGTGGCATAAAAGGGGACAGTATTGTAGGAACATAGGAAACTATACTGAGTCAGGTCACTGGTCCATCTAACACAATATTGTCTACACTGACTGGCAGTGGCTCACCAGTGTTTCAGGCAGGGTTCTCTCCTAGCCCTACCTAGAGATGCTGCTGGGGATTGGACTTGGGATCTTCTGCATGCAAGGCAGATGTTCTATACTGAGCTACAGCCCATGTAAGAGATCCTAAAGCATTTGAGGGGTTGGAATATCAGCCTTCTAAATAAATAACTAGAACCTTGAAATAGTACTTAAGTAGTAGATATGCTATGGGGCTTCTGGTGAGGCTTTATTTCATAGTGATATTCCATATAGTTCAGTACAGTGCAGATTTCCACCCTAATATGTTAAACGGCAGCCCACAGGCTCTCTTGTCTCTGCACCTTGCTTGAGATCCATTGTTAACAGTGATGACAAAATGAATTGAGCATCAAGGTAGGCGAACTTGATTAATAAATATAGTGGCCAGAATTCAAGAGCTACTTTGGTATGCCCCAGGAATTACGTACACTCAACAGGATTTGTTTTTACTTTTTACTTTTTTTCTTTGAATGGCACACTCCAGTGCTATATTTTCAGACTCCTCCAAGCTTCAAAAGTGGTTTGCTTTGCAGCATAGATGTCTGTTGGAAAACAAGTTGAAATCGCCATTCAGTGCATTATAATTGATCTTCAAAAGAAGACACCCAGCAACCAATATTTCAGAACAAATTAAGCGAGTCAGATGAGCTGTTCACACCTATATTTTGCCATCTGAACTCTGTTTTCTTACATCTATACTTGGGTTTTTTTAAATTCAAGTTAACATCAGTGACTTATTTGTTAACCATAACTGTGATGTCTTGTTTACCCACCTTTTAATTTTGTCTTCTAGATTGTTACATAATAAATAGTGTGGCAAAGAATTGAAAGCAAGGACGAAGACCTTGCCTTTTAATCTGGCTCTGTCATGGTAAGCATATAGATTCTGCCAGGATTGGCCAAAACAAATCAGGTTGAAGCGTGAGAAAGTGGGGTGTGGCAGCCCTTGGATATATAGAACAGGCTGTACAACACTTAGAGATTATATTTCCTTCAGAGGATGGCACTGTTTGAAATAGGCAAGGATTGGTATAGCTCCATTCTACTCTTTTGAACACATAATTAATAGCTACCAGTTCCAACAAAGCAACTTGAGTTAGGCAATCAAATTACTTCCTGTGGCAACTATCCCACTTTTTTTCCTAATCCTGGAGAAGGAACGGGGCTCTGCTACAACAGGACATCTTCCATTTCAGGGTTTTAGAAGTCTAAATCATATCTTTTTACCCTGTTAAAACACGTTTTTGGTACCTTCTGTGCCCTGATTTAACTCTAATATTCATGGGGTTTAAATTTAGTTTGTCTTCACTTTGAAACTAATCTGGAGTTCCATGCACTTGCTTTGCATTACATTTCTGATCATCTGTGGCTACCAGTCAAGATATTAAATACAAGGCTGATCTACTTTCTAAAAATGGAATGAATTTGAGAGATTTCTAAATCTAAAATGAAAGGGGAAATTAAAGAGATTGCTTTCTTTCATACGTTTATCATGAAGTGAAAAGGTGTGTAGAATAACTCTTTGGTACTGCTCCATGTAAGTTTGAAATAAGTTACAGGAGTTGATTTTTTAAAAAATCAATAGTAAAAAAACAAAGTTTTTTGAAGTAGGCCTGAGATTCCCACTGGGTTGGTACTGTGGGAGAGGGGAGAAAGGAAAGTTGCAAGATGCCCATCTTCCAGACCTGAGTGAGAACTCTGCAAGCAGCAAGCTGGAGGGAGGTGCTGCTCAATTCCTGTATTCCGAGTCAATTGAGACAGGGGAGCTGAGGGTAGAGTAGCACTCCGAACACCCCTTTGCCTGATCTCCACATTTGTGTAGGCACCAACAGGCAGCAAGCAAAAGTCTCCTTGCACACTCCTGCTGAAAAGGTGGTTGGTGGTGTAAGCATAAAAGGGTGGTGACAAATTTAACATTTGAGACGGTAGCAGCTTATAATATCCAAGCATTCCATTGGTGCCTTGCGGTTATTTCCCCCCAACCTTCTCAATCAGTGGAAAGATCCAGTATGTATGGGTGTATAACTCTGTTGAAATCAACTGGGTGATCTGTTTCTCAGGATGAAGAGACGCAGCACAGCCTTGAATGCATCCAAGCTAATCAGATCTTCCCCAGGAAGCAGCTGATCCGTGAGGATGAGAATCTCCAGGTAGTCAACTGACTATCCTTTGCCCTCGCAGCATAGACACATGGGCAGATTGGATGATGTTACTTCTAGCAAGATCAGGAGCAGATATTAACTGATCTTGATTTCTCTTTACCTTGTGGGAAGCTTAATTCAAACCTTGTTGCTGCACTTGAGAGCTTGGTTGCAAAAGTTAATTAAATGAGAAGTTTTCCTGCAAACCCATTAATACTTGGCAGCATGTCTCTGAATGCCGGTTGCTGGCGAACAATAGCAGGGGTAGTGCTGCTGCACTCACGTCCTGCTTGTGGGCTTCCCACAGGCATCTAATTGGCCATTATGAGAAACGTGCTGCTGGACTAAACAGGCTTTTGGTCTGATGCAGCAGGGCTGTTATGTTCTTACTGGGCTCTAATCACTTACATCTGAGGGACCTTCTCTTCACCTTGTCAGAATTAACTCCTCCGTAGGACAATGTATATGAAAATCTTGGATTCCCTTGTGTCATCCCTTGTGTCAGCCCTTCTGCAGTTGCTTATCATATAGAAAATATTCTTGATTTTTCAAATAGCTCCAAAGTTTTTAATTTTCTCCACCACTCAGATTTCTAACCGATTTGATAACTAGCACTCTTGCCTTCTACTGTTGGAGTTCCGGTTACTTTGGGCAAATCTCCTTTGAGGGGTGGGGGGAAGGCTAGAACCCATTTGAGTCCCTGTTCAAATGAAAGGTAGAGACCGCTTCACTTTTTTGACTTGGTTCTTGCTAAAACAACATTAAAATGGCAGGCAGCCATAACCAAAGGGATCTGCCATATTAATATTGTTTCACCAAGATTTATATTGCTATGGGAACATTCAGCAGCAAGAGCTTCCACCAAAATATATCTTCATTTTTTTGTGTGCCACAACTTAAGGCCCTTGTTCTAGCAGGTGTTTTACCTGAAACTTTTTCTCTACTACATATGCACGTCATTCTCCTGTTTCTTCAAAATGCATTGTGCTTGCATTTAAGGTGTGAAGTGCTTGACGTTCTTGAGAAGCCACCCTCCATTTGTGTAAATGAAACTGATTTTTTTCCCCCCACATGCTCTGCAGGTCCCATTCCCTGAACTTCATGGGGAGAGCACTGAATATGTAGGTCGAGCTGAGGATGCCATCATTGCACTTTCCAACTATAGACTTCACATCAAATTTAAGGAGTCACTTGTGAACGTAAGTCTTCACTTCTGCCTTGACTGTTCAGAAATGGAGATCTTGCTGGTTACGTAGGTGGGAAATGCACAACCATCTTTCCTTTATATAGCGGGGCTCATCTTTTGTAGCTCAAAGGTGTGAGTTACGAATCAAACAAGGATCCAGAATGAAGACTTATATCCATCTCTGTGCTGCTCAACTACTAACTTGCAGTTCTTCCTTTCCTCATCCTTGTCTGGGTATGGAGAATTTGGACCTCCAAATGTTGCTGAACTACAGCCCAGCAACTATTGCCAATGGCCAAGGTGAGGGCCAAAAGTTCCCCACACGTGTCCGAGTTTCCTGCAGATTAACTCTTTTTGGATGCATTATTGGCACCCTTGATGGACCAGCATTTTGGTCCTGCTTCCTACAGTAGTCCTTTGGTCCTTGTAGCATCGCTTTTACTCCATTTGGTAGCAGTGTATTGAGACTCTTGCTCTGGTTTTGAGGTATATGTTTGCTGCAAAGGATGCTTGAGACTGGTGGTTCCATATGAATGTCTTTTCAGCCCCTGAGACCACATGCCAGCAGGTAATGGAATAGTAGCATTCAGTCTCCCATTCATGGGAGTACATAAGCTCACTTGTAGAGAGCGTGTCTCATTGTCTGTGGCTAGCATTCTTTGGGTTGTGGTCCGTATGCTTCAACTCAGTGGCCTCGTAAGGTAAAAATACGTGAGGGTGTTTAGAAATTGGAAGAGGCTGTAGTAGGGCATAACAGTGCTCTTTGTATAGTAGCTGCTAGATGCAATGAATCACACTGTTGTTGGAATTAGTTTCTTCATGTCACTCAACAACCTTTTAGAAATACCTGGTTTTCCTAGATACACTAGGGAAATCCATATAAATTCTGACCCGAAGAGCGCCCGACTCGAAACTTGTAAGGCACTTAATTCTCTAATTAAAAACTAAACACAGCAGCTCCTGCAACTTCTGGTGCCACGCACAAAGAACCCCATTCAAGAAAGCATTTATTGTTCTACGTTTTAAAAGAGATTCCATGGGACAGATTTCTTTGTTGTGTGGGCTATAGCAGATGGGCAATCTGAATTTGAAAGCTGTGTTGCAATTTTTTTTAAAAAAATAAAATGTTAGGACTAGAAGTGCTTTTGTTTAATTCTTGTGTTTGATATTTTCATATATATTCCGCTTTGGTAGCATCCGTGTCATTGGCTCAATTGGCAAGTTAAAACAATTCTCTTGGTCGCAGCTGCAAACTTGCAGACTTCACCTGACCTCTCAAGTAATGTTAGTTCTGCTTCGTAGCTCATCACCAACTGTGAGTCATGTGGAGTTATGCGAGCTGTGTTGGTGAGATGAGGTAGAATTAAAGCACATCTTGGTCTTCTGTAACAAAATCTGGGCTTCTATGCTAATCCTAATAGGCAAGTACAAACAAAACTGCTATATTACACTGAGAAGCCATTGACTCCTAGGACATAACGTAGTAGTTTAAAAGAATGTGCTTCAATGTCACTGAACAAGTAATACTTGTTCTGTAGTTCTCAGCATTCTGAGACGCTATTAATCTCCACATTTTAGTGTGTTTATCTGAACATAGTGAAATGTTATTCTAATTTAATCATTCTAGTTAAGCTTTCCAGTACAGGTTATGTGAAAATTAATACACTACTTGGAATTTTGATTCCTCACAAAACTACAAGCACTTAATATTGTATGTAATGCTAGTTGATCTTATCCCAATGTGAAACGCTAATATTTTGCTTCTGTGTGCCTCTTGCCCAGAAAAAAAGTAGTGCTCCTAAAGTGACTTGGCAACCTGAGGCCCCAGCATTCATGTTTGGTACGCGAGTTAGCTGGCTAAGGGAGAGAGAAACCCAGCTGAGAATATCCAAAGTCTGCCTTTTTGCTGTTATCCTAATTTTGTTCTTTGTTTACAATTCAATAGAGTGCCTGTAAACTTGCTGCTTGTGAGCTCTCAGTAAGTAAAATGGTGTTGCTGTGTAGCATTTTACTGCTGCACCTTTGCTTGGAAAAGAATAAACTTGTGCTGACCAATGCTCACCTTGCAACACAGGCAGGAGTTCTTATGCATGAAGCATTTTGACTGACTGGATAAATTCATGGATTGCATAGCAATAGGAACTTGATGTTCCCTGTTGAGAAAAACACACAAAAGACTCGATAGACCAAGCAATAAGCTGATGGAATGGTGACTTTCAAAAGCGTTGACACATTCTTCCATGGGATTGTTCGCACATTCAGCAGTGATACACTGCATGTCAAAGCTTGAATGCCCAGGCTGATCTCTTGGTTGGCTTCAGTTAAGGAAAGCGTTCAAGTTGTGGCATTTGGGAAATGTATAAGAAAAAAGGGGGGGAAATAGGTTGCTTCAAAAGCTACATATTTGAACTGGGACATCTTTTAAGTAAATATTTAATATTTAAGTGCACTAAAATTTAAAGGGTCAAATATGGGAAGTTTCATTACACAGTGAATCTTTCTTCCATTTGGTTAAATTAATGTTTTGAATTTTCGCCCCTTTACTCAGGGAGAATCATTTATTTTCACCAAAGGTAGCTCTTTTCATCTACTGCCCATAACAAATTGAGACATTTAGCATTTGTTGGAGATCATTTATTTAATTAAAGGTAATTGACATTCCTAGAGATCGCCCTCTGTAAAATGTTGGTTTGGATAGCTTTGCATGCACACTGGAAGCAAGCAAAACGGTTTTACGGATGCTGCCTTACGAGTGTACTGTTGTCAAATTGAACAGCTTGTAGTTTGGAGGCTGAACTAATTGCACGATTTGTGGTGTTCTTAAGCATGGAAGTTAGAACACAAGAAAAGCTCTGCTGGATCAGACCAAAGGCCTGTCTAGTCCTTTAAATAATTTAAAAATTTTTAATTGTTTTTAAAAGAAGTGTTTTAAATTTGTATATTTATTTTAATGTTTTTAGTTACAGTAGGGCCCCGCTTTACGGCGCTCCGTTTTCTGGCATTCCGCTGATGCGGCGGCTTTCAATTAGGGGAAATTCCCCATTTTAAAGCCAATTTTGCGCTTTTGCGGCATTTTCGCGAGACGCGACCCATTATAATCAATGGGTTCCGCTTTACGGCAATTTCCACTTTACGGCGGGGGCTTGGTCCCTAACCCGCCTTATAAGTGGGGCCCTACTGTACTGTAAACCACCCAGAGAGTTTCGGCTATGGGGCGGTCGGGGTGTGTGGGTGTGTGTGAGTAAATAAATAAATAAATAAAAAATAGTCCAGCATCCTGTTTCCCACATTGACCAACCACATGGCCCCACAAGTAGGACATGAGGGCAATAGCCCCCTCCCCACTACTGTTCCTCAGCAACTGGTACTCATGGCAGGGTGTCTCTGATCCTGGATCATGACAATAAGTTCCTCCATGAATTTGTCTGACCCCCTTTTACAGCTGTCCTAAGTTGGTGGCCAAGTTCCACCTCTACTCTATAGTTTTTTGAGATGTGGCAACCACCTTGTGTCTTTTTATTATTTTTAAATTAATATTAAGTGGAGAATGATGGTTGGCTGACATGAGGGCTGAGAAAGGTGGAGAGGCATTTACATGGCAAGGTGAGGCAGGATGCTTGGCAGAAAAAGAGATGGAGTCTTATATTCAAGTTTTTTCCCCAGGAAGTAAATACTCTATTTTTCGTGGAGACTGCATCTAATAAAGGAGAATTGTTGAGGAGGAAAGAGAGAAATGGAACAGATGGAGGCAAGGAACAGAGCAGGGGGGAGAAAAGGGAGGGCGGTAGGGAACATCTGTTTGAGCTAATAAGAGGCGATAAAGAGGAGTCCTTTAAAATGAGAGGCAGGGTAAGGAAGTTTCAACTCCATGCCATAGATACCTTGTGTATTCTATTGTAAACCGCTTTGAGATCTTTTAGATAGTAAGCGGTCTATAAATGGAAATAATAATAATAATAATAATAGATCTTGAAAAGGTTTAATGAAGAGAGGAGGAAGTACAGAGAGAGGTTGACACACAGTGTAAGTCCTTGAAGCAGGTCACATGTTCTTAAGAGCTGTTGGTGAGGGAATTTCACAGATGCTCCCTTAAAATCCCAAGTATTAAATGCCTGCCAGATCTGATGCCCTTGGATAATTTTAAAAGGTTAGCGAAACAACACTCCCTTGCTGAAGATAGCTGGTTGTTTCTCAGCAGGCATCTTCTAAGTTAGATGAAAGCTGATGAAGTCATTTGTTGTCTGCATGAAGTAAGGAATAACAAACCTATAATATGGCTTTTCCTGGTCCCAAAGAGGACAAAGATATGAGGAAAGCCCTGGGCTTGAAGGAGAGCTCAGCTAGTTCCGTCACATGGTTTTTGGGTAGAAGTTTTCAAGTCCCTCATCACAGCTTTTTCTTGTCCCCTGGCATGATGCCTGGTGTATTGCCCCCTCCACCATCCTCTTTCTGCGTCTTTTAGAGTTGATGCCAACCTGTGTCCATCTTGGGCCAATTGGTCAGCGTATGCAAAGGCAACTTTCTTAGATGTTGTCTCTCCTCTCTGAACATGACCCCACTCTGTCCTTGCACAGGTAATGTGTGCCAGGGACCCTGAAGCAGTGGTGGCTGATGCCCATTGGAACTGGTAGGGCAGAAAGGAGGGAGCCCAAGGAGTAGGTGGAGCCAGAGCCAACAAGCGGAGCCAACTAATTCTACTTTTGTCCCCATCCTCCTCCTCCCTGCTAAGTTCTACAACAGCGAGACTAAGGAGGAGGAAGCTAACAGTCAGGGCCACCCCCTGGGCTGGATGTAAGTAAGAAGGCAGGCAGATTGAGGTTGGTGGGGCAATGCCCCATGCACCCTAATGGACCTGCCTCCACTGCCCTAGAGGCAATCCTGTTGCTTGTTTGCATTGGCTATTCCTTCTCATTGGCTTCCTCCTGTTAGACAAGGATGGGAGGAACATTTCACCCCATGCAAAGTTCAGTACTGCCAAGAGACAGACGTGCCAGACTTGTGTATCAGCTTGTAAAATGGAGATCATTATATGGGCTGGTCCATGTGAGGGGTTTAGTGGGGAACACACTGTAAATAGGCTTTCTGTGAGCAGATGCTGTGTCAAGATAGGGATTGACCTATGTCACTGTGGCATTATCAGTGGCAAGTTAAAAGGCTGCTGTTTACTCTTAATGAAGCGGTGCTGAATTTGGGGGTGCTGTTCCAGTGGAAGCACTGGCAGTGCCAGTATCAGCATTGTGAAGGGCAGATATTATTATTATTATTAGTATTATTACTCTTTATTTTTACCCCGCCCTTTTTCCAAAACTGGAACTCAGGGCGGCTTACAAATAAAAACTACACATAGGTAAAAAACATACAAAAATATACAATTAAAATAGAATTAAACTATTCGTAACATTAAAACCATGAAACATACACTTAAAATACTAAGACAATTTAAAACATTAAGAATAGGACCATAGAAGAATACAACAGACCTTATGAGGTCCTATCTTAAACATCTTCTAGTCCAAAAGCCTGTCGGAGTAAAAAAGTCTCTTTCCCCTCATCCTGACAGTGTCTCTGTAGAGAACATTTCCCCCTGCCCCCAAAGGAGTGAATAGCAAGTGTGGAACAAGGCAAAACAGGAGTGTGGTTGGGTTTAGAGAACAGGAAGGTACACTGCGCAAGAAGCCTTGCATGACCAAATCACATAAGCTGGAGAACTCGTGTGTGTAAAATGTAGCTCTCTGTTCCTACAAAAACGTTGGTACTGTAAGCATGGAGCTTGAGCGATTACCAGAGGTTAGGTACAGGTGGTATGAGCATGAAGCACACTTTAAGTTGGGTAAGTGTGTATCTCGTACACGTTCACAACCCTTTCTGCATCTGGCGAAGTGCACCCTCTTCCGTGAAAACTTAATGCCATAGGGTTGTATACAGCATTAGTTCCAAGTGGGAATTAAATGAATAGACGTGACTGACTTAGATCTATTAATTTCAGTGGGGGCTTCTCTGAGGAGGACAGTTGGGTTACAGCCCATAATAAATGTGTTTTGTCTTTTAAGATGCCACAGAATAGCAATCTGTTTATCTGCTGTGTCATAACCACATGTGTCCATTCTCCATGATTTACCACGTGGTGCCTTTCCATATGGGAAGAAAAATGATAAGGGGCAATAGTCTAATAAATCCTTATATTAAATGTTGGGAAGCTGTGTCAGGCTCTTTAAGTAAGGTCATATAATCTTTTTAATCACAGGTTCCATTACAGCTTATAGAAAATGTTGAATGCCGGGATATATTTCAGCTTCACTTAACTTGTAAAGACTGCAAAGTAATCAGGTATGTGTGTGTGTGTGTGTACTGCTTAAGATAGATATCAATGCCCTGTTTAATAATTATTTATTGCTGTCTTGACAGGGCAACTCCCCCCTCCCCCTTGTCTTCTATTATATCAGTAGAACAGTAACAATCCAAGGCATCTAAAAGCAGGAGACTAACCAATTATATGTTGCCTGTCAATCTCCAGCCATCGTGGGAGCCTTAGGTTAACTGAAACAGCTTCTTTCATTGTGTGTTCGTTTTCACACAAAGCCCTAAATGGCTTGGGACCTGAGTACCTAAAAGAGCACCTTCCTCACTATCAACCATCTTGGATCCTACGATTGGCAGGCGAAGTCTTCTTGGTGGTGTCGCCACTAGCGGCTGTCTGGTTGACGTTGACCCATGACAGGACCTTTTCAGTGGCAGTTCCCCATGCGTGGAATGCCCTCCCTGGTGAGGTGTGTCTGTCTCCCTCATTACTGACTTTCAGGAGAAATTTGAAAACATTCCTGTATACCCTGGCATTTGATGGCTGAAAAGGCACTGTTCCTGGCAACCCTGCAGTCACTGGTTTTAGAATGTGTGTTTTTTTAAAATGGTTTTGTTGTTGATAAGTTTGGTGCTCGTTTTGGGAGTAAGGGTGGGCTATAAATTGAATTAATAATAATGTTAATAATGTTATCATTATTCATGAATGTCAAAGTGCCTCCCATTTTCCTCACTTGGCACAAACATATTCATATTATTTTCACTCCTACTTGCCACCCTGGGCTCCTACTGGGAGGAACGATGGGATATAATCATCATCATCATCATCATCATCATCTTTTCAAGAGTTCCCTCCTTTTCTTTGCCATCGTGGCCACCTTTGTCCACAGTTCTATTGGCAGTGGCATCTCACATGAATGTTTAATATTGTAAAAAAAATAAAATAGAAAATCATGATAGTGTAGGCAAATGAGGTTGCGGGCTAGGAGGGCAAAGGAGGAGGGAAATGGAGCAGAGAAGTAAAAAGGCAATAACATGAGCTCTTCGGGGCGGGTGAGGTACATTTTCTGTTCTACTTGGGAGTGAAAGTTTGAAGGACTTTGGAGTCCTTGTATTAATTGACAAAGCCCTGAACAACTTAGGTGCAGGGTACCTAAGGGACTGCCTGGACCCTTGTATCCCAGGCCAATCACGGAGATCATCCACAGGAATGTTGTTGGTCGTCCCTCATGCTGGTGAGGCTTATTTGACATTGACATAAAACTGAGCCTTTAGTGCCATCTTCCAGCAGAGATTCCGCTGGCATCTTTACTGGTTCTTGCTGTTTCAGGCTGCCAGGCTTATGCGCGGCTCGGAAATAGTTTTCTGTCATAGTTAGCTGGTGATCTGTAATTATAAATTGTATGTGATTTCTAATGTGTGTATATATAATTATTATAAACTGCTGATTTTTAAAAAATGAAATAGTGGTATGCAAGCATTTTTTATAAATAATATTGAAATTAGAAAATATTCAGTACAGTCCTAGATTCTTCACATCACTACCAGGGCGACATGCTCATTATACCTGGGCAAGTATAGCTTTTCAGAGGCCGAAGCCTGCAGTTCAGGTAATGCCTTATAGTGTGTTTAAGCATGCTATACTAGCAGGCCTAGGTGGGTGCAAAGGCCTTTTAAGGTAGGACATGGAAAGAGAAATGCTCCCTGCCCCCCTCCCCCCCAGTACCTATTTGATGGCTCAGCGTTTATAAACCCCATAGATTTAACCCATCTTCTCATTTTGCATGGTTTTCCCTTATGGTGCCAGAGGTGGCAATGGTGGCAGCGGCATTTCTGGGACTTGGGGGGGAATCAGATAACCATGACATAGATATGAAGGTTTAGGCAAACAACCAAGGTATGAAAAATGGGTATCCTCAGAGTAATAATGATATTACACTGCACTTTTGCATATTTTGTACAGAGTTCATTTGTCATACAATAGCAGTGCAACTTTTGAAACTGAATACCAGAGTGTTCTCTCTTGTCCGCTTTGAAGCTAACCTTTAATTGAATTCTGTGGCTTGGATCTCTCTGGATGAAAATTAATCATTTCTTATCTCTCTCTTTTTTTTTTTTTTGGACAGATGTCAGTTCTCTACCTTTGAACAGTGTCAAGAGTGGCTTAAGAGGCTGAATAATGCCATCCGCCCTCCTTCAAAGATAGAGGATCTCTTTTCGTTTGCTTACCATGCCTGGTGTATGGAGGTGTATGCTAGTGAAAAAGAACAGCATGGTGATTTGTGTCGACCAGGTATGATGATGCGGTATGCACTGTGTAGTCAGATACAAATGAGCTTGTTCCAGTTTACTGAGGTCCTGCTGAATTTTTGCCTGTGAAAAGATTCAAGGTAGAGGTTGTGGAGGGCTTAATGGATAAACTTTACAGCTGCCACTAACCACTTGCATTTTTTGTTCATTGTTGGCAGCTGTTTTCCCCCCAGTCCGCAGCTTTCCTGCTATTTTTTTTAAATGGGCTTCTTCCTAGGCAATTCACATCAATTAGGGATTGCATAAGCAGCATTATGATGTCATGGTACCATGCAGCCAATCAGCTTTGGCTATGTGATGTCACAAAGCCAAGTCAGAGCGAAGACAGTGTGCTCTGTCCTCATTCATAATGGGTGAATGTTCTTGCCGAATTTTGTAGATGCTCCTGAACAATGATCTAAAATGGAGTGAGTGCATTTTGCACTGATGGAGCACCCCTCCCCCAATTTTGCTATAGATCTGCAACGTATGCAGGTGAAGAGAGGCACAAATGAACAGTTTATGCTTTCTACTAATGTTACCTTCGTAAAAGAAGCAGCTAACCCTTTACTGGTTCTTGCTGTTCAGAGCTAGAACTGATTCTGACAATTCTCTCAGGAGGGTAGAATTCTTGAATTCATAGAATGATAGAATAGTAGAGTTGGAAGGGGCCTATAAACCCATCAAGTCCAACCCCCTGCTCAATGCAGGAATCCAAATCAAAGCATTCAAATGCAAATTTACCAAGATTATACAGTGATATAAAGACACTAAGTTCTGTCAGTACTGTAATTTTCTAGCATTGCCTCATATCAAGAGGTTTGGATTTATCACAGACGAGAACTTGATACCACCATCAGTATTGTGATTTGTAGCTTGCGAACACAACCGGCTGCTCCGTACTCTGATGCTGGGTCTCTAACGCTGCATTATCTGTATGTGAGATGTAGTTTGTGTAGGCCATGAGGCTGCCGCTCCATCTGGAAATGAGGAAGGGAGTAGGAGCCTCCAAGGGCATTGTGGATGAGTTGCTAGGGCTGGCCGGCAATAAAAGGAGGGGGATCCTTTCATATGCGGGGGAGGGGACTAGATCCAGGGGTGGGAGCTAAGAGGGAACCTTGAAAGGACCCTCTGAGAGAACCTTGGCTGTACGTATCAGAGCTCTGGAGCTAAGTTACCTCTCTCTTGAGGAGGAAAGAGGCCTAGCCTTGCTAGATATCTAACAGTGGCAAGAGGAATGTTCTAATACTTTGAGGCTGACTGTTTGAGTGGACTGTGTCTGTGCCTGTGCATTACTCTAATTAAAAAAAAATCCTTTGTGCTGAATCAGCTGTGTCTGTCATCCTGGAGGAGGAAAGTCAGGCGCTAGTCACATTGCACACAGCCCTAATTGCTGTCGGTTTCTGTTCATGAAACTGATTGACAGGGACCTGGTGGATTATGCAGCGCAAGCTATAAAGGTTGGGATGAATGCATAACTTCTGTCTGAATAAAAGATGAAAAATTGAGTCCTGCTGCAAGGAAGAGATGGCAGTATGTTCATGTCCAACAATTCATTCAAGTAGCTGCTTCATATTTGGAGAAAGAAAATGGGAAGCTAGATCAGTGGCAAGTCCACGTTCTTGTACAATACGGGGCTTGGAACAACAGGGCATTGCTGCCGCACAACGATCAGTGAAAACTTTGGACTTGACCTGCAGTCAAAGGGGCTTCTGTCATTTTCTGTCAAAGGGAAGCCCAGCCTGGCTCCATCCTTTACCTAGAAAGAACTCTCAGCTCCAACTGCCGGCTGCCCTCAAACCGAAGTGAAGCACACTGTTGGCCGCATCCATTGGCCAGGGGACAAATGGAGAGAGAGAGAGAGGGTGTGGGTGTTCTGGGGTTGGAGTTTTGTGGGGGGGTTACCTGTAGCTGTAAGCTGCTTTGAGAATCATTTGATTGAAAGGTGGTGTTTAAACCTTATTTTAAAAAATTACATTAGCTTTGAATCACTGGGGAAATGACGTAGAAATGCTTTAAAATAAAATTAATAGTAGCTGAATCTAAACTCTCTGATTTTAATCTGGAAATAGTAGCCTCGTTGCTTTTCTTGCTAAGGTTTGGTTGTGGAGTGTACGGAAGTGAGCAAACATTAGACTTGCTTCACTGGAAACACCTTTCTGTAGAAGCTAAACATGGCAGTGATCTAACTCCGTACCTCTGCTCAAGATACACCCACGGTGAAGTAGCAGGTAGAGTAGAATTGTTATCTAGGTGAGCACCTCTGAGGGAAGCTGCAAGAAACTCTTCTCCAGTGACTCAATGTGTGAGTTGGCTCAGGTATCCTAGATTGCACAAAGAGGAAAAGAACTTGATTTGCAACTGTTAAAGGACCTGTACCCTTGGCGAAGGGGCACATCATAGGGGCCCTGCTCCATACCTTCCATGGAGCCCATCCGGTAAGGAGGTCAAAATAAAGGCACCAACTCATGTCTATCCAGTTGCAGATCTGGTTTTATTACAGAAATGTTCCTTCACATTCCCAGGCGAAGGCCTCAGTTCCATCCAGCTCCAAGTTCTCTAGCACAGCGTTCCTTCTCAGGGCTGCTTCCACTTTCCAGCAGAGGTTCTTCCCCAACACAGGCAGGAGTCTTCTGCCTCAGTGCCCTTGGTAAGCTTAAATCAAAGGCTCCTCTGCCTCCCCAGGGTGCAGGGGGACTAGGGTAAGCCTGGGCTCCTGCTATCCCTGCTCTGCCCATGCCCAGTAGGTCTTCAGGAAGTAGCCTGGGGAGGGTAGTCAAGACCACCTTTCCCAACCTCAGCGGAGGTCCAGCTTGGCCAGCCTCCTCCCTGTGTCTCCACAGGGCTCCCTACCCCCTTTCCCTCTGTCTGAGGCCTTCCCTGACTCCCTTCGCTTCCTTCTGCTTAAGACACAACAGCTGTAACACCCTTTTCCACCTTCAGGCGCTGAGGAAGAGGGCCCCGCCCTTCTTCTCCCATGGGTGGAGTCTCCAAGCAGGGTCCAAACGATGACACCTCGGGAGTGAGTCGTTGCCTGTTCTAGGTGTTGCCTGCTGGTGTGGGTTGGGCCAGGGGCCAGCAGAGGACTGGGAAGCCCTGGCGGCCTCTCACAGCCTTTTCACAGTAAATGTTTACAGGTTGATTGTTATGTATGTGGGGGACCATCATGATGAGTTCTTCAAACTGATCAGCCTTTTTAGCGTTTTCCTAATGTGTACAAAGAGATAACAGAACTTGTCTGAGAGCCTTATTGCAAGGGAAGAAGTCACTTTGAGACTTGAATGGGGCAGGCAAATAGAATCAGGACAGCTTCTGCACACCCATAGTACAACTACCAAAATTATGAGCCATCCTAGCTTTGATTTACTTCCATGCATTTGGAGGAAGGATATCCTCTTGGAGTTAAAAGTGCTTCCTTTTAAAATCTGTAGGAATGGAACCTTGGCTTTGGTTCCATTGGCATCACCGTTCTTTAGTTCTGCCAACAGAAGAAGTTGCATAAAAATCAGGATAATGAGAGGTACTTTGAAAAATACTGGATTGATCACACTGTATTCCAGTGAAACTAGATTGACCAGTGAAACTTCTCCTTTGCAGAAGGATGCCCTGGAAAATGTCATGTTGAAATGCAGAAACTGGATGTGTGCTAGAAGCTGCGGACTCTGGCACTAATATGAAAATGAGACTTAGATACCCTATCTTGTACCCTGGCTTATAAAATAGACTTTTCTGCGTCGAAAATTACTTGACTTTTAATCTGTTCATATCAATAATATAAAAGATTCTTGAAACTTCAAAATGCAACAGTTATGAAGATGCCTTTTCGAAGGCCGGCTTGTACGTGAAGCGGAGGTGATTCTCCCTCAGTGCTGAGGCCATCAGGTGATAGCCGATGAGTGTATTCACAGTGAAATAAATGCTTGCACTAGACTTCATACATGACGCTTGTCTCCAAGCAGGGCAGTGGCCTATTCAGTAATGTGGGGTGGAAATTTTTCTGCAGGGGAAATTCCCAATTCCTTATTTTTCCACAGGGAAGTTTCCATTTCATAAGTTCATTAGTAACACTGAATGGATGCTAATTGCAAATGCCTACTAGGCAAGCTTGGCGGTTTCACATTTTTTCTTTGTTTGCTAAATACAAACAGATCTGGCAGTTCCTATGGCACTGGACTTTTGTTTCAGCATCATGTCAAATCACTCTCTAAGACAACAAAAAAAATTCCAATGCAAACTGAAAATTTTCTGATGCCAATTACCTTAATTCACAATTATTTTCCGTTGCATAATTTTCCAGAAAGCCCTCTGAGAACTAGCACATAATTCAATGCTAGCACTGGATTGGTCCTTAATCCAAGAGCCTTTAGTCTAGAGCAGCCTTTCCCAACCAGTGTGCCTCCAGATGTTGCTGGACCACGACTCCCATCAGCCTCAGCCAGCATTGCCAATGGTCAGGAAGATGGGAGTTGTGGTCCAGCAACATCTGGAGGCACACTGGTTGGGAAAGGCTGGTGTAGAGGGTATTTAGCCTTATTTTTTTCCCGGAAAAACTGTAAGTGATTATTAATCCTTCACTGTGTGCAGAGCCAATTAAAATTTCAGGCTATCACTAAAGATGGTTACTTAATTCAGATTTTTCATGGTTGGAGAGAGTGAAGCAGATTTGCCACTGTTTTTCTTTCTTACGAAATCACTGAGGCCAACTCATATTAAGTAGGGACTTGAATTAGGTTCTTATTATTCTCCACCTGTTTTATCTTTTTGTTGCAGGAGAACATGTAAGTTCAAGGTTTAAAAATGAGGTTGAACGGATGGGTTTTGACATGAACAATGCCTGGAGGATCTCCAATATCAATGAGAAATACAAGTAAGTTCTTTAGGTGCTTGGAGACAGCTGGCTTTTATTGAAGCTGACCATTTTGGAGCGGATCAGATCATTCTAGGACTTAGCTTGTGACTGGATCCTCTTGCAGAACCTGACACTGTTAATTATTTGGAATGGGGAGAGTGAGGTTTCTTAATAGTCTTAAAAGATCCGAAAGGCAGAGTGGCAGAGCCCATGCCCACTTTGCAACTGCCATTGTGCAGTTCTGCTTCTTGGCATTTATGAAATGGTGCAGGCAGCATGGCTCACTGCCGTCCAGCTTCAGACGGCTGCTAAAACTTAACCGTGCAAACTACCCAACACCCTTCTGATCTTGTTGCCAATTCTGTGCTGGCCTTAAAAGACGCAAGAGCATCGCAGAATGAACAGCATCAAGGTTGGGCTGCCTTGTAATATAGAACCATGCCCGGCAATTTGGAAACCATTGCCACTCTCCCTAGGTGAGTGCTAAATTAAAAATTGCTCTGTTACTGAGAAGGTAGTGCCAACAAAGGACTGTGGGATGGGGGAGGGCAGGGAAGGAATGCCTGCAGTGTGAGCTTTTATGTTGGAGGGATGTTAACACCTCTTGCTATATCCAGCAAAAGGAAGTGGCCTAATCTTTAGCATTTGTATGATTGTCATTTTCTCCGGCTTATGCATGTTTGAGCATACCACATCCAGCAGCGGAGGCAAGCCCTTGATGTGGCTGTACATGCATGCCTTGTTTGTCCAGAATCTGTCTGTTAACGTAGTCCTTCTCCCACACAGGCTCTGTAGCAGCTACCCTCAAGAACTCATAGTTCCTGCTTGGATCACAGACAAAGAGCTGGAGAGTGTGGCAGGCTTCCGATCTTGGAAACGCATCCCTGCTGTGGTTTACAGGTGAGGCCTCCACTGAAACACCCACCTGTCGCCAAAATGACTCTGAAGAGCTCTTTTTTATCACTTTGCCAGATCCTTATGCAGTACCATGGCAACTATGCTGAACTGCAAAACTGGTACAAGTGAGTTTTCACTTGCCTTGCTTTCAGCAACAGAGTGTTGACCCCAGGTGCTTAACTGTAAACAAGTTGGCCAGGACCTGTTTCTTAAGTAACCCCAACAGAGCTTCAAGATGTGTAGGAATGATTGGAGAAATGACTGCTGTCTCTGTAAAGTCGGAAAGTCCCATAGTTGTGGAATGCCCTCCCCAGAGAGGCCCGCCTGGCTCACACATTATGGTTTTTTTGGTACCAGGTGAAGGCCTTTTTATTTGGCCGTTTAATTTTACTTTTATATTTTAGTGTATTAAGATCTGGGTGCAAATAGCTTCCCCTTTGCTGGCTTTTATGTTCATTTTATGCTGGTGTGTTTTTTACAGCAGCCTTTGCATTGTTCTATGCTGGGTTCTTTTATGTCATTTGCATAGAAAATGTTGTATTAGTTCATTTACATTTACATTTGATGTTTTGTAAACTGCCCAGAGGCCTTTGGTTGATGGGCAGCCTAGAAATGTAATAACAAAAATAATTATAATAGTTTGCCACCCCACCTCAATTTCTCACCCCATTACAGCAATTGTGAAACATAGGAACAATTTATTGAAAGTGAACAATTACATGAGATAAAGAAACGTGGGGAAAGTGTGTGGCAAAATAAAATAAAAAAATACTCTTATGCTACTACTGGGCTAGAAGACAAATGTCTTCCAGATGGTTCTCTAACTCTTAAGTTCTTCTGTTAGTACCTATTCTTGGCTCTGTCCTGTAGATTTGCCAACAGTGGTCTTTTTTTGTGTTTTCTTTCAATGAGATTCCACTGCCCAGCAGGTTTAACATCAGTTGCAACCCATTCTCCTCCCAGTGAATGCTCGGTTAAGCCATCAGCTGAGTAAAACTATCCAGGCTGTCTAAAAGCTAGGCTGTTGTGTATGTAATTGCTGTCACGGTTTAAGTTTCTTGGGTAGAGAAGGAGCTAACCCAAGTTTGGGAGCTGGGATTAACTCCTTGACTACTGTGGTTCTTAGCATGGCACATACATTGTGGGAAGTCTGCTGTATTCTCAGAGATGCAGAACTGGGACACAATTCCATCTAATGGTGTAGTGTGTTCAGCTACAGCTCTTGGGGTCTTTCTTCCATGATGTTTTAATATTCCATACTGCAAGCAAGCACCAGATTTGTAGTGGCATGTGAATTCTTTATTCTTCAGGAATAGCTGTTCAGATTGCAGTATAAAACAGTTGCTACCTCATAAATGATACTCTAGATGTAGCTAGTAGTCCTTGTGCTTGTTTTAAGGCTGCAAGAAGGTTCTGACATCAGTTGCCATGTAAGGTGGCTTGCTTCTTTTTGGAGTTTGGCATTGACCTTTGAAATAGATTATATGTCCAAAGGTTTTTGGGGTGTTTTTTTTAGTAGTTTCTTGTTGCCTTTTTGTTAGATTCAAGGTAGATGTGAGCTTGCTGATGGCTAAATAGACCATGCTTTAGATCAGCTTTCTGCAACCTGGTGCCATCCAGTTGTTTTGAACTACAGCAACTCTCGTCAGATGTTTTGGTCATGCTGGCTGAAGCTGGAGGGCACCAGATTGGGGAAACTGCTATGTTGCAAATGTGAAAATAACTGAAATAACTTACATAACTGAAAGATTCAGCTTCTAGATCTTCAGTTATCTTAGAGTTTTCTGTTTGTTTTACTTTCGCATGTGAACAGTCAGGAAATTTAAGGTCAGCTAGTTTATGCTTCAGTATGAAGAAGGGTTTTTTCTCTTTTTATACCAAATGTTCTTGCCCTTCATTGAGCATCTTCACTGCAACCCTCTACTTTAAAGAGTATGTACTCTGAGTAGTCTTACTAAATGCAGGTTTCATTATTCAGAGTCCAATGAATATCTACTACAAATTACCCACTATATGTTTGAAAATAACATACCTGCAGAATATGCCAAGAGTCTTTATGGTTTAGTATCTTTGTTGTCTCGTTGCCCACATGGACTGGTTTTAGTTGCACACAGGTTATGTAACACTGTATAGATGGGCTTCCCTGACTGCCTCTTTCTGAACAAAAGGCATGTCTAAAATACTGAAGCTGCTGGTCAGCATTAACTTTGGCTGTTGACCAGGGATCTCACTTTAGGATTAAACTGGCAGCCTTCCAGTTCTAGACATCTCTGTATTCTAGACATTTTATACATGTCAACAAAAAACTGGTTGAAATTCTGATCTGATGTAAGCAGTCATAAACATTGGTTCTGTTATTTTGAAACTTGCTTCTGGATGACACAAATCTCTTTCAATCCTAACTTTTTTTAAAACTGTGGTTGCATTACAGCAATTAATTCGAGTAGCAAGTGTGGAATAGTGTTCCATGGAGCTAACACATATTAGAATAGCTGGCTGGCCCACTTTTGGAATTCTCCAGTGATCTGACAGTTCCTACGGCACTGTGCTTTTGTTCTAGCATCATCTGCATTTAGGGCTCTTTTGTGATGGTTACGGTTAGCCATTTGATTTCCATTTCCTACATAGGCATCAAAGCAATGGGGCAGTAATTTCCCGTTGTGGGCAGCCGGAGGTCAGCTGGTGGGGCTGGAGAAACGCTGATGATGAACATCTTGTCCAGTCAGTGGCCAAAGCCTGTGCCTCAGATTCCAAGTCTAATAGCAGGAAGCTGGTGAATGGAAACTGTTCAAGAGACTACTCCAATGGAGGAGACTTCTCTGATGTGGAATTTGGTAAGTTCGATTGTCCCTCCCATTTCTGAAATGTTGCATGTCTATTTCTTCATCAAGTTCGAATGGCAATCCCCCCTGATAATTAGCAGAGATGACTTCAGCCCTTTGCCTGCAGTTCTTTGCACTCTTGTGTGCAAGATGCACGGATGCACAGTTTATTGATTGATTGATTGCATTTGTATACCGCCCCATAGCCGAAGCTCTCTGGGCGGTTTACAACAATTAAGAACATTAAAACACATTTTTTAAAAGCAATTTAAAAACAAATGCTAAAATGCCTGGGAGAAGAGAAAAGTCTTGACCTGGCGCCGAAAAGATGACAGTGTTGGCGCCAGGCACACCTCGTCACAGACATCATTCCATAATTTGGCTGTTAGGCTGATGTGAAGTCAGTGGGATTTAAGCAGCCTAACTGTGCAGGATGTGAAATATTCCACCTTTACTGCTAAAGCACTCGAGCCAGCTTGCATGTTGTAATGATAGTTTACAATCTCAAGACACATGATACAACAGGAAAAGGAACAGGGAGGGAAGAGGAAATTAAAGAAATTCAAATACCAGCTAATTTATTTGATTTATTTATACAACTTTATATTCCACCTTTCATGGTTAAACCAACCTCAAGGCAGGTCACAACAGTAAAAATACATTGTAACATAAAATCAATCAAATATTAAAACAGAAATATAAGTCATTACACAGATTACCTACCCGTCCCTCTTTCCATTCAGTGCAGGCCTGGAGGAAGAGGAAGGTTTTCAGCTGACAGTAAGGATTAACTAGCACTGGTGCCTGCTTTACATTGGGGGGGGAGGGTATTCCAGACTCAGGGTGCCACTTGTATCATTAGATACCACTGAAGGGCTGTAGCTCAGTGGCAGAGCATCTGCTTTGCATGCAGAAGGTCCCATGTTCAATCCCTGGCAACTCCAGGTAAGGCTAGGAGGGACTCCTGGCTGAAACCCTGAAGAACTGCTGCCAGTCAGTGTAGACAGTACTAAGCTAGATGGACCAATGGTCTCACTCAGTATAAGGCAATTTCCTATGTACAGGAAGGTGGAAAGATCGCTATAAGGAGACACTTCTGGGAAAGGAGCTTGGGCTTTGTGGTCTCACTTCTCCCTCTTCTTCTGTAACCAGGTAGAATCAGCTACTACTGATACTGGAATGAGGCATTGTGGGATACATGGTGGTGCTGCTGCCAAAACCAGTTGCCCTTCCTTTGTCTCTCTTGAATTTACGTTTTTTCTAGATAAGGTGTCCTGCAAAGTGTGTGGTTTTTGGATAACTGTTGCAGAATAATCTGTTTTCTCCCCCTTCTTCAGATTCCTCCATCTCCAATGCTTCAGGAGCAGAAAGTTTAGCGATCCAACCTCAGAAACTTTTGATCTTGGATGCGCGCTCTTACGCTGCTGCGGTGGCAAACAGGGCCAAAGGGGGAGGCTGTGAATGCCCAGGTAAGTTGTAGTGCTGTGCTCTGAGTTTTGTGCTAATGCATTTACAGAGCGAGAGAAGGAGGGACAGTAAAGATCTTGTCTAAACCAGACCAGCCTGCTCAAATCAGTGCTATCGGAGTAGCTACCATTAACGAAAGCCGAGGAGGTTGGGAAGTGAGGCGCTCCTCAAAAACGTACAGATCCCCAAAGGGTGTTGCCTTAGAAGAGGGATGCCAGCTGCTCTCCTGAAAACTAGACCCAGCCTCTAAAGCAACAATATCTAACCCTGGAGTTCTTGCCAGATTTTATTCAAAACGTTGATCCTAATTAGTTTAAAAATAGCAAGATGCTGCAAAAGTCCAGCATCAATCTCTGCCCTCAAGGTGACATCCTAACTGTACGAAAATGTATCAAGTTCTATGTCACCCTATACTGAAGAGGTATCAGATATATGTATTTGAAATTCCTCCACACACCACGCCCTATGTGTGCAACTGAACTGGTATGTCCACCGCTATAGGTGCCACTTCCTGGTAGTAGCACATGGAGTAAAAATGTGCCACTGCTTTCATGCAGAGAGGGCAGGGTTGGAAGGGATAATACCTAAACAGGTCCTAGGTGTCATGAGCCCCACGGTTCCAACAGGGTCTGGGTTGGGATGTCAGCGTTTGACAGACAAGGAGGAATCAGAGGGTGTGAGTGAGCTGGGATAAATCAGGAGGACGAGGATCCAGCCCCCAGGGAACTGGGAAAGTCATCAACCAATTGGGAGGGTTGGAGGACAGGAGGAGAAGCTGGGGGGGAAGGTCACTGTTCTGTTGCCAAGGACTCAACACCACTTTTATTGTCATAAGTAGATACCACCACCACGCACATCTGCAAGCTCAGTATTCTGATACGGGATAAGAGTCCTGCAACTGAATTGTTGGGACATCTTCATTGCTATTGCCCATTCTTGAATTCTGGTCCTGCTCTTAGACTCTTTTATTGCATCCCCCGTAACCCGAGCCTACCGCTGGATGTGTATCATAGCCAGCACGAATAAAGTGCACTCTCTTACTTGAAAGTAAGAGCCTTTGTGGTGGTGTTTGAGACAGTGAGCCAGGGCACTAGGCATGCTGACTCTCTACACCACTCTTACTTTTTAACTCCTTCACTGTCATGGCCGAGTTGCCAACTAAGGGAGTTGACAGACTCATGTTCACTGGTGGTAACAATGAGTTTAAAGCCACTTCTACAGATAGAAGCCATTGTTCCCAGCATGCAGTCTGGTGGATCAGTAAGTTCATGTGTTTTCTTTATATTGTGTTAGAACAACTCTCTATTCTGTCATAACAATCACCCTTTGTTATGATGTTTGGAGTGCCTGAGAACCTCAGAGAATAGAGGAGGCAGACGGGATAACGGTGCTTAGCGCAGGCCACAGCTGCTGGTGTTATGTTTTTACAGTAAAGCTCCTTCATTCATTTTCGCTTCTGCCTTGTTTGAAGTGCCTTCTCTTCTGTTTCTGTTTTTTAACAGAGTATTATCCAAACTGTGAAGTAGTGTTCATGGGAATGGCAAACATCCATTCTATTCGGAAGAGCTTTCAGTCGCTGCGTTTGCTCTGCACACAAATGCCAGACCCAGGAAAGTAAGTGACATGAGTGAGCTCCATCTCTCCCCTCATCCCCGGTTTTCCCTCTGCACCCCCACCACCCCACTCCATATTAATAGTTATCAGTATTGTTGTTTTTAAAAATCTGGGCTCCTGCTGGGAGGAAGAGCGGGATATAAATCAAATAATTAATAAATAAATAATAAAAATCTAATCCTCGGCCCTTCCCATGGGCAACTGGTGGTCCACTGTGAAATCAGGATGCTGTACTAGATGGGCCATTGGCCTGATCTAGCAGGGCTCTTCTTACATTCCTCTTTTTGCTTTTTGTAATAAAAACATTTGCATGCCTCCCCCAACCTCATGCCTTCCAAATGTTTTTGGACTGCAGCAGTCACCAGCCTTAGCCAGCATGGCTATTTGGAGAGCACCAGATTGGCAAAGGCTGGCCTAGTTATTGGATAAGAGAAAATTAATCAACCCTTTACCCTCCCCCAGGCCTGTTGACCTTTGCTGTGTCCCACACAAAGCAGGAGTGTGCCCTAGAATGCAGCCAACACTTGCCCTTGCATTGTAGGGGAGGGTCATTTGGTGAATGAAGGGTGGGGAATTATTTGTCTTTCAAGGAAACTTATCTGCTGTTATTGATCTTGTCCTTAAGGAATCTTGGATAAGTTTCTGAGGATTCCTGGGAGTAGAGCGGGAAGAGCCACTGCTTTAGACAATATTGCATCTGAATGCAGATGAAAGAATAGACTCTCCAATTGCTACTTAAATTTGCTCAACCTACAGACTTCACTTTAACAGAACAAAGAGGTCAAAACCACTCTCCCTTGTTGATCTACAGCTGGCTGTCTGCTCTGGAAAGCACCAAATGGCTGCAACATTTGTCTGTGCTTCTGAAATCAGCACTTCTGGTAGTTCATGCAGTGGACAGAGATCAGCGACCTGTCTTGGTGCACTGCTCAGACGGCTGGGACAGAACCCCGCAGATAGTAGCTCTGGCTAAGCTGCTCCTGGATCCGTATTACAGGACCATTGAGGTTTGTGGCATGGGAAATAGCATTGCTGGGATGCCTCCAAATTTTATTTGAAAGGGTTCATGGTGCTGGCTCTTCTAAAGAAGAGCATCTGTGTCAGGTGTGGGGAACCTTTGGCCCACAGATGTAGCTTAACCACAACTCCCATCATCCCTGGCCATTGGCCATGATTGCTAGGGCTGATGAGAGTTGTGGTTTAGCTACATCTGGAGGGCCAAAGGTTCCCCATACCTGATGGATGTGCTTTCCTCCCTGAGGAGTGAACCACTGAAGAATAGACCTGGTGTCAATAATTGTTGTTTTATTTGTTTATCTGTTTAAATTAATATAGTAATACTTACATACTTACATTTTTTGTATTGCACTTGTACAACATAATGATGATATGTGTCTAAGAATGCATTTAATTATTTTTTATTCTGTTTTGCAATCGATCAGTAATATTATTTAATTTTAAATCATAAGCTGCAAGGTAATATTTGACATGAAAACCATTATGTGCATTAGCACAAAATTGTGTTAATTAGAAATTGAAATAAAAAATAGACCTGATGAGAAAAGAAAATGGATTTAATGCTGGGAGTTTTTTAGGATGCACAGGAGAAATATGAGTTTGTGCCCCCGAATGAAAGAGGCGGAATAAGGCAAGGATAGTTTTGGGTGTTAGTGATTGATTGATTGAATGAATGAATGAATGAATGTATGAATGAATGTATAACCCACCCTTCCTCCCAAAGGAGCCCAGGACAACAAGCATTAAAACAGTAAAAAAAGTCTTCAAATAGGATGACAGAGCGAGAGACACAGATCTGGTCCTTGGGACACTATCCGCTGGACATTCTTCTGCACAAGCCTCCTTGATATAAATGGGAGCAGCTCTATCATTCCCACGGGGCTTGCCCAAGAGGCCATCCTAGTGGAATTGACCCAATGTTGACCAATTGCTGGGAGAGGGAGACATTTGGGTTGTCCATCTCCCGCCCAGAATGTCTCAGTCCGGCCCTGTGGGACAGAAAGGACTCGAACTTGTGAATTTAATTACAAAGTGCTTCCCTCAGGGTTTCCAGGTGCTTGTGGAGATGGAGTGGCTGGATTTTGGCCATAAGTTTGCCGATCGCTGTGGCCACGGTGAGAATTCGGATGACCTGAACGAGCGCTGCCCGGTGTTCCTGCAGTGGCTCGACTGCGTCCATCAGCTCCAGCGGCAGTTCCCCTGCTCTTTTGAGTTCAACGAAGCATTCCTTGTGAGTTGAGTACTTTTACACGCTACTCCTAAAGCAACCATTTTTAATATATTGGAACACATTCATAGTTCAGCAATCAGGCAGGAAAGCAAAGCTTCCAAACCAAAAATAATAATGTAAAAATCTCTCACTGGGATCTGCTGACATGCTCACTGAGAAACCGGTTTGGTACGTTCTGAAGCATTGCTTAAACTCTGAATTATGTAATCACATAAGGGGTTGGCATTCAGGTGAAGTATTTCTACATGATAGATCAGTCCTGCATATTTGTGGTTTGGCTGGCAAGAGTGCCCCTTGCCAATGCCCTTTGACTCGGAGATAGTGGAACAACTTGCCCTTCAGCAGGAGGGCGGGAAGCCTCCACTCCCATCCTCTGGTGTCTTATCTGCTGTGGCAGCCTATGAAGGTACCCTTTATAGTGGGTGAGGTTTGTGATAGAAACATGTTTCCCCTTGAGAGGTTTTTACTAAACTTTCCAAATGCAATGAAGGCCATCTGAGGCGTTCTGCAGCTTAGAGCTGTTAAGACACTAGTGCTGAGGGATGTAGCGTTGCCTTTTTTCCATGCAGAGCACATGCTTTGCATTTAGAAGGTCCCAAGTTCAATCTCTGGTGTCTCCAATTACAAGATCTGGGGTAGAAGGGCTGAAAGAGAAACCCTTGCCTGAGAGAGATGCTACCAGCTACTACTGAACTAGATGGGCCATCAGTCTCACTTGGTATAAGGCAGGTTCATACTTTCATTTTGCTCTTCTTCAACTAGAATTGAATTAGAATTGAACTGAATTCAGTTCAATTCTTAATATAGATTAAACACTTAACCAATATTAGTGCACACTTGGTGTACAATTTAGCAAAACTCCTTTGAAGTTCCATCGATTTCAGTGGGAAAGTTAAGAGCACACTTAAAAGTGCATAACTTTGGTTGAGTCAAAGACAGCAGATAAAACGAGTTGAATTGACAGAAGCCAGAAATTTTTGTGAAAGGGTATACTGGGAAATAATTCACGGAACAAAAGGTTGTTTCCTCGAACAGTCAGCTTACCTTTGTCTACCAGCTCTGGTTTCAGCTAGAAAGGGAGGTTTTTATGCTACATTTTGTTGTTGTTGTTGTTGTTGTTCTTTAACTATTGTATCTTATTCTTTGTTCTGTAAGATGCCCAGAGGACATATGTGTATGGGTGGCTATAAAAATCCAGTAAATAAATAAACATAAGCCAATTGGCTTTACCATTTTTGTTTCCTGAATTCCACTAGCAAGGAGTTAGAATGAGGTTTATACAGAGCATCTAAAGTTAACATCACCTAAGAAGGTAGAGCATGCAAAAGGCTATTTACGTAGTTAAAGAGGCCAACCATTCCTAGAATTTCATTTTCTTCCATCTTCTTCCTGCCTACCTGTTCAACGTAGTCAATAGGACAATAAATGAGTTGGCTTTCATTTTTTTATCATCAAAAGGAGGCTACTGTGTTGATCATATTTGGGCCACATGTGCAAGCCAGCCACACAGCCCCCCCCCCCGCAATGTCAATGCCTTGAAGGAGACTAGCCACAAGAATCTGTAGCCATGTTTGTGATCACACAGACATTTTTCCCAGCTGTGATTGTAGGGATGGTTCCTACCCACTGCCAGCTGCATCCTTGCCCAGTCTGGTTCATACCAAGATTTCTCCATGTAATCTTGTACATGTGATGGATTGCTTGAAGAAAACAAGCAGCCATCTTGTGCAAACTAGCCCTCTCTTGGAAAATGCAATTAAAGAGAAAATATGCCTCAAGGCTTTGGAAGAAGGAGCCATGGAAGTGCAGCAAACGTTAGATGAATAATATTTTTTTTTCCTATGGTGGTGGAGGAGATCACTTAGATTGCTCCTCCCACTCACTCCAATAGGCAGAGGCTCTTGTCAGCCAAGCTTGTATAGTCCTGTGTGGGAGAGAACAACCTCCCTTGAGGCAGCCTATATCCTGCCTTCGCTTCATAAACTGGCTCAGGCTAGCTCCCACTTTTTTGCGTCTGTAGTCCTTTTTCCGTCTCTTTTCTGGCTCATTTGCCCCTGATTTCCTTCTGAGTCTTCGTTTTCTGGTTCTGTGTACATAAAGGTTTGTTTAGTTTTGTTTAGTTGCTTATGCAGGAGCTTGGCAAGATCTTGGTCCAGCTCAGGGGAGGTTGCCTTCTCCCATACAGGACTACACAAGCCTGACTGACAAGAGGATCTGCCTATTGGAGCGAGTGGGAGGAGCAGCTCAGCAGTAGATATCCTGCTACCACCTTAGCAAACAAATTTATCACAATAAGACCACCGTTCTTTTCTCTTCAAGAGTATTTGGGGGGGGGGGAGAGCGCCTCCTTTTCAGGATTATGTGCCAACAGTGATTTTGCTGTATTCTTATATAGGTGAAGTTGGTGCAGCACACATACTCTTGCCTCTTTGGTACATTCCTGTGCAACAATGCGAAGGAGAGAGGTGAAAAGCACACCCAAGAGAGGACCTGTTCAGTTTGGTCTCTGCTTCGAGCAGGAAACAAAGCCTTCAAAAATCTGCTTTACTCCTCCCAATCAGAATCTGTATGTACTTGTTTGTTTGCTTACATTTCTATAGGAGCTCAATATGGCGCACACAGTTGTTTTTCCTTTCCCATCCCCACAATGCTCCTGTGAGGAAGATTAGGCTGGGAGATAAGTGACTAGTCCAAGGTTATCGTGTGAGTTTCTGGACCGAGTGGAGATTTGAACTCCGATCTTTTAGTTCTAGTCTGACACTCCAACGCTGTACGACACTGGTATTGTTTCTTGTTCTCTGGAATATATGATTGATGTATAGCTGCAGTTCAGTGGAGGAACACATATTCTACTATATGAAACAAGAGTTTGGGTCTGAAGAGGGTAAAAGCCAGTATTCTGAGACAATATAGAACATTGCATTGGAGAAACCTTTGATCTGACACAATGGGTGCAATATGTTCCCGCACTGAATAGCCCAACTTTATTTAAGCCAAACAAGCTTCCAGTGCGACAGCACTCTGACAATAGCCTAAAGATGTATTCTGATCGTTGTTGTTGTTGTTATATTTATACCCCGCCCTTCCTCCCAGTAAGAGTCCGGGGGGGGGCAAACAAAAGCACTAAAAACACTTTATAACATCATAAAAACAGACTTTAAAATATATTAAAACAAAACATTTTTAAAAACATTTTTTTAAAAAGATTTAAAAACATCTTTTTAAAAAAAAGATTTAAAAACATATTAAGAAGCAATTCCAACGCAGACATAGGGCACAGTCCAGCTCAGAGCTTGGAAAAGTTACTTTTTTGAACTACAACGCCCATCAGCCCAATCCAGTGGCCATGCTGGCTGGGGCTGATGGGAGTTGTAGTTCAAAAAAGTAACTTTTCCAAGCTCTGGTCCAGCTATGTTCTCCTGTGCAAATCCCCCTGAAATGAGTGGGTGCCCAGAGATAATAGTCTGAAGGCCCATGATGCAGTTCTGCTAAGAACGTAAGAAGAGCCGGCTGGATCAGGCCAGTGGCCCATCTAGTCCAGCATCCTGTTCTCACAGTGGCCAGCCAGGTGCCTGGGGGAAGCCCGCAAGCAGGACCCAAGTGCAAGAACACTCTCCCCTCCTGAGGCTTCCGGCAACTAGTCTTCAGAAGCATGCTGCCTCTGACTAGGGTGGCAGAGCACAGCCATCATGGCTAGTAGCCACTGATAGCCCTGTCCTCCATGAATTTGTCTAATCTTCTTTTAAAGCCATCCAAGCTGGTGGCCATTACTGCATCTTGTGGGAGCAAATTCCATAGTTTATGCGCTGAGTAAAGAAGTACTTCTTTTTGTCTGATGCTGTCTGGCATCTTTGTGGAAAACACCCGGGAAGCAGCAAGTTACCTATGTACGTGGTAGATATGCCCTGCTACTATTCAAATCTATTTTCAATTCAAATCAAAAGAGCTATTGGGAATTTAATGAACTACAATTTTCCTACAGACCCCACAGCAATGCTGCTTGAACTCACTCAGTTGACTATAAACATTATCTAGTGATCTTCAGTTTACTAACAGCTGCAAAATTGGTTATGTCAGAAAGCAGTAAAACTCTAAGGCTACACAGTTGTGCAAACTCATCCTTGGTTTAACGTTGCTTGCAAACCCAAGAAATCTCATCCAACTGTATGTTTTGTGTTATGGGGGGGGGGGGGTTGTACCTTGCTAGGCAGAAAAACTGCCCTGAAATGCATTATTATCGTTATTTATTTTAAACGTATGGCGAGCAGCCCAGCTGTAAGACAGTTAGACTAAGGAAAGCCACCTGGTAATCCACATGTAAATCACTCTGAGCTCTTCTGAGGCAGAGAACAGTATAAGTTCAGTACATAAAATGAAACTTCGTGGCTGTACCACACTGTCCATCTACTTGTTGTGTTAAACTCAGATGCCATGTTAAGATAACTTGCATGGTATTGCGTGTTTGGATGAATTCCCAGTCTTCCCAATTATTCACCCTCTTATGAAATGGTTTGTCTACTTTCTAAATTAACGACAACTTGGTGGTTGAGAGCATGAGCAGTGAATTGGCAGGAGGGCTGTATCGATTGACTTGGGGTGGGCAAGCAAAGGTCATTTCAGTGAGAGTTGGAGAGGGCAAGATTCAGAGGCTTGCTATTGAATATGTTCAAGGTTAACTTGAAACTGCAAATTAAGATGAGGTGCAGGTCATCTCAATTACTAAATACATTTTAGACTCTCTCATACCACTTTACACAGTCATGGCTTCCTCCATCCCCCCAAAAATCCTGGGAACTCTCATTTGTTAAGGGTGCTGAGAGTTGTGAGAAGGCCCCCTATTCCACTCACAATTCTCAGAGTTCTGTGAGGGGAACAGGGGTCTCCTAACAAGTTTCAGCACCCCTAAGAAACTACAGTTCCCCCCAGGATTCTTTGGGGAAAGCCGGGACTGTTTAAAGTGGTATGATGGTGCTTTAAATGTATAGTGTAGGTGGCACCAAAGGGCTCACGGCATTCTCAGTAGTCTGTTGTTTCTCTCTCTCAGGTGCTGTATCCTGTGTGCCACGTGCGAAACCTCATGCTCTGGAGTGCAGTTTACTTGCCATGTTCTTCCCCTTCTACGCCTGCAGATGATACCTGTGCCCCTTACCCAGTCCCAGGTTCCAGCCCTGAAGATCAGCCTCTGGGCAGGTGAGCTCAAGAGTTCAGAAAGTTTAATGTAAGTAGATTTTTGGCATGTGAGGGAGGTGCCTCTCTCACTGTCCACGTGATTTAACAAATGGCAATTTTCATGAGTTGCTGGGAAAGCGTAGCAGCCTGTAAAAGGTGATCGTGTGCAGTCGTGATCGGTTGTTACGACAGGAAGAACGCAACATAATTAAAATTATTCTTAGTGGATTTTTTCTTTCTTTCCTCCCAAGGCTGCCAAAGACGAGGTCATTTGACAATCTGACAACGGCTGGTGACAGCAGCATGCCGACAACCAACCGGCGCAGTAGCGATCCCAGCCTCAATGAGAAATGGCAGGAGCACCGCCGGTCCCTGGAGCTAAGCAGCCTTGGGAACCCAGGAGACGACCCCTTCGACGGAGAATGCCTGGGCAGACAAGGCAGGATTCTGGTTGGAGCTGAGCTTTCGGTCGCTGTAGCAGAGGGACAGATGGAGAACATTTTGCAAGAGGCTACCAAGGAAGAAGGCGGCTTGGAAGAATGTGCGAGGGGCATTTTGGAAACCGCAGGTAAAGAAGGGGAAGAGGATGTTGTCGTGGATAAGGAAAGCAGGGCTGAAAACCTGGACACTACTGCTGATAAATTGTACGCAAAAGCTGAGCTGGATACAGTAACTTTATTAGACAATCCGGTTTCCAGCCCACAGGAGGATTTACAGGGTGCTTCTGAGCTTCAAGGACAACAGGATGAACATTTAGTTCTCCATAATGCTGTCCAGAAGCCGTCTCAGGTGAGGGAACTGCAGCCTGGATTTTTGGACAATACTGTAAATAGTAACATTCAAAGAGCAGAGGAGGACAGTGTTAGCAGGCTTTCTGTAGAGGTCAAAAGCCCCAATGGTACCCTCCAGCCTGGCCTCCAGTTTCCTGCCCTGTATGAGGCAGGAACATCAAACATGGAGAGCTCTACAGACACCTTAACGGAGAATGGAGTAAAGACAGAGCTGATCCAGAAAGTGTCTTGCCATTGGCTCCATCCCATGGACAACAGTGCTGATGAGCTTTCCCAAGCTGTCGAAAGTAGGCCTGAGAGAGAGGACTCGCTAGAGCTGCACAAATTGGCAGTGAACCTAAACAGGACTCCTACGAGCAGCAAGTTACATGACCCAATACCTTCACCTTGTGCCTTGCCTTTAGCTGGCTATAAAGAGATCGTGTGTAATGGAGAGCTGGAGCCTGAGAACAAGGTGACGGAGAATCCTGAAGGGTTCAGTGTTACCCAGAAATCCCCTGCACCAAACGGACACTGTGTGAACGGAGAGGAAGGTAGCAGGGTAAAGGCTTCCTTGAGCCGACAGGTCTCTGCTGCTAGCTGTAGCTCTGGCCCACTGCACCTGAGGAATCTGCACCACAAGTGGGTTCATGCTATCCCAGGCCGGCAGCAGACAGCAAACAGCCCAGACCAGCCTGCCCGGAGTCATCTGGATGATGACGGGATGCCAGTCTATGCTGATGTCATTCAGCAGCGCCTCCGTCAGATTGAAAGCGGGCACCAGCAGGAGGTGGAGACCTTAAAGAAGCAGGTGCAGGAGCTGAGGAGCCGACTGGAGAGCCAGTACCTGAACAGTTCGCTCCGCTTCAATGGTGATTACGGGGATGAAGTGGTAAGTAAAGCAACCTTCTGTGCCGCGAATGCGTGTTCCTCTGCGCAAGGAACATGGATGCTCTCTCCCGACCTTGCAGATAAGTCCACAAAAATGTCTGGCCTGTTTTTATATCCCACTTGCCCACAGATGTGTCATAAATGGCTGTGATACCTATCGATAACCTGGCCTGGGGGGGGGGGGGCAAAAAGAAACAGTCTTTTCCCAATTCAGAAATGCTTTTTTGCTTGGTCTCCTGGAGGTGATTCCTATTCATTGCAGGCAACTAGATGGCCTTGTGGGAAGCGATTCAGAAATGAAATAAATACATAATAAATGAGTGGCTAATTTACAAGCCTACTCCTGCTTTGTATGTGTGTTTTATATTACAGGTGACTAATCAGCAAAAATTGCAAAGCTATCCATGCTTTATTTGGTTGGGAAGGTCAGCTGTCTTGTTCAAACCATTGTATAAGGATTTCTTTATCTTTACACTGCATAAGGACGTCTTTACATTTGTTAGCAGAAGGTACCAAAAGCATTGCCACAGCAGAGCCTTCATGTGTTCCATCCCCTGTCCAAACCCATTGAAATGCCTATGCCCAATTTGGCCCTGTAGAGGGCTGCCGCAGTCCACTCTATGCCGGTTTCTGCATTTTCTTTTAAGTGACCATAAGGCCTCTTTCAAAAGAGCCGTCTCTGTTGCGTCATTTGTAACCTGTCGGTGGTTTTCAGGGGCAGTCAGTGGCTCTGTGTGTGAATGAGGGCAGGTGTTCATGGATGCTTGAGGCTGCTTCAGAGTTTAGAATGCATGGGGAACCTGTGGGTCCTCCACGTGTTATTGGACTCCAACTCCCATCAGCTCCAGCCTGCCTGGTCAGTGGCCAGGAATGATGGTATGTGTAGTTCAGCAACATCCAGAGGGCCCACAGGTTCTTCACCCCTGGTTTAGAAAATGCATGTGCAAGATGAAGCGTGAAAACAGGGTAAATCCTCACATGACATGCAATGGAGTAGATGTCTGTATGATCAGCTACTGGCAGTTCTTGGGCCAAATCCCTGCTCTGTTCTGCTTACCAAGACTATTAAAAGTCTCAAAGCCAGCTCCATGTCGGTGTGAGGCCTGTTCAAAAAGGAGTGGGCTATTGAAGGAGGTGAATAGCCAGCTAGCTAGCTAGCCATATGTCCTGTATTCTTTCCAGTGCATGCCGGGTGAGAGCGCATCCTGGTGGCTGATTGCCAGGGAGCAACTAAATGAGTCATTGAAGGGTGTGTGTGAGTGATGTTCATGGGTGTTTGGCAGGTAGGCTATTGGGCTTGTGGCTGGCTCTGGATCGGCCCTCCAGCCAATGCTGTTGTCTTTTTAAAGACTTTTGGACAGGGTGCAAAATGACATTGAGACTTAATTGCTGCCCAGTATACAGAATAGCCCTAACTCAGGGGTGGGGAACCTCAGGCCTGTGGGCCAGATGTGGTCCTCCAGGCACCTCTGGCCTTCTGGGCTCTCCCCAGGCCACACCAGCCCTGAGTTGCGTGTTTTTGCCTAACCGGAATGCATCCTTGAACTCTGATAATGTTTCTTGCTCGCCTGGATGGAGGATAGAGAGGTGTGTGTTGAAACCAGCCTACTGTACAAAAGAAAAATTAAACATTATGTTGCTGTGCCCACTTTTGTCTCTGGCACGTGATCCCTGGAAGGTTGCTGGAAAAGGAATGCAGCCTTAGGGCTGAAAAAGGTTCCCCGTCCCTGGCCTAAGGGAAAGCTCTTGTCACTTAGGCTTGTACTGCTCATCAGCTGGCGAGCATTTTCCTTGCATGGCCTTGAACTGTCTGAACCTGAGAGATTTGGCGGACAGTAGGGCACTGCCATGTACTTTATTTGAAGGGAAGGGGTGAGGTTTTTGAGGGCATCCCGAGCACACCTTACAGCCTAGACTGTTGCCATCCCCGTGCGTTCTCACTCCCCTTTGTGCTTCTTGGAATTATTCAGAAAGATGAACAGAAGAGGGTGCAAGTGAGAAAATTTTATCCTAAATAGCTTCAGTCCATTCTCAGCAGGAAAACCACTTGGAAAGGGAAACTTTGCTTTATTGCATGCCTTTTCTCTCTGAATTGGTTCCATCATGCCAGGAAATGGCTTGGGAAGTGTGCCAGAGGAGGAGGGTTCAAGCAACAATGAAATGTTTCATCGTTTTGCTCACAAGTTCCTCCATAGAGGTGGGATGTAGAACTTAGACCAGTCAGCAGGCCAGTTTGAGGCAGCGCGGGGGGGCTGTTGGCCCACCTGAGTAGAGTCCCTGTAAAAGTAGTCACTGACCAGGGTTACATCTACGACCAAAATGTGTTTGGGTTTCATGCAGAAATGGTGTCCGTTTGTGTTCCATTGAAAGGATTTGCTATTTATTTCTCTCTGAGGCCACAGTAATCTCAGATTTGGTCATGGTTGAGAACTGGCATTTATTACGGTCTTCTGGACAAACATCAGTTTAAACAAGTTTGTACCAGTGGAGTTTTTATTTTAATCAGTTCTCAATCCAAGGACTGCAAGTGATCTCCGGGTTTTTTCAATTTGTGCATTAATTTTTGGATAGATATATTGGCATAAAGGAATTGCAGGTTATGCTTAGAGAGTTCGTTTTTAAAAAACTTAAAAGACTTCAAACAAGGTCCTAGAAACCAGCTTGATGGGCATGAGGATAGTTGAATTCCCAAAGGAGTCTGGGTTGCTTTCAAGACAATGCCCTGTACAGACACCAGCAACTTAAAAGAGGAGGGGAATACCATCCTCCCTCCTTGCACCTAGAAACCCACGATTGCTCTGTTTGGTAGAGGAGGATTTTAATCTACAGGAGGCATTGAGGATATCCAAGACATTTTATCCTTGCATGTCTCCAGTAGAGCAGTTCTCACAGAGGACAGTTTGCTGCAGATTGAAGCTGTCTCTAGCTCAGGCGTAGGGAAATTTAGGCCCAGTGTGGCCCTCCAGGATGCTGTCTGGCCCTCAGAACTATTCCCGGGCCATGCCAGTTCCCCAGACCACACCCCTCACTGGCCCTGCTCTGCACTTTCCTCAGGTGCTCTTGACTGGCTTGAATGTATCCTTGAACTGTGATAAAATGCCTCTTGCTTGCCTGAGGGAGGCTGGAGAGCGAGTGAGTGTGTATGCGTAGAAACCAGCTTTTGCGTGACTGGAATGTAGAAAGTGAAGGGTCACAACCCTTGCTCTACCCACTTTTGCCTCTGGCTGTGTCTGCCACTGGCATGCGGCCTCCCAGAAAGTTGCCCATGAGAGAATGTGGACCTCAGGCTGAAGAAGTTCTCCACCCCTTCTCCAGACTGAGAATTGCTGGGGTATGTGGGGTGTCAATGCCAGCTCCTTTACCCAACTCACAGAGCCTGCAAGATGAACGAGGTGCACCAGCCGTCGTCTTGTTAAAAGTCTTCACATTCTCACCCCAAAGAGGGATGCCTGATGGCCACTGCTGCCACATCCTTTCTCCTCTGTTGCCTCCCCCAAATTGCCTGATAACCGCTTCTAAATTCTGCATCTGGAGGGAAGTTTATACACCGCTGTTACTCTAGTTCAGGAGTGGGAACCCTTTGGCCTTCCAGATGCTGCCAAATTAAAACTCCCATCAGCCCCAGCAAGTATGGCCAATGGCCAGAGATTATGATAGCAGTTGTCGTTCAGCAACATCTGGAGAAGAGTCAAAGGTTCCCCACTCCTGCTCTAATTCAACCCCACTGCCTTCCCTGTGCCCCATAACTACTGCTATGTGGCTTAAAAAACAACCAGTCTTCCTTCGTGGTGGGACACTCGGGTGCTGTCTAGGATGCACAATTTGTCAAGCTAGCTGGAAACCAAAGTACTGGAACTTTTGCAGGGTCTTATTTACCCTGCATAACTGCGTCTTCTTGCTCTACATTACATACCCCTTATGTAATACTCCGTAAAGGTTATTTCAGCACCTCAGTCATTGCCAAAATATACAAGCCTTGAAAGTGTTGCCATCAAAAACACTTGCCCATGCTTGATTTGCAACTTTTAATTTTAGCAGTGAGTTTGGGATTTCTGCTTTGCAGAATTTATAAGGAAATTGTAGAAGCAGCATCGCCACCCCACCCTAATCTTATCATCCCATCTCTGAGCAAGAGAAACACAAGAATTCCCTGTTCTCAACTGTCTAATCCGTGTTCTGAATAGGTTGGGAGTAGGTCCTGTTCAGTTGTGTTTGTTTGCCAACAGACTTCAATACCTGACTCGGAAAGCAATCTGGATCAGAACTGTTTGTCTCGCTGCAGTACAGAGATTTTCTCTGAAGCCAGCTGGGAGCAGGTGGATAAGCAGGACACAGAGGTACAGGCAAAGTCCAGCTCCGTGGCCTCCCTCTCCCTTTCCTTGCATCAGCACCTGCTACTAACCACCTGGCTCTCCTCTGTATCCCTTTGGTCCTGACACTGGTCTCTTCAAATCTTCCCTCTTGTCCCTGTTGTCTCTGATACTTTTAAAATATCTGTACCTGTGCCAAAAAGGCCCTTGGCTGTCAGTTGTCTGTTTCCGGACTCGCACTGGGAAATGATGAAAGCATTTCCTAGACTAACACACGCAATGTCAATGTGCTTGGCTTATGCAGCTATGTAAGTACACAAGGAAGTCGAGGAACTTTGCTCTGGTTTTCTCTGACATTGTGAAAATTTGGTGTTTGGGTTGCTCGACGAGAAGATTCTTCTCATTCTTTGGCTGAAAAAAAAGAGGGGGGAAAAGCAATTCTTTCCTTCCTTCACCTCTACTTTCTTCAACAAGCTTTTCAACCTGTGGAGCGTTGGTGTATTTAAAGCTCTGTCTCTGTTCTCAGGTGACACGATGGCTGCCTGATCACTTGGCTGCACACTGTTATGGCTGCGACAGTGCATTCTGGCTCGTCAGCAGGAAGCACCATTGCAGGTAATTTGGGCTGAGCGGAATGGTGGAGGATGCAGAGGCCCTAATTTCATGCCATGTCCTGGAGCGGCTCCTGCGCCCGTCAGCCTCTGGCTTGTATTTTTCCTTAGCAGAGCCGCTGTCCATCAGAACATACCAACCATACACTCTGGTGCTGCACCAGGTGTGAGCTTCTGCTCCATATCTCTCTCCATGCAAAATCAGCCATATTCTCTCTCTGGTTGATGACAGAGGGGCTTGACTTTCAACAAGCTATGTTATAAAATGTTGCCACACTGTCTAAACTCAATTCCTTTTTCAGTGCTTCCAACCCATGAAAAATAATAATAATAAATACCACATTCTTAGGCTGCATACATTCCACACGTTTAAAGCACATTTCCCCCTTCCCAAAGACTCCTGAGAACTGTAGTTTTCCTCTCACATAGCTCTAATTCCCAACACCCTTAACAAACTCAAGGATGTCTTGAGGGTTGGGGAATGTGCTTTAAATGTGTGATGTGTACGCAGCCTCCGCCTTTGAGTTTATGTAGCACATTTCAAAATGCATCATATAGATTATTTCAAGGAACCTTTACAACAGTCTTGCAGTATGTGTCAGGATTGCTATCCCCATATTTCAGATGTGGAGCTGAGGCTGAGAGAGACTTGACTGTGGCCACCCACTGAGTTCATGCCAATGGTGACATATCAGAGCATAAGAAGAGCCGGCTGCTGGATCAGGCCAAAGGGGGGCCATCTAGTCCAGCTTCCTGTTCTCTCAGTGGCCAACCAGATGCCCCAATAGGAAGCCCTCAAGGTGGACCTGAGTGCAGTTTGAACCAGAAACTACCTGGCTCACATTCTGAGGTTGCAACGCTCTGCATCTCACTTAGCTTCAAACAATTTTAGAGTTGTCCTTGATGGCATTAACACACAACTTCCTGTGGGAGCTGCTTCATTTGTACTCTCTTGCCTAATGGAAGAGCTGAGCTGATCCAATCGATAAATGAACATTTGTTGTACTTTCCCAAAGGTCTCCCTTTGGAGGACACAGGTCTTGTTGCTTCCGATCTAAAGTACTAGAAGAGCACGTCAAGCTTGTATGCACCAGATTATTATTAGTGGTATTATATTATAATTTGCATCCCGCCCTTCCTCCCAAAGAGCCCAGGGTGGAAAACATCAAAATGTTTAAACACAATTTAAAATAAAAAAAAGATATTTAAAACATTTAGAAACAATCATCTGAAAACATTTAAAAGCAATTGCTTACCCTCACCACTACTAATTTCCACACTGGCATGCCCGATATCTATTAGCCATCAAATGCCTAGGTAAACAGGAATGTCTTTTAAATTTCTCTTGAAAATCACTAATGAGGGAGACAGATGCACCTCACCAGGGAGGAAATTCCACAACTAGAGAGCCACCACTGAGAAAGCCATGTCACAGGTCAGTGCTAATTAGGCAGCAGCTAGAGGCAGCACCACCAGCAGGGCCTCACCTGCCAATGAAGCTGAGGAGGTTGGCATCCCAGTCTTCATAGTGGGCTTGCTTGTCTCATTGTCTCATGCTGTCTTGTTTCCAAGCTAGCAGCATTGTCTATGCTCTGCCTTATATTCTGTATCCTCTGCTGTGAACTCAAGGTAAATCACCTCACAGATAGTGTTCTTTTACCTTGTGTTAAAATCTTTTAGCAGAGCTTTGGAGAGCATTGGAAATGTTCCATATTATCATTTCATCTTCTAAACGTCTTAAGACTGCACCATGCTGTTCTTCTTAGCTGAGAAGGCTTAAACAGAACAAGTAGGAGCTGACTTTGAGGTCTGATTCATCTTGCATCAGTGGGTGTCATATCCACTCCCTATCCACTATTTAAATAGTGTTTGCCAATCTTTGATTTCTGAGGCACGCTTGCTTTATATTAACATTGGAGGCATATATCTCACATATTACCCCACCCCAAAAAAACTTACTTCCTAGAATAAGAATGAACTGTTCTCAGTGATGGCCACTCACTGTGTTTCTGCAGGAGTCATTGCCCTTGGCATGCCTCCTGAATGGAAGAAGGTGGGCCCAAAGAAATAAATTATGCAGAGGTACAGTAGGCAGCCTCTTCTGCAGATAGGTAGTTGTTGGGCATAGGAGCCCTTTAAGTTCATTTCTCACAGCACACTAGCCATTTTTTTGTTTAAAAAGTAGTTCTGCATTACCCTCTTTCAGGCTAGAAGGAAAAGCTAGTGGTCTCGCCTTGCCATTATTGTTTTTTTTTAGAAAAGACTTCTCTGGTTTAGTCTCCCCGCTGATTTAGTCTCTCCTCTGAGCTTTTTCTCCGATCCTTGCAGGGACCCTGAACGTGTTGATCAGACTTGGTGAGCATTTGCAACAGCCTCTGTTGTCTTCCTGCTTTTCACTGATAACACCTCCAAACTAACCTTTGAACCCTCCCCCTCCCCTGCACTCCTCTTACCCATAACTTTTTACACCCAAGGTGAATGACAACAGCCCTGTTGGACCCTGAGGTCTGTGGGCCCCTCTTTTTCACACTAAATTAAGAATCCAGCCTTTCTTGTTTGTGTGTTTCATACTCTCTACTGCAGCTGTGGCTAGCACACAAGTGGCTTACCTCAGAAGTGTTTCACTTATAATAGCAGGCAGTTTTTACCTGAGAAGTGTTTCACTTATAATAGCAGGCAGTTTCTTTGCATTTAGCAGTAGCAGCCAGTATGGTGGGGCGGAGCTGCCTTCCCAACACCAAGGTCACAGCAGCTTCCCTGCTAGGATGGCAGCAGGGCCAGTGTGTCTGCACAGCGCTGCCATGGTAAGCCGCAGTGCTAGGAAAGCAGGTGTCAGGAAGGAGCTCCACCCCTCCTGCCGTTAACTGGCACTTTGTCATGAACAAATTATTTTGGCCTTTTTTCTGTTTAATTTGGTATTATGGCGACCTGGTGGTTGTTGGGGATTTCTCGAGCAATGCGGTAAGAGAACCTGAGCAGTTTCCTAGGAAGGAGGAAAAGGCTGAAGCAAGCTTTCATGAAGGGCTAATGGGCAGTAAATAGCAGTTGGCTAGGGAGGAGTGTTAGGGTCTCCTCTGCTAGCCAGGTGGAACATGACACTGACAATGAGCTCCAGGAGTCTGGCAAAAAAAACCCAAACCCTGAGATGGATATGGGAGCCTGTTTGGGGACAAAGTGTTCCCGTTTGCAAAAGATCCGAACAGATATACCCGGCAGGAAAAAAATTGCCATAAATAGCCTCTCTTTCTCTAAATCTCCAGGCGCTCCTCTCAGAAGGAAAGATTAGTCTTCTGTTGGCAGCAAGGGTCCTGTTGGGAACGGTCATCCTTCCAAAGCCTTTGCCATGAGGGCATTTGAATGGTTTTTCCATAGAGTGGTCTTCGATGGTGTTGAAAGTTTTCTGTCTTGCTGCTTTTTCCTAATAGCAGTGTCTGATGGAGTCCATAAGAAGGCTTCCAAATTAGCAGCCCAAGTTGTAGTGTGAGTGAGTTTCCCTAGTGTGAAGATTAGAGCTTGATCTCTGGAGGCTGCTTTGCCAAGCTAGAAGCTTGTGAGATGAAAAAGAGGGTTTCCTTTTGCTTCGCACTACATTGGCAATTAACATAATCTACTCTTTAAATCAAGCCTTTGAGATATTCCACGAGGTCTTTCTCTCCCGCCAGTTGCCTCTCATCTCCCTCCATTAAGGTGTGCTAGAGAGACGCAGATGTAACAAACTGCTGTATAAAACACTTGGCAAAGCACAGATCATCTGAAGTGAGGTGGGGGAAAAGTTCTTACTTAATGGTTGCCTAGATTTGGAGGTCGGGGATTATGAACCAGGGACTTTGTCAGTTTACGCTGTTCAGGATTCAGTTTGGGAAAAGCAAAGGTATGAGAGCAAAAGGGTGGGATTGTGGTTTCTAATGGCCCACACACATGCTCTCACACACACCATTCCTGCCCAAGGTGCATGTGCTATTACAGCCCTGCTGACTGACACCTGACAAATGTGTCAGCTGTTGCATCGCTCACTCGTGGCATGTGGGCTGCATCTTCTGTGGCTGCTCACTTGCGTGGCTTTGCATGGTCCCTGTAGACTCGCACTTTGTCTGTGCTGAAAGATGGTGCTATTGTAGCTCCTTTGAGTTGCAGCTGGCTCACTCTGGCTTCCGTAGGCTTTTTTTTTTTTTTTAAGGAGTTGACTGGCTTGTCAGTCTTCAGAGCCCGTTTTTACTTTACTTCTCTTTGGGAAGCAGTAGCCAGGAGCAGATGAAAGCATAGCTGAAGTGCTCCGTTCCACTGATAATAGGCGCAAAAGACATCTGTGGCTCAGAGTCCCTTTTCACCCCTCCAGGTCACCATTTCTGGGCTGGGCTGACATCATGGCACCATGACCATCCCATGGCACCATGACCATCCCATGGCACCATGACCATCCCATGGCACCATGACCATCCCATGGCACCATGACCATCCCATGGCACCATGACCATCCCATGGCACCATGACCATCCCATGGCACTCTGACCCAGTGCAAGTTGCAGGAGGAGGGAACTTAGTCCTCCATTACCCATGCCTGGTTTTTTGGCAACTAGCCCAAAGGGTGTGTGTTGTTTTTTACCTTTTTCTGCAAGCACTAAGTTAAGTCCTGTACTGTTGTGGAAACTGCATTCCCGAGTTGCAAATTTACTTGCATTTCTTCTCTTCCTGTTCCTGACTGAAGGAATTGTGGGAATGTCTTTTGCTCCAGCTGCTGTAACCAGAAGGTGCCAGTCCCCAGCCAGCAGCTCTTCGAACCCAGCCGGGTCTGCAAATCCTGCTACACCAGCTTGCATCCCGGTAGCTCCAGCCTTGACCTTGAACTGGACAAACCCATTGCTGCCACTTCAAACTGAGGCTCCAGCCTGGAAGGAAAGCTGGGAAGAGACTGCACTGCCTCTCCCAGCTCAGCAGATCACGCACATTTCTCAGCGGACTGAAGGTGGTAGGACTGGAGGAAGCCTTGCACTCTGGAGTTGGGAGGACGGAGGACTTGCTCAGAAGGATGGGATGTCGGGGGGGTGTTGGTGGAGTGGAAATCCCTCCTTTCCAGCAGTTAATTCCCAGTTTCATTTTCATCCTCCTCATGTAAATTTTGTGTGGATTTTTGCTGGAAGACCATGAGAAGAGGGGCTGGGCTGGAATCTGTCCCCCCTCCCCCCCGCACAGATGTTTTCACTGCCCTGCTGTCAAACTGTGCTGCAGACCTATGATTCTACCGTGCTGAGAGGAGAGAGGAGGGGTAATCAGTCCAGAGACTTTGTGAATACCTGTAGTGTCAGTGCTAGTGCTTTTCAGTCACTCCTGTTCCTTCCCAACAGCTGACTGCTGTTTGGGAAAAGTTGTTGCTGCTAGAAGAAATGGGAGCTGCCTTCTCAAACAACAAAAACAAAAAACTCTCTCCCTCTCTGTTCTTAGAGTGGGCTTAGTTAACCTTGCTGCACAAATGGGGGTGGACAGGCGGGGGGAATTGGTTGCAGATCTCTACATTGGGCACTTCCTGTTTTTGGCCGACTTGTGGCTTGAAATGGGTGGGAATCAACTGGACCACTGTGGCTGAAGAAAGTGTATGCTTGTCTGAGGGAAGCGAGAGGGGAAGGGGGGTCGGAGAGGCCAATCTTGTTCAGGGTTGTATTTTGAAACTGGCACCTCAATGCGTAAGACTCTTGGCATGTGCAATTCATTATAAAAGAATTGGGATTTGGGCTTGTTAGTAGCTGTTAAAATATCTACCCTTGCCCCATTTTTAAAAAATAGTTTACACGGAAGGCAGAGCTGCGTCACTGCACTGGGCAGGCTGCGTTGCAAAGTCAGACGACGCTGTCGGGCAGGCTCCCCCCCCTCAGGAGACCCCCAAAGCAAGTAGGGATGGCTTTGATTTATAGAAGGGGAGCCAGTTGGTCAGTGAAGACTGCTTTGCTGCTGCCCCAAAACTAGGGCATTTTTAACCTTTTAATACAGAAGACACAACTCAACCAAAACAAACTTATGTGCCCTTTACATTAACATCACTTTTCTACTGTTGGTCTACAAAGATTTGATTGAGTCCTCATTTTTTTATATATATATCCCCACCCCCCAAAAAATCCCTCTGTTTATAGTTTTGGGGGTGGGGGGGAGAGAATACCTATTTTCCACAACTTACCGCCTAGGCTAAGCTGAAGCAGCTTCTACCTTAATTATACCATCAAGTAGTGATGTGCTTCTATTTTCCTCTGCCCGGAGCTGGAGAATTTGGGCCTTTATCACACAGCTGCCACTTGAAACTGCCTCTGCTTAATGTCTTCTCCATGCCACCAGTTCATGTGCAGCACTGGCCTCCGTATGGTTCTTACACATTGTGTGCGCAGCTTCCACACTGGAGCCGGCAACTGACTGGAATGTGTGGCGCTGTCATGAAATCTCTCCGCAGTGTGTCAAAACCAGAAGGTGGAAATGTGTGTTCAAAGGAGCAACTTGGAGAAGAAGAGATTCCACACAGGTCGTTTCAAGCAGCAACTGTGTCGACTAAAAAAAAAAAGATGCAAAGTTACAATTAATTCATTGCCAAGAGAGGGAATATAAAGACGGCGCTTTCTAAAGCGAAGTGTAGAGTGTCTTGGAATACCTGATAGAGGAAAGACCTGTCAGCATATTTATTATGTTTCCTTGTTCTTTGTGAAAAGGTGCATGTGTTGCTTACAACACAGCACTTGAGAATGAAAATTGAGTTTCCAGGAAGCATAGGAAGGCTAACTGGGGACATACCTTCTCAGCACTCCTTGTTTCTTCCAACTGGGAGAAGACGTACTGCAAAGTCTTAATTCCAGTTTGGCTTTTTTATATAAAATGGAATGTTCTGGGAATATGCAGCAAAGGTGCGTAGAACAGTTCAAAGTTTAGAGGAGAAAGTTGGAACAGTCAAAGGAGGGGCCACCAAGAGCTCATCGGTACTTTGCCATTAAAATGGGTGAGTAGAAGAGACATGTTTTTGAAGGGAAATGGTATTGTGACACACTGCAGCGCTGTGGTTTTTATGGTACAAGTAGAGGGTTGACAACCAAGGTCTAATATTCTGCAGTTCATAACGACAGGTGCCAAGAGGTTCTGATACGGGTTTGGGGGGGTCTGTGATGTACAGTGTGAATAAACGCTTGCAACTCTTCGTCTTTTTGATCAATGGAGCACTTTTTATTACTCTTCTTTCTTTATATGTAACGTGTGTGTGTGTGTTAAAAAACCCTCTTCTCTCCTAAACAGGAGCGAAGTTACTCCTTTATATATTTTTTGCTTTGTCAAAGCAAGACATAAATAATTTAGAATTGGTAACTATATAAATAAAAGCGAATAAAGTTTAGGGTTTTGCATGGGAGCACTTGCTGACCCACTTCCTATTTTTTTCCATCTGCCCCATCCTTTAGAAATGAGTTGTAAGCCCAGGAAACGGAGGTGGAATGGGTGGCTACATTGCCCTTTGTGCTGGTTTGGATGGAGGGGGTGAGTAGCACCAGAGCCCTTGTTCCCTTTAGAAGCAAACTGATCTCTTGGAGGGTTTACCAGTACAAGAAGTCCTTGCTGTTGCTCTTGTGTTCCTGTTGTTGGGGAAGAACAAGCAAAGAACCTTTTCAAGCTTCTTCAAATGTCTGTCTTCATTGCAGTGCCATTTTAAAGCTTGATCTGAAGGGCTTTAACCTCCCAGACAGGCCAATGGAAGAAAGTCCTATTTCTGCCACCTTACATCTTATTTTTCTGCATTGGTTAGAATAAGGTTCCCTGCATTCCTGCCTCTGGGAGCAGATTCAGTGGAGGCCAGAAGGAAATCTGTTAATCATCCTCCTGGCCAACCTGTGGAGTTTCAGAAATTTTAAACCCTCTTTCAGGATTTGGTGAGGTGGGGACTTGAATCAGTTTCCTCTCCGAGAGTCCAGTAGCACCTGTGGATGGATATCTTGACTAGGGTTTGAAAGTGAGCTCGCTGTACAAATTGCTGCCGCATGTGTGTTACAAGAGGCACCGGTGTACTGCATGGCTGCACCTTTCATGGTTCACACAACAAAAGAACACTGCATCAGTGATTGTGTATTCTGCTTGAAGTGTGTTTGCTACCTCAGCGGCAGGGGACAGATGGGTGGGATATGTGGCTTTAAACTCGGAGCACAGAAAAAGTTGCTTATCATGCCATTTGTCTTTTTTTCCTTATGCCCATTTATTTATTTAGTATTTGATTTATATCCCGCCCTTCCTCCTAGCAGGAGCCCAGGGCGGCAAACAAAAGCACTAAAAACACTTTAAAACATCATAAAAACAGACATTAAAATACATTAAAACAAAACAACTTTAAAAACTTTTTTTAAAAAAGCTTTCAAGACTTTAAAAAAAAAGATTTAAAAGCATATTGTTTAAAAAAAAAGTTTAAAAGCATATTAAAAAGCAATTCCAACACAGAAGCAGACTGGGATAAGGTCTCAACTTAAAAGGCTTGTTGAAAGAGGAAGGTCTTCCGGGGGCACTGAAACGATCACAGAGATGGCATCTGTCTAATATTTAAGGGTAGGGAGTTCCACAGGGTAGGTGCCGCCACACTTTACTCCCTTTAAGCAACCCAGCTATGTATCCTTGAATAAACCTAGAGCTCTTCCTGGTACATTCCTTTCATCTGCTCTGTTTTGGCAAGACTCTCCATGGTTTAAACCCTTCTCTGCCGTTCCTTCTGAGAATGCCATCACTGTCTTTCTACAAAGGCCAGCCTGCTCGCCACTGAAAACCATCTTGCAAGTGGGAGAGGCTTGATAGGAAGCATTTGTTGATGTGGCAAGTCTTCAAATGCAAGATGATGCAGTGATCCATAGTCTTTTGTTGGTGTGGTACGGCTACTTATAACCACTCCTCCCAGGATTCCTATGCTGTTCAGCAAGAGCAGGTAACACCCATCTGGCTAGATGAGCTGGCTTTCCACTTGTTGAATCGTCATGAATATTCTTATAAAACCAGCCCTGGCGTTTGGGATTAAAGCTTAGGGGCTTGCAAAGTAGGATGGTTCCTTGAGTTAAAATGGGTTGTTTGCTGCCCTCGGCTGCTTCAGGGAGAAACGCAGGGTATAAATAAAATAAAGTTGTGCAGGCAAAGACAGAGCCTTCAGAACTTATTAGTCAGGATGAATACAGAGAGAGTGTGCTATATATAATTTTGCCCTGTTCATTTGCAGGTAATTTTTAGCCAGTGTATCTTGGGCCATATCCTTTCTCACAAACACTGGGTATTGTTTATGCCCCTTGTAAACATAACACCAGAAGACCCCTGCCCAATCAGATCAAAGGCCCTTTCCCAATAACGGCCAATCAGGTGCCTCTGAGAAGCCCACCACCAAGGCAACAGTCCTCACTTACCCACGCAGAACATACCAAGAGGCACGATACCTTTGAACCTGAAGGGTGCACATAAGCCGTCATGACTAGTAGCCACTGACAGCCTTATCCTCCATGAATTTCTTTAATTTCCCTTTAAAGCCATTTTAAGCTCTAGTGGCCAACATCACATCTAGTGGTATCAATTTCTTTTCCCAAAATTTTTAGGCAAGAGCTTGCTGCATGCAGAGAACTTGTCACACTGCAAGCGTCAATGCCACCTGTCTTTGCAGATCAGGTTTGGTTTATATTCCATAATGAGCTTGTTGGTTTTGCCAAGCCGTCTTCATATACTTGTAATGCCATGAACTCGCAGGTACAGGAATAGCTTAAAAGACTGTTCAGTTGTGACTTGCACCCATGGATTGCCTCTCTGGGCTCCTATTGGAAGGATGGGTTATAAATCTAATCAATTATTAATAATAATAAATAATTGCATCCAGCCTTGGGCTCGTGCACTCTTCCCTCATGGTTGATGGAAGTTAGATGAAAAGAGGAGACCCTACTCACTTGAATGCAGGATCTCCTTGTTCATAATGAATGTCATCTCGGTGGTTGCAGGGAAGGAAACTCTTAGGAGCAAGACCTGCTTCTTGTCTCATGCTCTCATTTGAATAACTGGTGCCTTACTACATCAGGGTCAAGGTCCACTTAATCTAGCATCCTTTGCAAGAATTGCAGCCACCAACGGGTGCTAGATGAATCCAGCAGAAACTTCCCAGTGGCCTGTGGTCTACTTCTGCCAACATCTGGCCAAATGTATACTTGTGTTGTCCAGGATGCATTTTGGGTGGCACTATCTGCCTGCGCAGGAAGAGCTGAATTGCTTTGGGCCTTCTAGGATTCATTGTCATGTTGTGCAACCACAATATTGGGGCAATGCAATCTCACATTGAAACCAAGAGGGGTACTTCCACTCTTTTGAAGAAAACACAAAGGCTTCATGGGATTCTACACATCTCTCATGCAGGAACTTGGAGGAAGGAAACCAGCTTTCAGAACCACACAGCTGGGGACTGGTCGCTAACGCCAGTTTTTTGTTTAATGCAGATGCTGCTCTTCAAATATTTAATTGCCAAACAGAACTTTTTAAAAGCATTTATTAACTTTTATTTGATTTTAACAGAAAAGCATTTTTCTCTCCAATGCTGTAAAGCTTGCATTTGTTCCAATAGTGTTCACCTTATCAATTGTCTGACTTACGCACTCAAGATGTAGTGAGGACCATACTTAATATTCATTGAGAGATTTTGATTGATTCATTTGTGGACTGCCTCAATAGTAAACCATTCAATGCACAGCAGATATGCTTAGCCTTAAAGAGACTTTCAGGCCCAAGTCAGCCATAGCACAAGCCTTCTACTATTGACCTCAGCTTGGACATCACCGAAGTTCACAGCACCTAACATGCGTTCCAGCACACTTTTTCTATCTAGGCAATGGCAAGTATGAGAGAGTGGGATGTGCAGGTATGATTACGTTTACCACCTTACTCCAGGGCAAATTACACTGTTTTATCTCTTAGAGTACACTCCCTCTGCTTTTTATTCCAGGATAGCGCATAGTATCTCTTTTGCTCTCTTTATTCTTTGTTACAGCCTTCCTTTCAGAACTGGATGTCTGTCGTAAACCAAGGAAGTATCCATAGAAGCTGCTTCAGTGCTGTAAGCGCCAGCTTTGTCTTCACTGTCGACAGGGCAGAGGTCTTGGTGACACCATCTGTAAGAGATGCAGTAAAGCCCTTTGAAGTGAAAACCTAGTTTTAAACTTTGAACACATCAGTCTCTCTCTTGCTGCAGGTAATGTTTAAAGGTTCAACTACAACCTTTGCCTTAATGCATTTTGGAAACCCAGTGCCATCCCTCAGTCATCAGGGTCTAATATTGATATCTAAGAGAGTTGATAGCATCTGCCCTACCATTCACGCTCTAGAGCCTAATGACCACAAGCATGTGGGGTCTCTTGAGAAAGCCAAATAATACTGGACAACCCCTGCTGAAGAATTTGAACTGGTTATGCGAGAGTCGGCCACCTCCTCGCCCATATCACACACCCCTGTCCTTTCAATTAGGCCCCTTTCGCTTGAGCCGTCGTCATCCTAGACAGCTACATTGACTTTCGGCGTTCCAGGACTGCCCATCTCTTTCTTCAGTCCTTGCTTTGAAGGCTGGGATAAGCTTATTGAATACCTCTGAGCAGTATAGATGTCCGTGGCTGATGCGTTAGGCCTGGCAGCATGTTCCAGCAAGAGAACTCCTACATAAAGCAAACGCATAGGCTGTTAACATTTCTGGGCTATCATCCAAGCGCATTATGCTGTTAGAGCAGGCATGTGGGGCCTCAGGCCCAGGGGACAAATTTGGCCTATCTGGCCCTTGAGACCCTGCCCAAGCCACACCCCTCACCAGCCTTGCTTCATAGCCTCCTTGAGTGTTTTTACCTGGCTGGAATGTTTAATAATCTTGCTTGCTTGGATGGAGGATAGAGAGAAGTATGTGAGTGTGCATAGACCCTAGTCTACTGCACAAAGGTCAAATTAACATTTGCTGCTCCGCCTACTTTTGCCTCTGGCCCTGCCCACCACTGGCAAGGTTGCCCAGAATAGAATGCAGCCTCCTACCTGAAAAAGGTTCCTCCCCCTTGTGCCAGGGAGATCTGCCAGTCACGCCTGAATCATTCTGGCCCACATTTTATTTATTATTTCTGCTAGTTGCTGTATTCACTGAAGTGACCCAAAGCAGCTGACATTCAAAAGTAAAGCAAGTGGGCTTGTGGAGCGTATGGGCTAGTTTGTGAATGTTTTAGCCCCTGCATAAACCCAAATATCACTGAAGCAGCAGGACTCAAGATCTACTGCCATCTCTTCCTCTCCTACCCCCCCCCCCATTGGATGGTATCCCTGCCAGACTTTATTCACAAGGCAAAAGTTGAAAGGAAGATGACTGGGCCATTGTGTGTTTCTCAAGTGACAAAAAGATTATTGCCCACTGCCAACCTGCTTACGTAAGGCTAGGGTAGTTGGGAGGGACAGAAGACTGTGCATCCATCAGTTTCTTAGAATTCAGGACACGTTTTTAGGAACAATCACCTGAATGAAAATGAGGTACTCCTACTTGGTATGTGTTGGCTTTCCAATAAATTCAGCTGTGTGATGGGAATTTAATTCTTTTTTAGCTCCACTGATTTGGTGCTACCTTCTTGCTGTGTGGCATGAGGAAGCTAGATATGTTTGCATTGGGAATAAAAGCACATTTTGCGCTTATTGTAGTTTTATTTTTGATCTTCACAGTGCATATTGGAAACAGTTTCTCAGTTACGGGTTTCTTTTCTTCTCTCCTACCCAGCCCCAGTTCTTTGCATCTTTTACATTAGGGCATTTTAAACCTACTTAGGAGAGTGCCTTACTTACTATGTGGCTGTGTGTCCAGCCAGAATTTTGTGACTGCAACCTGGAAGACCAGGCTTCGAATCCCCACATAGCCATGAAGCTCACTGGGGGACCTTGGGCCAGTCACTGCCTCTCAGCCTCATGAAAACCCTCTTCATAGGGTCGCCATAAGTCGCAATCGACTTGAAGGCAGCATTTACATTTTTATAGACTTACAGCGCACTGTTGGGTCAGATGATCATCAAGAAACACCCAGAGATCATAAGGTTCCCTGTAACTCACTGCACTTAACTCCAAATCATTTTGTAATAAGTTGGCAAAGCAATTCTTTCACAATGCTTTCAACTACCTCCATAGATCCGTGCGAGAGTGTAGGCAAAGTCTCTTGCAGCCAGCTGCATCCCGACTGCCTCCTTTGAGCTTATTTTCTGAGTGAACTGTCTGAGTTTGTGAAGAGCGTTTTCAACTCTTTGCACAGAAGGTTCTAGTTCAGAGAAGCCAAGAGCCACCTTCGACTTGGCCTGCAAGGAAATCAGTCACAGGATAAACAGAGTGTTTCTCAAAACACCCAGTACTGCTATCCAATCCAAACCATCTTTTCAGTTCTAACTTCTTAATTTTTTTAAGAGATGGGTAGCTATGTTAGTCTACTTTAGCAAAAACAAGAAAAAGCCTTGTGGCACCTTAAAAGATTAACAGAAGTTCGTATGGCACAAGCTCTTGTGAACTTGAGTTCATCAGCGGTATAAGTGCTATCCTATAGTGTAAGTGTGATCCTCCACATGTTTTTATTTTCTTACATTTATACCCCGCCTTTCTTTCATCAAGGAACCCAAGGCAGCATACATGTGGTTTCCCATCCAGGCATTGGCCAGGCCTGCTTGGTTTCAGCAAACCCAGTGGCCTGGTGTGCCTTCAGACCATACCCTTGGACCACAACTAGACTACAACTCCCCTCATCCTTGAGTAGTGGTCAGGCTGGCTGGGGCTGATGGGGGACTCCAACAACATGTGTGGTGAAATATTAAAAAAGACAGTCTGGGTCCATTATGTTAAACTTAGATGTCTGCAAATTAATCACAGTAGCTATTCACATCAGCCAGCTAAATTAATGAAGGTGGGGTGTCAAACCTTCAGTGCTGCTCCTGCTCCTGGCAAATACAAAGCAGCAGCTCTGGATTCAGAGGACATTAAATTAGCCAGGGTTTTTGTAAGCTCTGCTGCAGTTGCAAAGTCATGCAGTATCCAATACAGTGGGCAGCTTCAATAGGGGCTATTCCGTATACCTGGTGGGGGAGTTCAAGAGACAAATATTCCCAGCATGTGGTGTTTGAATACGAAAGCGTATCATTGAGCTAGGATTGTCCAGCTGCCAAGGTAAATATGGAAGGAGCCTCCAAACTCACAGCAGGCTTACACAATTTTTTTAAGTAACAAAAGTGTGTGTATGTGTATACACAAACACACAGAGGTGTCTACAACATTCTCTGAGCTCAACTTGTGCCTCAGTATAAAACCATTTGTCACATAGTAATATAGAAAGTGTGGCTCTAGGCAGAGGTGTGCTTTCACCATATTCCTAAAGCTATCTGCCCGGCTCAGTACTCTGTGTTCAAATAAATGTTCGAGGGAAGCTCAAAAGGAGAACAATATGGGTCCAGCAATCTCCCAGCATCTGGTAGAATGTCTCTGTATTTGGAGGCTCCATTTGGCATCGTGGCTAACAGTCAGGCCACCTAGATCAGATGCTATTGCCACCTCTTACAGCAGCCTTCCCCAGCTTGGTGTCCTCCAGGGGTTTTGGACTTCTGCTCTCATCAGCCCAGCCAGCATGGCTGTTAAAAGTATAGTGGCTTGTTAATAAGTGTGGCCCCTACTCCACTGATGCATGATGTCTAGAAAATAACCATCTGTTTTTGTCTTTCTGACGTTTGAATTTTATCTCCTATCCTAAAGTCACTTTTTAAAAATCCCTCTGGGCAGAATGTAGACATAATGTTGCAAAACTCTTTTATCATAGTTAAGAGGCCAGGAATTTTGCACTTCCCTCTCCCTTAATTCTCTCCCCCTTCCCCTTTGCAGCCTTAACAATGGCTTAGTGTGGTATTCCCCAACCTAGTGCCCTCCAGATAGTTTGGACTACAACTCCCATCAGTATGACTGTGCTGGCTGGGGCTGATGGGAACTGTAGTCCACACCATCTGGAGGGTATCAGGTTGGGGAAAGTAGCTGAGGATTACATATGCGGCAGTGACATCTGTAAAGTAATTACAGAGAGCTCACCTGGGCAGTAGAGAAAAACGCATCCAGCACTTTTCCTTGGCTCTTGACAAGGGCGCGCAGAACATCCAGAGAGAGGATATTTGTTGTTCCCTCCCAGATTGTTAGCACCTGTTGGGGAAACAGCCAGTGAGATTCTGCGATTAGTTGTAAAGAAAAGTGGGGCAGCAAAAGGGAATCACAAGGGTCACCGCAATATAAAACATTGAAGAAAGGTGAGAGACTGAACCGGTAAGGGATGGAAGAGTAGAAACAACTGCTTATCACTCCAAATGAAGCATCTTTCCTGAAATCTATATAGTAAATCATCCAACCTGCTTTGTGTCTGTAACTATTCCCAGATCATGCTCTTTGTAGCTGAGAAAAAAAATACCTTCACAGTTCTGCTAGGTAAACGTTCTGAAGTTCAGAAATGTATCTACTCTTACACCAAAGATAAAAACTTGTTTAGATTTCTTCTGTCTCTGGGATTAGTAGTTGTTCACACAGAACATCTTAGAAATAGTTTAGAGCAGCTATTTCTCTACAGTTTGTAACTGGATTTACTTTTGAAATACCTGGGACTCTTTAACTTCAGTGTTAATTGTGAGTTGGATGCAGTTTCTCAGGACTACTGTTATTTCTTCAAAGAGATAAAATATGTTTAGTAAATCTCTAAGTCTTTAAGGTGCCCCAAATTCTCCTTTTGCTGTAAGAAATGAACACAGGTAGCCTTCTGAAATCTATCAAAGAGTGCCGATTCTGAGGGCTGGTCTAGTTCTGTTGTGAGCTTGAGAAGGCTGCGGCAAGCAAGAGCTATTGGCGAGGAAGAGTCAAAACAACAGAAGCACAATGTAGACTTTAGATTCACTTTCCATCCCCTTCTCTGCTCAAGTAGCACTGCTGTAGGGTTCAAGCTGTGAAAGGAGGAGGTCAGGAAAAGACAATTTGGGGTGTTTTCTTTTTTGTGGTGGCTCAGTACCTGGGCATCCCGGGAAGCTGCTGCCAAGCCTGTATCTTCCATGTAGCCCTGCCCTCCGAAACACTCCAGCCCTTCGGAGATAACAGCAACAGCCTGCAACATATAACTCTGGTATATGCATCTTCCCATAAACCTTTAATATCCATAGAGCCTGCCCTGGTCTCTGCCGGCTTCCTCATACACACAATGTGCATAACATATAGAGCTGTCAACGAACTGGGTCAGAGTGATGGCATGGGGTACAATCCCACTGTGCAGTGTCTGCACCTGAGAACAGCATCACTTGACCATTAAGCAACAACAAACTTTGGTCCTTCTTTTCCTTCCCCAGCCCCAGTCAACGTGTGGCTCCTATATGCATCCTTCCTTTGTGCATCAGAGTCCAGGAAGAAAGGAAACGATCTACCTGTTTCCCAGTGTAAAGTTTCACCACGGGTGTCAGCAGCCTAAGCATGTGCTGTTCCTGCTGTGTGGCGTTCTTGGTTTCTTCCAGCCCAAGCAGTCTCCCCATCTCCATCAGCAGCAGGAATGCTCCTCGGGTTTGAACCTGCGCGGGCAAGACCGTCGGGGGTCATTTGGGCGGGGGCTGCCCAATGTTTTTCACTAATCAGGACCAGGCTAGAGAACCAGAGAAGCCATACTGGGTAAGGGCCATAGCTCAGTAACAAAGCATTGCTTTGTATGCAGAAGGTCCTGGGTTCAGTCCCTAGTATCTCCAGGCTGGGAGAGACTAGCTGCCTGAAACCCTGGAGAGCTACTGCCAGTGTAGACATGACTGAGCTAGACAGACCAATGGTCTGACTCAATGCAAGGAAGCTTCCTATGTCCTTTTTTAGGCCTAGGCAATCCCGTGGCTAAGTGAGACAAACATTGTTTTCCAGTTGCTGCCATATTAATTAAGGAAGAGGTTTTTCTAACCTGACATCAAAAGGGATCCTAACTTTTTCTCTGAAGTGCTCTGTAATTCTGTGGTTCAGTATGGCTAAATGGCCACATTTATACGCTGCTTAATAAAAATATATATATTTTTTTATATACTGTCTGATAAAAAAAACTCTAAGCAGTTTACATAAAACAGTACAAAATGTTCATTAAAAATAGCAATAAAAACAGACATTAAAACACATAGTAATCATCAAAAGATAAATCTCAGCAGATTGCCTGCCTAATATCAATGCAAGGCAAGGATTTTGAAAGAGTAAGCGCTGCAACACTAAAATATCAATTTCTTGCAACTGCGGAATGAACATTATGTGACACTTGTAAAAGTGCTTGTTCTACAGATTGACTTGCCATAGGCCCGCTTCCAGGCTTGAAACTATGGCATTTGGATAAATGAAGCTCAGGGTGCTTCAGACATGTAGAATTACTTCAATAACAGGCCAGGGATGGGGAACATCTGTGGCCCTCCAGATGCTCTTGGACTCCAACTCCCATCAGCCCCAGACTGCATGGCCAATGGTCAGGGATGATGGGAGATGTTCCCCTAACAACACTTGGAGGCCAATTAATGTCAGGAAGTCTACAGTGAGAAGAACCTACTTACTACTTTGTCAGGGGCTTCCTCTTAATCAGAGGCCACCATCCTTTTTAGGCCCTGAATGAGTGTCACGGATGCTACTGCCACCACCCAGTCGCTTCTCGTCCCCACCCCCACAAGACTAAGAAAAACAGAAGGGGCACACCCAGGCACTTTCCTTTTCTAAGGGATCTGGGTTAAAGTCGGATCCAGTAAAATTAATCTTGAAAGCCGAAAGCAAGTGTTGGAAAAGAGAGTCACTCTTCCAACTTCTTCCTTCGGTTCTACGGACTTTTAAGGGAGAAAGAGGAAGCCACTGTCACCACCTCATGACCAAGGGGACCATGAGCATGGATGCTGTGGAGGGGCAGAAACTTTGTGGGTCCCAGTGGAAGACCTCAAAGGCACCATTGCGCCCACAGGTGCTGCACTGGCACTCCTTGCCCTTAACAATCAAGGCCACACAAAAACAGCAGTTCTGAATGCTCACCTCCATTCGAGCCAAGGTCTGCATGTGCAGCGGGTGATCCTTCAGGGTTTTCCCAAAGCTTTCCCTCTTGGTGGCATAATCCCTTGCCATGGTGATCACTCTGGAGGTGGGAGCAAAGCCACTCCACAAGGAGTGGTCATTTTTAGCTAATTAAATACACCCAGCTATGCTTTTCATGCTCCCATGTCATACCTTAATTACACTTTAAAAGTATCACTTTGCTATCATGGGAGTTGACTACTTAAGGTCTTACACTTGAGGCACGACGACTTCATTGCTCACGTATTATAAACATCCTCCCACCTAGAGATCTATGTCTCCCCAATATGACAACAGTGTTCCCATTTCTCAATAATGTGGGAGGGGAACCTGTGGTCCTCCAGATGATGTTGGACTCCGAGTCCCATCAGCCCCAGCCAGCATAATCACTAGCCAGGGATGAGGCAGTGGCAGTCTCACAACTTCTGGAAGGCCACAGCTTCCCCACCCTTGCTCCGCATAAACTTTTGCTTAAGGTAAGTAAGGGTAGCATATAAGCAGTTGATTTATTTGCAAACAGACAGAACAGGAAAGTTGCATCCACACCATACATTTAATGCACATTTCACGCACATGGCTTCTCCCAAAGAATCACAGAGCTGCAATTCCCAGCACCTTTAACAAACTACAGTTCTCATGAGTCTTTGTGGGAACTCATGTGCTTTAAATGTATGGTGTGCATGTGACTGGAATTGAGTTGAACAAGGGTCTTCATTTTGTACAAGCTGCTTCCAAGACGCTACCACAGTTTGGAAGTCAGGAGCTTCTAAAGTGTATTTTCGGGATTAATTTTTGTAGCCAACTTCATTTTACTTAAAACACTCCTTCAGACAACAGCATAATTCAAATAGCTAACTACGCCAAGGCACCCCTTGGATCCTGTCCAGTAAGTCTCAGGGAAGGGGGCAAGAATCACCTTCTCATGCTTGCAACGGCAGAAATGGCATTATGGATCCTAGTGATGGTCAGCATGCTGGCAATGGAAGCCACACCCCGGCCCTCTGCAGAGATCTGGAAGAAGCAGGAGCTAGAATGAAGTCAACTGCTATGGACTGGATTGCGGGTTGCTAACAGGAAATCTCTTTGCTCCCTGGGGGCATAAAAGCCTATAATAGCCTTTTTCCCTGGCCAAACGCCCATGCAAAGCTGTGGGAACTCTGCGCCAATTCTGCAGTCAAAGTTGAATTTGCACAGATACAGGGAAAGGAAGAGTAGCTTATATGTGATAAACAAGAGGAATGGGAAAGGAGGTGGGGGGCTCTGTAAACAGAATAAACCTGAAGCATTCAAAGCAAATGTTAATGAAAATTAAGACCCCATTCTTTGGGAAGGACCTGCATAATAGAGGCAGGAAGGGCAGGAAGACTAACGAACAAGTGGACTTGAAAGGTAGGGACCACAGGGTAAAAGCTATGAGGAAAGGCTGTGAAGGATGCCAACGGCGCATCCCACCATCACTGTCGTGCACATGGATACACCTAAGAGGCCTGCTCAGCTTTCCTCTAGGTACCATAAGATTTCAGCTGGCGTTGCTCACCAGTGTCATGCTTTTTCCTAAAGAAACTAAAATTCTGATGCATGCTGCATTGGCCACTAGAGGTCCTGTTTGCTCCTACACAACAGCCCCCCCTATGGGCAAAATCCAGAGACCTGCCCTGCTCCAGACCCCCTTCCCTTCCCACCTCCCTGAGCTGGGGAGCAGAAAGTGAGCTTTGGGTCCCCACGTGTTCTCTGCGCCACCCGTTTGGCTTACCCGGAATGCCCTGGCTCCATCCAGGAGCAGCTCCGCAGTCGGCACCTGCCTTGTGCCCAGCTTCTCTTTCAGCCGTTGGATCTCGATTCCGTTCAGCTTCCCCTCCTTATTGCGTACTTCCAGGTAGAACAGAGACAGGCCTTTGGAGCCCTGCAGCCAAGGATGCTGAGGTGAGAATGGCTAAAGAGAATGGAGCTACAAACAAAGACATCATGCAATGCATTGCTGCAGTGTGGGAACCTTCAGACCGAGGGCCACATTAAGGCCAGCAAGGGCCCTAATTTGGCCCGCAACACTATTTTCCCCAAACTACACCCGTCTGCCCCACACCTGACATTATGTGTGACATAAGCGTGGAGTAGGTAAAGATGCGGCTGCAAAAAGAACTGTCAAGATCCTTAAAGAGCGTTCCCAACTGTTCCTTGGCAAGCAAGGCAGATAGGTAGTGACAGCAAGCCCTGCAGAGATCAGCCACACTATGAAGTTCTCAAGTGGGAACTCTTTAGTGCAGCTGATCCCTGCCCAAAGCCAGACTTCCTATAAGCACTGATCAGCTGATCCTGTTCCCCCCCCCTATGTTACTGGCTTCTGCTTCCTTGCTGCTCCTTCCTCTTCCTTAGGCCATCTGGGAATCTGACCTGCTCTATTTGCCCGTTGGCAGCCACAGTCCTTGCCAGTGTCAATGTCATATCCGAATCGGTGGCTGTCGTAAACCATTTCAAGCCATGGAGACTGTAGCTACCATCAGGGCGTTCCAGGGCAATGGTCTCTGTGCCACCAGCTGCAAGAAAAGAACGTACGCACTTAGCTGCTGGGGATCTTCATAAAGGACCAGCACAGGCTTCAAGCTGAATAAAAAGCGATACTATCAATCATTCAGTCATACAAAGGGAAAAGAGGTTGACATCTAGGTAAACTTTGGGGAAGGGCCACAGCTCAGTGGCAGAGCATCTGTCTACCATGCAGAAGGTCCCAGGTTCAATCCCCACTGTCGCCAGATACGGCTGGAAGAGAACCCTGCTTGAAACCTTGGAGAGCTGCTGCCGGTTGCTGTAGACAATACTGACTGGGTATAAGGCAGCTTCCTATGCTCCTAAGGTTATGTATAAGCAGTGCTAGGCAACTGTAAGCAGCTGCAAGGTGTGCAAGCTGTAGGACTGGCTGTATCCCACCCAGCACCAGTGATTGCTATGGGGCCAGCGAATGTCTGGCCTATTTGACAAAACCTTGCAGAGAGATCTTTTTAAGTTTACAAACTGTCATAAGGCCATTGAACGTTTTAGATACATCATAATTTATTTCTCTTTCTTATTCACATTCTAAACGAGTATACACAGAGCAACATACCCAAACAGAATCATATTAGAAACTAAGAGACTGCGTATGGGGGGATAACATTTTATTCCTGCAGTCGTGACGGTGCTGGGTTAAGTGAGTTTTTAAAATGTGAAATTGTACATGCTCAGAATATTATTTTCATTGTCATCAGGGTTGATATACTGTTTTGCTCTATGAGGAACGTTGTCAGCAGGGAATAGTGGGGGGAGAGAAATATGTTTAGTGCACTACACAAATGAAGGAATATGCCCTCACACACACAAGACCACTGAGTTCTAGGTATAAAATTACCTAGCTGTACCACCACTCATTGGTTAAGGAGGCATTGTGTATTACTGAAAAGAGCCGATACTCGGCCTTCCCATTTTGGGGCACACTTACCAACATCTGAGCCCCCTTTGCGTTCAGTCATCCACTGGCCAGAGGTCCAAAATTTGAGGGGATCACGTGATGTCAAATGAATAAAGGCTTCCTCCAGGGGCTTGGGGATACCCAAGGACTGTTGAAGTTGCAGAACAGAGAGAAAGGGGAGGGGGGAAACAGGATTTCTTTAGATCCCAAAATCAACTTGGTGCCAAACTGGGATGATGACTTCTAAGGGCTGAGTGTGGTGGTAGGACACAAGCAGCAGGAGTGAGTTTTCAATGAGAGGCCTAGACCATCTGGGGAGCTGTCCAACAGGAGCTGTGTATACACAATACATTTAAAGCACACATGCACACACACCCCGACAATCCTGGGAACTGTAGTTTACCCCTCATAGAGCTACAATTCTCAGCACTCTGGAGGTAGGGATGTGCTTTAAATGCATGGTGTGTGCACAGCTATGACCTTGGAAGGAACAGCAGGGATACACCCAGGAACCCTGGACCAAAGCTGTCCAGAGTCTTGCAAGGAGTAGCTGGATTGCAAGGCTAAGCAATTCCAGGCAGAGACTGAAGAGTTTTACAGCAGAGCTGGTTGCTCCACCTCCTCTTGGGTCTAAGCAGAGCCCTGAGGCAGAGCACGCACCAGTGTTTGCTTCCTCTCACTCTGGCCTGATCAGGGGAGGCTTTGGGCTACATTGCTATCTAAAAACATAGCAAGCTGTCACATACCAAGCCAGACCATTGGTCAATCCAGCTCAATGTTGTCTACACTGACTGGCAGCAGCTCTCCAGGGTTTCTGACAGCATTCTTTCTCAGTTTAGATCTAAGCTTGCAGTGAAGACAAGACCCAAGTAACTCTTCATTAGGAGAAGGTGGAGTGAATGGGCTCACAAATTGGGGACAGAGACTGAGTTTTTCACAAGAGCAATTAAGAATATTTTGGTCCCAAACGATACTTTTGTGGGTAGGATTTTTTATGCTTATTTTTATTTCTTTTGGCAAGGGAAATTTATGGACAGAGTGTCTTATTTTGGACGCAGCATTCTGGAACTGAATCTCCGACCTAAGTCTAAGACTTTTCAGTTAATTCAGAGCAATGCAGGAATGCTATATCTGTGAAGCACTGAGTAGGAGAATCTCACCTCTGTTACTTTTGCTGCACCATCAGTCATGGCGAGAGAAGACGTGAAGGCGCCGGCAGAAGGTGCATAGAGATACAGTTTGGCAATCTGGTGAACTCGACTGTGGAAGGAGAAACGAAGCCCTGCTAAATTTAGAAACGCCAAGGACAAATGTTCTTTGCTGTAGAGAGAGATTAGCTAAGGTACAGCTACAAACGAACACCAGAAGAGCCCTGACGGAACAGGCCAAAGGCCCATCTAGTGCAGTATCTTGTTCTCACAGTGGCCAACCAGATGCCTCTTCTGGAAAGCCCACACGCTGGACATGAGCACAATAGCACTCTCTCCCTTGCAATTCCCAGCCACTGGTATTCAGAGGCAGAACATAGTCATTGTGACTAGTAGCCACTGATAGTGCCCTCTGTGAATTTGCCTCGTTTCCTTTTAAAACCATCCAAGTTGGTGGCCATCACTACCCTTGTGGGAGCAAATTCCATAATTCAACTATGTGCCATGCAGAGAATGACTTTATTTTATTTTAGAGATGTGGCAAACTCATTGTAGGAACAACTGGCTTTAAATGATATTAAAGGGTCATGGAAATGTTCAGGGTTACTTGCCTGATGCGTGGCTAACTGTGAGTCTGCAACTGAATTTATATTTTTACCTCCAATTTGAGTGTCTCCTCTCATAAGCCTCTGCAATTAGCCCTTCCTCAGCTGAGATCTCCTTCATCCTCTTCCAGGCTGGGCAGGTGACAATCTGGTCCACACGCTGCCCCCAGGCATCAAACTGCTTCAACTGGGGAGGATTTAACTCACACTCGCGCCCCAGGAGATCAATTTCATTCTTCACACGACCCCCAAACCGCTCAAGCTCCACACTTACCTCAGCAAACACCTACAAAGTAGAAGAATGTGGGGAGAGGGAGAAATGAACATACCTTTGCACCACTCATAAAACGAGTTTCCAGAAGGTGCATGAGAACATTAAACAAAGTCTTGCGCTCCCTGCAAATGACTGACCTCACCACTCCCTGGTGGAGGGACCTGAGCACAAGAATAGCAAAGGACCCCTGTTGGATCGGACCCATCTAGTTTAGCATTCTCTTTCCACAGGACCTAACCAGATGCTTGTGGGAAGCCCATAATCAGGACATGAGCACAACAGCACTTGCCCACTTGTGCTCCCCATCACTTAAAACTCTGTTCTTAAACTCGATTGATTTTATTTGGTGTTTTCTTATATTCTATACTATTTTATGTAAATCATTTAAAGTTTTTTTTATTAGGCAGTCCATACATCTTGATAAACAAACACATAAATCTCTAGTGTACAGATATACATGCATGAACGGTAGTGTAGTAGGGGGGAGAACAAGGGAGCATGTTTTTCCCCCCAGAGCTGGGGTGATGATGTCATCTGCCAGAGCTCCAGGGTAACCGAGAGGCTCTCCTTGCTCTGGCAATGAGACGATAACAAGGCTTTCAAGTTTGTGGCTTCTGGTTCTAAGCTGCATCAAAGGATGAAGGAAATAATCAACCAGAGCCTCAATGCTGCTTTCCTTTTCTTCAATAGCATTCCTGCTTTGTGCAAGCAGTTTAAATGGAACACTTCTTTGCAAGATTATTTGCGTTTCAAATTAAAAGCTAAAGGTTGCATTTCAGCCGGTTAAAGATATTTTTGAGTGTGTTAAAGCTCAGCATGTTTTACAAGCTGACCTTAATGCAGACAGAAGTAAGCTTACTTCCAGGAAGTAGGATTGCAGTCATGCTGATCCTAATAAATTGGGTATTATATTACATACTGCTGCTCTTTGGGGTGGGTGGGTGTAATAACAGATACAAACACAGCTGCCTGTACTTTTGGACTCACCTTGGAGGCGTGGCTATGGAGGCTATCATGCACGCCAAAATTTACTTCTACGTATCTGCGCATGAATAATTACCCAAGCAAACCAAATCCTTTATCTGCATTAGCCACAAGCAATTGCAATTGGAATATATACAGTAAAAACAATAAAAAGCAGATATACAGCTTAATCACATTAAATCCTGCTAAAATTCTAGTATTTATGTAGAATGCTGACCAATAAAATTGATACAGTAGGGCCCCGCTTTTCGGCAGTCCACTTTTCGGTGTTCCGCCAATACGGCGGTTTTCAGTTAGAGTAAGGCTCCACTCATATGGTGCTTGTTCCGCTTTTACAGTGTTTTTTGGGCGTCAGGCACCATTTTATTGACGGAGTTCCGCTTTTTGGCGGGTTTTGCTTTTCAGCAGGGGTCTGGAATGTAACCCGCCGTATGTGGGGCCCTACTGTATATTCAAAATCCATCATTGTAAGAGAAATGGACAAGTAAAACTATCGACTAAAAAGGAATTGTTTCAGATTAAAACTCAAGGTACCATTGTAGATCTTGTTCTAATGGCACCTGCTAAAAAATTTGCAGACATTTCTGTCACCCTCCACTCTTGGTCTGCAAGAGGAAAAGCCATATAGAAGTTAGTTGAACACAGTGGAGTAATCAGCTCACTTCTCAAATCTCTCTAGAAAGAGCAGAGTAGCATAGCATACGCTACTGTTTCAACACCACCATCTCCGCATAGGCATGCACGATTTTGCAGTGGAATTGTTTTCAAATGCCCTTCTAATACAGCTGATGGCAATATGTTCAATCTAGCTCAGGTAAAAGCTCTTCTATATTTAAGTATTATTAGATTTTGTAAATAAGGTGCCGGTGAATTAAGATAACTAAGTGGGAAGCTGTTATACCAGGGGCAGAATTTTCTTATAGCAGCCAAATTGCTTTGTTGTTCAATGTTGTAGAGGCACTGTTTAATTAGAACTCTTGCTTTACTAGCCCCTAAGATTAGTAATTGCTGTGGAGATAAACCATAACAGCAAAGCCTTAAGAGTAATTACCCATATGTAGTTCACATTTCACCTGCTGCTGCTAGTGAGGTTTATTTTTAACAGCAGACAACAGACAGTGTAGGACAATTGTGCAATTCTTGTCTAACTAAATTAAAGAACAAACACCCTTTTAGCTTTTTAATCAGCAGAGGGCAAACTACTTTGAGGAAAGGCCGCAGCTCTGTGATAGAGCATCTGCTTTGCAGGTGGAAGGTACCAGGTTCAATCCCTCGCATTTCCAGGTAGTGCTGGGAAAGGGTCCCTGCCTGAAATTCTGGAAAGCTGCTGCCAGTCTGTGTAGGCAATACTGAGCTAGATGGCCCAAATGGCCTGATTCAATATAAAGCCGTTTCTTAGACAGTAAATTAACATAGCAGAGAGGGGAGAACTTTCCTCAATGTGCAATGGAGAGTGAGGGCTGGGGCTGTGATCCTTGTAGGGGTGTTACAAGCCTGTCTCGATTTTCCTTTCTGAAATATTGGGTGATATCTGAGATGGCCTTTGGATACTCTAGTCAAATGTGTGAAGAACTGGATTTTTTTTTTAATCGGGGGAAGTAATTGAATACATTTAAGGTTTCCCTAGACATCAGAGAACATTGTATATATATATATATGTATATTACATAAAAGACAGACCTTGGAGGGCAGATGTGCTTTCAGGTAACCCTGGAGGAAAGCATCTTCCAGGTAAGGGTTACCAATCCGGGGCGGTTCTTGGCAAAAGACCTGTATTTCTTTCCTGCCAAAAAGCACCCTCGGTTGTTGCGAGGGGCATTTTTGATCCATGGACTCCGCTTGTTGACGCCTTTCTTTAGAAAACGCGATTCCTCTCTTGCCCAAAGCCCAGTACCAAACTTTGCTGTTTGACAGACTCGGCTTATAAAGCAACCACGTGGCCAAGTAGCTCAGATCCTTGCAAAACACACAGGTAGCACTAGGCGATCCTATGGCTGGAGACTCACTGGCCTACCGGCATAGCCTCCTAAGCGGCTCAGAAAAAAAATGGAAGGCCATTTCCCCTGCGCGTACTCGCACTGTCCGACACCACTGAACTGGAGGAAAGTTCAGGAAGAAGCCGGAAGAAGAGTTTGCCCGTCCCTGCAAGCCAATCACAAAGGAACCAGCCCTCTGCTGAGCTGGGGAGGAGGCGGGGACTGGCGCTTGCGTAAAAGGGCCCCTCGTACCCGGTCCAAGCAGCCAGCGGGAGGAGCAGCGACGAGAGGAGATTGGCTGTGATAGCGGGCAGTAGGAGGCCGGCGACAAAGGGCAGACGTCCTTTGAGGTTGCCCTCCAACCTTGGGGAAAGGTTGGCGGTATCAGCAGCTAAGCTGGCTGGGCGGAT